>NC_057884.1:24662151-25022151 GCF_019740435.1 Gambusia affinis
GATCAACAGTGAGGCCTAAAATGATCCACCAGAGTGTCTTTACGTTAGCGTAGCATCATGCTGTAAAGATTTTACCGATAAACAGATTTATTCTCAGTTACTAACGGAGATAAGCTACACAAACAGATGAAGTAGCTACAATAAATCCAGCAAAGAAACTGAGGGTTTGATCTTAAACTCTTAGTTACGGCTGAATAAAGATAAATCTGCTCTGTGTGGTGCTAACAGTTATTAGCTTTGGGGTAAACTCAATTTTTCACAAAGGGTTGGCTTGGAAGCTGTTTTTGTAACAATCATCCTTTAAAAAACAGTTTCAGGTTTTCTCTAACGTATCAGAGATATTTAAGACAAAAAGGTAAAACCAGAATAAATCTGTGCTTTTAAAAGTGATTCCTACAGGAAAAAATCTGTTTCCTGTTCGACCTTTCAGGCACAAACAGACAGCAGGACTTTAAATATCACGGAAAAAGGAAGAGCTGGCAGGAAAAGCCCACAGCGAAGGTGAAGACCCACTTCCTGTTTGAACCTTCTGGGTCTCTGACAGAGAAAGAAACAAATTCATCAAGACTGGGAGTCAAAGATTCCCAGTGAGGAAATCCCAGTCAGCAGCAGTCATTCCTGTTTATGTTGGGAAATAACCATCCAACATGGCAGCGCCTGCTGGTTCAGAGTCTCACCGGTTCCTGATGCGTAGTTGGACCGCTGAGCATTGCCGGCTGTGATTGGACGATGGGGCTTCCTGTGACGGTGGAGGGGATTGGGAACAGAGATCAGGAGGAGGTGAAGGAAGACGAAGAGCCGCTCCGGAGTTCGGTGACGTGAACTCCTCGATGTATCCGGGATCGAACTCCCTGCAGAGGAGAAACCAGAAACGGTTTTTACTCAGGTTGATGAAAACGTGACGTTACGCTGCGGGTTCAATCCTACAGATTAACAGACCAGATTAGCAAGGAAGCTCTTTAGCCTTAGAGCGCATTCACACCGGCCCTGTTTAGTCCGCTTTAATCCAACTCCAGATTAGAGAGTCCAGTTCAGCTTTCAATCTCGATCTCAGTTCAGTTTAAATGAACTGTGGTTCAGTTTGAATGCAAATGTGAACACCAATTGGACCAGAGACCGCTCCAAAGGCAGGAAGTGGACTACAGAGCTGGGCATTCTGGGTAAATACAACCAAAACAAACCTGTTAGCGTAGCGCTAGAAGGAGAAATGACTTGAGAAATCCTCCAATCGCTAAAATCTGACGTCTCCATTTCTGTTTATACATGAAGGAAGTTGCTCTCAGTGTCTTTATAGCTTCCATCCAATTTTTATTGACTTTTTGAATTATGCAAACATTTATTCAGACTTCACTTGTATGTCACATACAGCTCCTTCATGTTTTTATCCAAAACAAAAGATTTTATCCAATTATATTTACTATCAAACATAACGACAGCAGCAGACATCAGGACAGACTGTAAAATAAATACGATTTATTCGTCATTTTCTGTTTGGGCTTCAAATTCATGAAATAGACCAACATCAGAACTAAAACTATTAGATCACTGAACTGTTTCAGAAAATTGTTTAAGCAGTGGGATCAAAATTTTACTCTTCTCTTGAATAATTTTTAATTTAACTATTTTCTTTCTTACAGATGTGATTTATTTTTATTTTTATTCCTAATGATGACTGTAAGTTTCATTACTTCTAGCTACACATTGTAATCTATCAAAGGTCAAAGGTCATATTTGCTTATAATAATGTAAATTGTGTTAATTTGTCTATCAAAATGCTGGATTAGCTTCTCTCATATTTACAGGATCTATTCATGTTCATTAAAATACTTTCTCTCCTTTATAGAATAAATCTAATGAAAACAGTTCAAACTGAGCTCTTTGCTGTTAAAACCAAAAGGTTATGATGCTTTACATGATTTAAAGTTAGAACTGCAGGTTTTTTTGTATTTCTGAACCCAGAAGCTGGAGAACTGGATTCCTGAGTTGTTTTTCTTTCCTGTCCTGACTTCATGCAGCTCAGACGTTTTTAAATGTTCTGTCCTGGTTTTTGTCCTCTGGCTGAATTTGGCTAATCTGCAACCACATTAACCACCGAAGTAAACGCCCGTCTCGCTCTGGTTCAGCAGGTTCAACACTGTTCTTCACGACGACCTGTGGAGGTCAAAGGTCAGCTGTGGTGTTGACAGCAGGGACAAGAGGTCAGAGTTCAGTGTTCAGAATGACTTGGGAACTGATTTAACTGTCTGCTCCTTTTGTGACTCAAACAAAGGAAATGATTCAGTTTTACCAAGTTGGTGAGTAAATCAACAGCCAGACAGAGAAACTCGACTCTCGTTGATTTTTTAATAAACTGTTTTTTTCTCTACGATTGTTGAGGATAAATAAACAAAACAGCCTCTTTCACTGCAAACACACAGCAGACAAATGCAAACCAAACCCAATGATTTTCTGCCATATCCAACTTTTTCCTGGCCGTCATTTCAAATCTTTTTACCTCCAAAAAAATCAGATTTTTTACGTGGAACTAAATCAGATTTGTGTCCGATAGTTTTCTGCAGTCAAATCGCATTTTATCCAACTTCTCCATCGTTCAACTGCATCCAAACAAACTTCTCTAAAAAGGACACCAGTGGTAGGCAAACTTCTGCTAATCCGCTAAAGCGTTAGCTTAGCTTATCCTGCTAATTTTGAGCACTTACAGCTTTCCCTAAATTAATTTAGATAAATTCAAAAGCACTAAACTCCACAAAGCGCCTTCCTCTTCTTCTCATTGCTCAACGTTACAAATGTATCCATTGGTGGCGGCGGCCATTTTTACTGCTGTAAACAAAGTGCTGCTGTTTGACATTAGTGTAAAAATAACCTCCCTTAACTTATAGATTAACGTTTCTGGTCCAACCAGCTGCTTATTGTTGCTTAATATTCCAGAAATGCCTGCAGAGACGAAATCATGACTAAAAATTGAAACAAATCAGAATATCATCAGCGCAGAAATAATTTAATAGCTAAAACTAATAATTTGGCTAAAGTATAAGACATACATTATTATTATTATTATTTACATCTTATCTCAAAAATACAACAGATTCCACGTCGTCATTAGTGATTCAAAACTGTAACTGCATAAAAATGTTACACCTTTGCTGCTTCCATGTGATCAAGGAAAAATGAGTTTTAATAGTTGTGTGTTTGAAGGAAAACAAACATCAGCAACGACCTCAGAGAATCAACTATGATTCAACTGTGAAGTAAATATGAGTATCATCAGCGTAGAGCAGGAAGCTGATCATTAAAAACATATTTTACAAAGTCACATGTTTTAAAAACAGATTCTGTGAACATCAATAACAGCAGGATGTGCCGTCTGAACAAGAAACTTTCATTTTACATGGATTTATGATTTATGAGCAATGCAACCAAATTACAGTCAGTAGAGATATATTTAATGATTATTTAACGATAACAGAGCGATGTGACATAAATCAGTTTACAGATGATTCTAGGATAACAACAGATAAGAACGTTAACAAGAGATCAACAGACAAGAACCAAGGAAACTGTTATTATCATCCAGAACGTTTACATTATTCACTGAAACCAGTTCAAATCCAGTCTGGTCCAAACTGAGCTGGAAATAAAAACCTCTGAGATGATGACAGACAAACTCCAGAAAACAGCAAGAGGATAAAGTTTTAATTTTGAGTTTATGAGTAAAAACACCTGCATCATTAATGAAAGTCAGAACGGTTTCTGTTCTCCACCCAGAACCGTCACACAGACACACACACACACACACACGCGCGCACACACACACACACACACACACACACACACACACACACACCTGCACTTATGTTGTTCACAGAGGACATTCCACCGTTGTAGCACTCACCCGGCGGACATCCCGGTCCCAGAACACACCAACACACACACACACACACACACACACACACACACACAGACAGGTGCTCAGATAAAAGGCCATTACAGTGAAACCAGTCGAGCTGGTCGCAGGAATGTGCGGCAGGCACAAACACCTTGAAATCAGCAGAACAGGAGGGGCCGAGTGTCGCATTAAACTTTCCATCTCATTACACACAAACATGCTGCTCCCTTTAAAGCCTTTCGCTCCAGTTCGACGGATAACTCCATAAACGGCCGGAGAAGTCTAAACATCCCGTTAAAATGTCAGGATTTTGAGGTTGAAAAAGTTCCATGTTTAATTTGAACAGATTTAAAGTGATGTTTAGGCTCCACAAAGGTAAAAGGTAGAAAAATAAATAAAAAGTTGCCACAATCTGGTTGCATAAGTATTCACACCCTCAGATTAAGAATGTCTTCACCCTTGATAGTCCAGTGGACTCGATTCAGGACCCAAATCAAAACATTTGTTACATTTCCAGCAGCTGTGGTTCTCCTAACCAAACCCTCTGAGCGACCCGTTCCTGTTCCCCTCCAGGCCTGAGGGGGCGCTGCACCAACAACCTCTGAAGAAGACACTGAGCGCAACTTCCTTTTTCACCAAATGGAAACAAAAATGGAGGTGTCAGATTTTACCGGATGGGGGATTTATGGAGTCATTTTTCCTGCCAGCGCTAGGCTAACACTAGCATCTTTTTTGGTTACATTTACCCAGAATGCTCTGCGCTGTAGTCCACTTCCTGCTTTTGGAGCAAACTCAGCGTTCACATATGCATTCACACCGTTGTGTTAATGTTACAAGTGACTTGAACAGATGAGAACATTTTTGACACAAAGTAACTCCAGATGATGAGATTTCAGTTCTGTGTATTCTGACCTGTTTTTGTGCTCCGTCATTTTAAACCAGCCACTACTGACCACAACACTCAATGCTTACACTCACACAAGAAAATGGCTGAAAACAGATGTGCAATAATGCAGCCATACATCTCTGAAAAGCAGAAATGGAGCCTCCTGCACAGCCAACCAGATATGAGGCAAGTAGTTCCTGGATAGTAAGTCAACAGAAAAAACTGCTTGTCTTTTCCAGCAGCCATTGTACAGCAAATACATTGTGAAAACTGGCTGACCAAATGTAACCCCCATATATGTTTGTAATATTATTGTGGGTAGTATTTTTTATTTTGTTCTTATTGGATTTTGTCTTGTAATTTAATGCACCAGCAAATCGGTTTCTATTTTAATTTTGGGTTTTCTTTTTTCTACCAGAAACCGCCTGTAGGTGGCTTGTGAGTTTACACTCTGGTTAAGACAGCAGAGAAAAAAATTGTAGTAGAAGAAGGAACCGTAGCTGGCTGTAGCACGTTGTGCTGAGCTATTGCACGCTAAAAGAAAAGAAAGCGAGATATATGATCAATTCTGATGAATTCTGGTAATGATTGACAGAAGAGAAGATAAGTGACCCGATCCTTGCAGTTAAATTTCTTTTTGCTGTGATTTTCTCCGGTGAGTGTTGTATTTTTGCAACCTGAAATGAAGCTAATGCTAAATGGCGCCACAGGCATTACTGCTCGTTATGTTCCGACAAGAAAATAAAAGAAACATAAAACCAATCGGGGAAACATGTAACATTAGAATGATTTTCACTGTATTATATTTTTGTTATGTATAAACTTAAAAAAAGGGGTTTGCATACAGTGATATATATTTTGTATACTTGCTATTAGTTACATGTTATTTTTGTTATAAATGGGATTTATTACTCCTGTATACTTTTGAGACTTTAATAGTAAATTAAGTTCTATATATATGCAGGTTGGTTTTTTTTCTCCGAACCACATTCAACTTGGAATACTCCAGCTGCATACCACCACAGGCCTGGATTGGATCTGCTGAGCTCCAGGTTTCAACCCAAGACCTGGAACTGCTGGAGTCGCTGCCTGCTTTCACACTGGATTAAGATAAGATTTTGGATCCAAAGAAACACATGGCCATTGAATTTGACAAAGACTTGACTGACTGACTTAAATTTCAAATACTGAACTAAAGAAAGGAACTGAACAATAAGGAATCTGGACTAAAAGAAAACACACTACCTGATAAGGGTGGACACTTTATGTTTAAAGACAAATGTTACAACAATGTACTGTTTAATTTTGTATTAAATAGTCTGTTACATTTTTTTGACATTAAGGTTGTTTGTGCAAACTCTGCCAGGGTTGCTAGGTAACGGGGTAGAAACTCTGCCAGGGTTGCTAGGTAACGGGGTAGGAACTCTGCCAGGGTTGCTAGGTAACGGGGTAGGAACTCTGCCAAGGTTGCTAGGTAACGGGGTAGAAACTCTGCCAGGGTTGCTAGGTAATGGGGTAGAAACTCTGCCAGGGTTGCTAGGTAGCAGGTGAAACTCTGCCAAAGTTGCTAGGTAACGGGGTAGAAACTCTGCCAGGGTTGCTAGGTAACGGGGTAGAAACTCTGCCAGGGTTGCTAGGTAACGGGGTAGGAACTCTGCCAGGGTTGCTAGGTAACGGGGTAGGAACTCTGCCAGGGTTGCTAGGTAACGGGGTAGGAACTCTGCCAGGGTTGCTAGGTAACGGGGTAGGAACTCTGCCAGGGTTGCTAGGTAACAGCATGTATGACTCAACATTCAGGAGGTTTTAGAAACTGCTCATTTTCCAGACACTAAAAAAACCTGAATTTATTGCCAAAAAACAGGTGGTGTTTTGCTTAAAGTGGTTGGATTGTTTTTAGAAGCAGCGTAGAAAAATAAAAAGATGTAAAAAGGGAATCTGTCCAAAATCAGATGGATTAAATGTTTACATTAAGCTGCTAAAACTTAAATGTCTAGTTTTAGCAGTTAAAACAGCTCATGGCTTTAGTCGTATTCTGCTAAAACCAGGTAAAAATATGTCGATGATCTTGATTCCAGAGGAATGCCGTACCTACAGTGAAGCACGGTGGTGACAGCAGGATGATTGGGGCTGAAGGAAGAACAAAGAAAGGATTTACCAGCAGATTAACATTAAAAATGGGCTGAAGTTATTCTGCCAGTGCAGCATCGTTCTTCTGCTGCCATGAAGTCACCAAACGGTGCTGAACACACAGACGGAGGGGTTGCCCCGGCGATGGACGTGGTTTGTCCCCGCAGTGACTTCTTTCTCTTCTGTTTTGGGCAGAGAAACTCAAACATTCATTCAGCTCGATTACGTCAACCGGCAACAAAGGAGCACAAAGACGCAGAGTCACCAGAGATGAATGGAAGAAGACAAAGAGACGGATATGAAAGAGAGAAACACAACCGAGGAGAGGAGAGGTCATCGCCAACATCGCTCAACCTGAAAACTCCTCATCGATTATCCTGCAGGCTCTCTGAGCTCTTCTTTCATTTCAGCTGTTTTACTTCCATTGTAGTAATCGATTATTGAAAGTAACAAAAAGAAGCACAACGTGTTCACCTCCAGGTCTCAGGGTGAAACAGACACGTGTTTTCATTCACTCCAAATCACACAAACACCAAACAAAAGCCAAACTGACGAGTCCAGAGAGACGCAAACCGACTCGACTAAATCCAGAACCGGCAGGTTCATGAAGAGGACACGGCAGAGAAAACGACTTCCATCTCTGAACCACCAACCAGCAGAACAAAACCTTTCTGGTCCACATGTTGAATTTCACAAACTGGAACTTTAACTGGAGTTTGTTCTGGTAGAAACGAACCAATCTGGTATAGAAAACAAATCAGTCTAACTCTATGCTTCATTATTATTATTATTATTATTATTATTATTATTATTGTTGTTGTTGCTCTTTCTGAACCATTTCAAAGATCTGCTGCAGTTTATTGGTTGCATGTTTGACCTTGAATCAACTTTTATTTTAGTTTCAGTTCCTTTATTCTTTATTTTACTCTGAACGTTAAAGTCAAATTAAAGTTGTTTTTAAAGCTTGTGAAGTTGTTGATGTTATGAAATGTGATGTTTGGAGGAAAGTTAGAAAATATATGTAGAAATCAGAACATTTAAAAAACATTTTCAGTCAATTCTTCTGTTTTTCTGCATCAAATCGATTTCAGCCGATATGAAACCTCAGATATCGGATCAGAAATTGATTATATCTTTTTATCATCCACACTTTTAGTCAAACTATAAAACTTTTTGCAGTTTTGTTTAAAATCTTATAAATCTGTTTTCTTTGAGGCACCAATCTGAGTTTTCAGTGAAACTATTGTGAGTGTATTTATCTATGCAAGCGAACAACAACGTGTGGAATATTTTACATATTTCATATTTACTAAAGCGCTACACTCTGACCTTCCAGCTTTTTCTGTACGGAACACCAAAAGGACCAAAAAGCCAAGAAATTTCCTGTTTCACAAACTGTTTCCACGGCGATTACAGTTTAAAGGGTTTGCAAACGAAACAGAATCCTTTTCCAATCAGAGTCTTCCTCAGATGAAGAACCAATCACAACTTCAACTAACGATTAATTTACTAATCGATTATTCTGATGATTATTTGATTCATCTGATAAAAGAAAATTGGTACCTTCTGCAGATTCTTCATTTAAACATTTTATATAACATTAGAAATACATTAAACAATTCAATTAAAATCATTTTTAAATAAGAAAATAAAGATTTTATTGCCTAATATTCCCTTAGTAAATCTGAACCAGGAGAAACTAAAACAAATTTATAAACAAAAGAGATTTTATCTTAGATTCAAAATGTATTTTGGCTTAATTATTGTTCTGAATACGTTTCATTAGCAAATGGCATTTTTTAAATCTATATTCCAGTTTATTATGACTAAATTAGTTAACGGTCATTTCAATAATCAATTAATCTGATTAACCAGTAGAAAACATAAAATTACATTTTGTAGCTCAATAATATTTAATCTTATATTTGTACTTAATTTGTGCGTTTCAGGTAATATTTCTACATTTCTTCTCCAAAAGCTCTCAACAAAATATCTTTAAGGTTCCATATATATTTAGTTTAATTTATTGTTAAATTTCTCCAGTTTTCTAAAACTATCTAGCCAAAAACTGTTGATATGAATCTGCAAACTCTGCTAGCCGAAGGAGCTAACAGCGCTAATGCTAGCTGCTAGCATTAACAAAAAACATTTAGAAGTGCTCAGTAATATTCAACTCCTTTTCTTTTTAACAAATAAACTTATTTAAGGTTATTGGTGGCTGATTAAAGTTTGAATATCTCATGAATAATCTAGTAAAATACATAAAATTTTACAAATAATTTTTTACGTTTCGAGAGACTTTTGTAATGCCCCGTCGTTAAAAATGATCATTTATTCTCAATCAGCTTTACTAATTAAATAAAAGTTAAATAAAAAATTCAAGATGAATTTTTAGTTTAATAGAATAATAACATTTTAAAGATATAATTTGTTGTTTTTTTTATCCCACTTTAATGGTTTAGATCAATTTTAATAATTTTGTTTAAAGAGTTTTTAAATGCTATTTTAAATTAATGAGCAGTAAAAAGTGGCTTCATGGAAATATTTACCCTCTAATCTCAGTAACTGGTTTATCTGGTGAGGAACTGGAGTTTAAATTTAGTCACAATGGACGGATTACCAGCATAAACAACCTATTTAAAGTCTTTCCACGGCGTCTCAACTGGAGTTAAGTCCAGACTTTGACTAAGCCACTCCAGAACTTTCATTTATTTGTAACCTTTAACCTTTTAGAGGCGTTCAGGATCTTTGTTTTTCTGTAAAAATGAGTTTAAACTAAACTGGTTGCAGTTTCTCCTTCAGGATAATAATTTCTACTACAAAGTGATTTAAATAATTTAAATAAAGAAGAAAAAAAAAATCAAAAATCAATGTAATTCCTTAATGGGAAATATTTTTCTAGCTCAGTCTGCTCTCTAACCTTTGACCTTTGAGTCTGAGACATTAAATACTTTTAGATGATTTATTGTGAATCTCTTTGATCAACTGTTTTAATTTCAGGTTTATAAATAAACTTTTTGTTTTTGATTCTATTTTGTACAATAACATGAAAAACATGGAATTTGATTTATGGTCAAAGGTCAGAGGTTACATAAAAACAGATGGATACCTCAGATCAAAGGTGTTCAAAGTAGGGTTTGGGGGCCATTTGTGGTCCGTTGTCTGACTTTATACGGTCCGTTGACCACAGGGCAGAACTACAACTTTTAAATCAAAATCTTTTTAGAAAAATGTTAAATGCTACAAAACGTTAAAGTTCCAGTTAGTTATAGTTTTTTCCACCATTAATTACAAAATAACCAAAACATTTTCTCAGTTTTCATCATTTTGTTTTAGGTAACGGTGCTGTAGCCCTCATTTTTCTCACTTTTCTCTTTAAAAAAGGACAAAATAATTATTGTAGTGAATGAAAATGTTTCAGCTGCTTAGATTCAAATAGAGCTCCAAACAATCCCTCTACAGGGGATTCTTCACAGAATCGAGTCCAACGAGTCTGAATAAGGATTAACCGCCTGCAGGTCTCACAATATTCTAGAAAAGATGATTATAAATGATCTAAAATCTCTGATGGTTTGATAGTTAAAGCCAGAGAAAATCAGACGTACGGCTCTGACAGGAAGCTCCCGGTGCAGCGTTTTCTGTTTGGATGTCAGAGTCTCTGCTGCGCTTTGATCAGAGCGGACCAATCAGGAAACAGACCAATCAGAGCGGACCAATCAGGAAACAGACCAATCAGAGCGGACCAATCAGGAAACAGACCAATCAGAGCGGACCAATCAGAGAGGACCAATCAGAGCGGACCAATCAAGAAACAGACCAATCAGGAAACAGACCAATCAGGAAACAGACCAATCAGGAAACAGACCAATCAGAGAGGACCAATCAGAGCGGACCAATCAGGAAACAGACCAATCAGAGAGGACCAATCAGAGCGGACCAATCAGGAAACAGACCAATCAGAGAGGACCAATCAGAGCGGCGGATGGACGCACCAACAGGAGAGGCAGCGTCTGCAAGGTGTGTGTGAAGACGACGTTACCACACACACCTTTTGTTTCTCTGACAGCGAGGATGGAGGAGTTCAAAGCTAACAATAAAAGCAGTTAACACCTGCTAAAATCACACACACACCTTTCTGACGGCGGCGGATAAACACACACACACTCGTCTTTATAACCCCTGAAGGAGGCGAGTTTACAGATAATCCTGATTCTCTGTTTTTTCTAACTATAATTTCATGAGTGTTAACATGAGACATGCTAATGCTAACGCTAACAGATTTTGGGGTGAATCTGCCTTGAATCCTGGATGAACTTTAAATGACCTCAGGTCTTCACAGGTTGATCAATAGTTGCTTTGTAAAGTTTTTTTTTAATTTGATTTTCTCTTTGCGTTGTCGTTCGTATAAATGATTCCTGTGTGAAACGTTTACGACCCCAAAGAAAAATGTAAACATCAGACAGCAGCGTGGAAGTAACGATGGATCAATAACAAAATGTTTTTATGAGACACTTTATGCTGCAGAACATCAAACACTAAAACATCTGTAACTCACTGATCCAAAATTAGCCGATTTCAACCAATTTGTCCAAAGTTTTGTCTTAAATTTTGAATATTCTTTGACTTTCTATCTATTAGAACCAATGAAAAAATAAATAAGCAAATATTTCTGTGACAAACAGCAGAAACTGGAGGGAAAATAACAGAAAATACAGCAAAGAAAAACCATCAGAGCCAAAGAAGAAAAAACAACAGATTAGAAAACAGAGTTTGATGTGGAACCAGGAAGAAATGAGAACAAAGGAGCCTCCAGCAGAACCAATCAAATATTAAACAGCCGCGTTGGTTTAGGTCTCAATGCTTTTATAGACGGTCCGTAATCTTTAATCTCTAGAGTAAATATATAAAGCTGATACAAACAGACGGGTTCAAAGGTTAGCATGGTTAGCGTAGTTAGCGTGGTTAGCGTGGTTAGCGTGCTGCTGCAGTGCAGCAATCAGACAAAATGCAGCACAAACCTGCAACCAGCCGACATTTCTCTGTCCCCATCAGAAACCAGCAGGACGCGGATCAGAACGCCGTTTCACCGACCGCCACGCCTTCCACAGTGACCAGGTGTGCTGCTGCACCTGACCTACTGTGAGAGTGTGTGTCTAGATGTGTGGGTGTGTGTGTGTGTGTGGGCGTGTCTGTGTCTGTCTGTGTGTGTGTGTGTGTGTGTGTGTGGTCTAAAGTCTAAAGTCCTGCATGTCTTCCAGTCAGTAGCAGCAGCAGCACTTCATGTCACACCCCAAACCCAAACACACATCAGGCTGAGCTAATGCCAAAGCCTCAACACTAACAGATATATTTGGCCTATTCAAAGTATGTTTGTTACATTTTTAGAACAACATTATTCTCAGGTAATGAGATTTCATTCTGCTCCGTTCAGAGGTTTTAGGGTCACTATCACTTTAAATCCAGATGACCTGCTGCTGACCAACTCAGAGTTACAAACTGATGCAAAATCACATCTTTGAAAAGCAGAAGTGGAGCCTCCTGCTCAGAATGCACCACATGGTTTCTGGATTGTAAGTCAACAAGGCCACTCGCAATAAATCAATTAGTCTCATAATAAACTAAAACAAGCTCAATAATTTCCTTTTGCATGATTTATTGTTTTTCTCTTTCCACCAAAAACTGGAGATAAAAGTTTCAGTTTGGTGTTTTGGTCTCAACTAGACGTTTTTTGAAAGATCATTTTGTTCAGACAGACTTCAGAAATAATTTTATTTTGTTTCACCAGTTTTTTAAAATTTTTTATCTTGGATATTTAAAATGTCTCCGAGTGTTAAAAGTTCCTGAGAATTATTTATATTACTGATGGTTTCTGGCATTAAATTACTTGAAAACAATCTCAAAAAACAATAATATCATTTATATACACGTATTTATATATATATATATTATATATATAGAAACAGCAGGACAAACTGTTGCCAGACCTGAAGTTTTATTAATTTGTGTTTTTCTGTTTTCTCTCAGTTTTTAGCCGATCTGAAATGTTTTCTGTTGAGTTTCTGTGAAATCTGCAGTTTTTATCTTTACGTTTTATAAAAATACTGAAATAAATACCAATATTTATGTAGCTTTATTAATAACTGGGAACAGAATCTCATGATCAATAAGGACATCCTCCATTTTGATTTATTAAAAATCCTGTTTGTTTGTTTAAAGTTCTGCTGGATGTTTTCTAATATTATCCAGCCTGACCTCTGACCTCTTCCTGACCTTCTGGATTCTCATCCAGGAGATAAAATTATTCCAGCAGATCCTGAAACTTTCTGCAGGGAAATTCCCACAGAATCCAGTTAAATCCCAGTAATTATTAATGCTCCATGTTGCCAGGAACAAACGCTGAGATTCATAAAATGAAGAATTGGCTCAAATTTTTCTTCATTTTAATTATGACAGGAGAAGTAAAGGAATGAAAACCTGCGGACGGTGAGCTTCAGGGTCTTGAAGGATCCTTTGATCAGAGCGATGGCTTCCTGTCTGTAGCCGCTCAGCTCCACGTCGTTGATGATGATGATCTCATCCCCGACCAGCAGAGGGCGCTCCACGCTGTCCGCCTTACCGCCTTCCTCCACCTGGAAGAAGAAACAAAAATTCACCGCTAGAATCAAACTAAATTATAACTTATTCTCCCACAGAGGAGACAATTTGCTGCAGCAGCAGAAAAGTGACGATGTAGGTAAAAGTATGAAAATATATTTTTAATAAAGACATAAAATAAAAGAGTGTACTCTGATCCAAAGAAATGCTCAACTGAACTGAAACGTCTAAGAAAATTACAAAACGTGATTTTATTTCTGTATTTTATAGGAGGGACAATAAAACTCTGCAAATAGAAATGTTTTTTAAAATGAGTCAAACTAGAAATAACAGAAGGTGGATTTTACAGTAACAATAATGATGAAAGCAGTAAAAATGGCCACCGCCATCGTCACCAGATCAGAACCAGCTGAAGGAAGATGATAAAAACAAAAGCAAAATAATTACTGGAAACGGTTATTTTTTGTATTCTAGTGGATGGTCTGTTCTCAGTCAAACCAACCTGTTCCCCTCCTGGCCTGTGGGGGCGCTGCACCAACAACCACTGAAGGAAACCACACAAAAACCTCTGAAGACACTGAGAGCAACTTCCTGCTTCCCCAGATGGAAACAAGATGGAGGCATCAAATTTTAGTGTTGGAGGATTTCTGGAGATATTTCTCCCATTAGCGCGTCGCTAGCTAGTTTCTCTTGGCTGCATTTACCCAGAATGCCCTGCCCTGTAGTGCACTTCCTGCTTTTGGAGCGGTCTCCAGTCCACTTGGCGTTCACATATAAAGCCAAATTCACTTCAACTGAACCCAGACTGAGCGCCTGGTAACTGGAGTTCAGTTAGCGTTCACACCGGACCAACCAGATCAGACTTCCTAGAAAACTGGACTGGAGTCGGGTTAAACTGGACTGAACTCTGTTCTCCCTCCTGGGGTGAGCTGCTGGGTTCTTTTTCTACGTCTCAGTTGTTCTTAGGTTCTGTTGTTGCTTCAAAGCGGCTCCATGAAACCCGGCTCTCCTTCCAGGATCTTTGCGATTCTGGCAGCACCTCGTTGTCTTAATGTTCCTGTTTTATGGAGAAACCCAAACTGTCCGTCCTGCAGCTGCAGACGGACTGACAGGTATCAATAAGCCCCGCCCCTCTGCTACAGCGCCGCCAAGCCTTTCAGTGTGGGCGGGTTCTGGGTGTGTCTAAGACCAAGCCCATCAGAACCAGAACCGATACTGACTCACTCATGTTTAATGGTGATAAATATAAACATGTAAGGAGCTCAGAGTGGAAGGAAACCGGACAGAAACCCGACCAGAGTTCTGCAAAACCGTCCATACGCCTGCAGTGTTTGACTGCTGGGAGATAAATAAACCCAAATAAGGACGACAGAAACACAGAGAGACTGGGTGTGTGTGTGTGTGTGTGTGTGTGTGTGTGTGTGTGTGTGTGTCACTTTGGGGCTCCAGCTGAAATTCATTATCCAGCAGATGGAGAAATCCAAGCAGAGCAGCTCAGGCAGGAATCAATAAAAAACTAAAAACCTCCAATAATCAATAAAAACCAGCAGAGAAACTGATCCTGGATCAATTTCACACTGATTGATGAGACAGAAAATAATAAAAATAAATGATCATTCAGTCAGGATGGATGGAGGAAATTTAAATATCAGATTTAAAAAGCAAAAACTTGCAAAAACAAAATCCAGTAAAATTATATTAAAAGTCAAAACATTTTTTATTTTTTTTAAAGTGGCTTAAAATAAATAAATAAAAAGATTAAGATAAATCCATAAAGTTTACAAAATATGTAAAAATATTTAAATTTAGCGAGTCAGTGACTGTAGAAGTGCAAAAGTGTAAAAAAATATTTAACTGCAATATAAAATAAAATAAAAACAAAACTAGAAATAAAATTAAAACAAGAAAAATAAAAATAAAATAATAAACCTGTAAATAAATAATATGATTATTGTTTCACATGTGATGGATCCGATCCGATCCGATCCGGTTCCGAACCGTTGGACATGACGCCGTCGCTGCGTTCAAATGCATCAGGAAAACAGATTACTCTCATCTCTGTCCCACTTTACGTTCCCAGTCAGCTGCTGCTGATTTGCATTTTAATAAAACCAGGTCAGCAGCGACTGATGAGCTTCAATAACGGTTAGATCCTAATCTGTGACTTAATTATTTTAAACTAACAGAAAAAAAAAATGGTGAAACAGATTTAAGGCTCCATTTTTAAAGCTCAACCAATCAGACGCTGAAAACCTTCTGGAAAATATTTCCAGAGTCAAAAACTGTCATGAAATAAGAACTTTCTCCAAACTCCTCAGTGGCACACATCTTTTAAGGATGTGAAAACTAAAGTTTCTTCTATCACAGTTCTTCCTTCCACTAATCTTTCCATTACTGTATCTTGTTACATCAGGCTTTATCATTTGGAGCAAGGAAATGACAAACTGTCACGTCAGCATCTTCCTAATGTTTGTTTACGTAACAAACTGGCACCAACAGAAAATGTTTGCATTATATATATCTAGTTTTTGGTTAGCTTAGCTTAGCCAAACATATATGAACTGATAAAAATAAACAGAATTTATAAACTTAAAAACTATCATTAGATCTGGTTGCTCGTTAATCATGTCATCCTCAAAAAGAGTTGCCGTTTCCTGGGTTAATGCTATGCTACTATGACATAAGCTAACAATAATAGAAAACATAAGATTAAGCTATGCTAAACTAAGTTAATGTTAGATAGGCTAATCGTAAGCTACACAAAGCTAAGCTAATATAAACTTAAAGTGAGCCAACTAAAAACTAAACTAAATCATGCTAAGCTAAGCTGAAGTAGGTCAACACATCCAGTTTTCATTGTTCACTTTCTTCGATCCATGTTTTTCCTTCCACTAAACTTTTCGCTATGATAACTGGGTACAGTAGTCTTTAGCATTTGTTTCCCTTCCTTATGGAGCGAGCACATGACCAGCAAGTCAGCAGTATTCCTAAAGACTGTTTAAGGTATTAGCTGTGTTAGCTTAGCCATGAAGTGACAAACAACTTATTAAACAACAGAAAAGAGAAAAGCGGTAAGTCATGGAAATGATGGAGTATTTGATTTGTGGTGACTGAACTACATGTTTGTATGTTTTAGATGTATTTATAAATATTGTTTTTGTATATATACATTTTTATGTTTATATTTCTAGTTTAGCTTGTTTTGTGTGTTTTTTGGGATCATTTTATCATTCATTGAATTGAATTAACTTTGTAAATATGTCCTGATGCCCCCTGCTGGCCCTGTTAGGAACAGCTCGGTTCGCTTATAACTCGAGCCGGCTGATGGGAAAGTTTCTCATTTATCAGGGTTAATGTGTAAAAGAGCCTGAACTCTGATTTTTCCTGACCTTGGAGATGATAAGCGGCTGTCCGTGCTCCAGGCCGCCCTGCACGGTGAAGCCCCACGGCGCTCCTCCCTGCAGCCGGGCCTCCACCAGCACCCATCCGCCTCCCTCTCCTCCGCCCGCCGGCTGGAGCCCCGCCCGGCCGCGGCGCTCCATGCCCGGCCCGCGGGGACGGCGCTCAGCCCGGCTGCGGCGCTGGAGCCCAGGATGAGCTTCTACACTCCGGGTCGCTCACAGGTGCATCGCCGCTCATTTAGAAATCCCGGTTTGCGGGGGGAACGAGGCAGAAAGAGGAGTTTTGCGCCTTTCCTGCAAAGTGCATTCCTGTAGCGCAGAGAGCGGCTGATCGAGTCCGGGGAAAAAAAGCCGCCCGGATTCAACCTGGAAAGAATCCCGAAAGTTTGTGGAGAGCGGAAGAAGAATCAAAGTGAGACTCAGAACTGCTGAAAATGAATCCAAAGCCTCTCCTTTCCTCTCTCTCGCTCTCTCTCTCTGCCCAAAATCAGTTTAGCATCACAATAGGATTTACTGCGACTCACCGAGCAAAGAGAAAAGACACAGAAAGAGGAGGAGTGAAGTGGAGAGAGGGAGAGGTATGAGAAGGAGAGAAAGAAAAGGCCAAACAAGGTCCAGAAAAAAACAAAGTGAAGAAAACTGGAACAAAAATGCAGATAAGCTGAGAATAAAAGGAGGATGTTGGAGTGAAAGGTTGTTTGTTGATCCTCTGTTTGCGTTCACACTGGAACCAGATTACTGCTAAAAACCAGATTAAACTTCCTTCATCATTAATTATCCAACCAGAACTAAAATCAGCTGATTAGAAACAACTTTCACACCAAAAGATCCTGGAACTACTGGAGGCGGATCTTCTGCCTTCAGTTAGACCCCGCCCACAAAATGGGCTTTAATTTTTAAAAACATGCAACAACTTCTCAGAGGCTACGGAGCTAAATTAGGGTCATAAATTTGCTTTACATTATCTAACTGGAAAAAAGTTTCAAACTGTAAAAAAAGATTTAAAACTGAAAAAGTTTTGAAACTGAAGATAAACACTGACTCTGAGAAGTAGTTTAGAAAAATTTTTCAGTTTCAAATCGTTTTTGATCAGAAGTTCACTGGAGGGACTATAGATCCCTTCTGGACCTGCAGGTCCCACTGTGATAAACATGAGGGCCGAAGGTCCGATAAATGGGAGACCTCGGACAGATGGAGGGATAACATCCAGTACTGACTCTGTTTATCATTGTTGTCCAGTCTGGAAGCAACAGGTTAGCTTCCCAAGCTAACCATGAGCCACAACCTCTTCAGCTACTGCTAGGTTTGCTCTGAGGTCTTCACCAAGTAAAACTCATCCTAAACTACGAGAAGTGATGAGCAGCTGGAGGCCCTGTCTTTACCCTGAACCTGTGAACGTTGTTACTGACAGCCATCTTGGTAGGCAGTTGCTGTGACAACAATAAACAGGCCACAAGATTACAACTAGTTCTCCTAGTTCCTATCTAACTATTGCACAATAACAGAAAAGAGAGATGTAAGGTCTACCATAAAGATAGATTTGCAAAAAAATTTATAAATCATCCAGTGAAATACTTTTACTTCCGGTGGGCAGCGGAAATTAGACCAAATCGTTTCCATAGTAACCCTCCCAGGAATGTGGTGGATAATCAATCAGTACGTTACAACTATTACTCGTTACGTTACAACTTTTCAGAACTCTACCACCACTGTAATATTAAGATACATATCAGCAATATTTATTTCAAACTAGCTTAGCTAATGTAGCTGTTAGCTAACACGGACATGTAGCCTTCGTGTTTGTTACTACACGTTAGTTTGCCAGTTACCAGAACCTTGTGTATTATCCAGAACTTTTCTCCAACTCTGAGAAAAAAAGTTTTGAGATCTTCTAGGAGCTAAAAGATGGAGTCCAGGATGCTGAGGCTAACAAAGCTAACCCCGAGAGAGGTCCGAGCTAAAACAATGCTTCATACTGACATTAATCATATTTCTAAACCAAATGGATCCAGAGCGTCTATTAGACAACAAGAGCTGATTAAAGGAAGCTAAACGTCTGTAAAGTTCTGCTGGTGAAACCCGTGAAGCAGGTCGGCGGCTCCGGAAAGTTCACATTCTTCAGATTGTTTCTAACTGTAGAGAAACGGCTGCAGATAAACCAGCAGAGGAGGAGGCGGGTTTATCAGACACCGCCATCTAGCGGTCACACAATAAAACACAGGCGCCTCAGAATGACGTTTTATTAAAATGATAGATTCCTGCAGATTCATGATTCATTCCTGTTTATTTCTAACATCTGAACTTCAGCTCTAGAACTTTAATATGAATAAACTCAGAATATTAACAATGAGAAAGGAGTTAATCTGGGCATTCGTAAACAAAAATAAAATCACAAAAAATTAAATATAACAGGAAAACTAAACCAAAACAAAATATTTATCGATACATTTAATTTGTTAAGGCACTGTGGAATCAACTAAAACACTTTGAAACAGAATTAGGAAGTATTACAGTGCAAATAACAACAAAAAGTCTTTAAATACAGCATTAAATATTTCTCTTTAATTATGAACATGAATGATGTATTAGGGCCACAATGAGAAAAAATGAAATAAATTATGAGAATATTTAGAGAACAAAATTAAATACAAGAAAATAAATTATGAGAATAAAGTTGAAATATTATAAAAATGGTATTTTGAGAATAAAGTTGTAGTTTTATGACTTTATCCTCAATATTTCCACTTTTGTCTTGTAATTTTAGGACTTTATTGTTAAATTTTTATTACTATTTTAATTTTTTTTTATATTTTAAGGACCTTATTATTTATATATCATATTATTTTGTATTATTTTGACTTTATTTTTCTTTCATTTTCATATTATTTTCACTTTATTCTTAAAATTTTAGAACTCTTTTGTAATTTTCTGACTATTTTTGAATTATCTTGACTATTTTATAACTATTTTCATGTTATTTAGATTTTATTCTCATAATTTAATAATTTTATATTTTTTTTTATCTTTTTGGCTTTATTGTTGTTATTATTTAGCCATTATTCTCATATTCTATTTCTATATTCTCTTAGTGGCTCCAGTATTTTGCTGTAAAGTATTTTTTAAAGTTTTTTTTTAAGTATTTTTTGAAGTGTTTTTTATCCGTCCTCCTCCAGGTTGTGAATCGTTTCGATGATCTTCTTCTTCATCTTCTTCACTTTGTGCGGCGGCGCCTCGTTCAGACATTCCTCCACGTACTTCAGGAAGCCAGCGTGCGGCGCCTCGCCGTGGCGCCCGCTCCTCGGCGGCGCCGCCGGCCGGCCCGCTCGCTTCCTGCTGTGGGTGGGAGACGAGGAGGAGGAGGAAGAGCAGGAGAGCCAGGAGTCCGGTGGGGTCGGGGACGGTGGGACGGCCGGGTTCTGGGCAGAGGCCTCGTCGCTGTCGGAGTCGCAGAGGAACAGCAGGTCCAGGTAGTGTCTCCACTTCGGCAGGTAGAAATCCTCGGAGCCGCAGGTTCTGTTGGCGCTCACCGCCTTGTGCTCCCGCTGGAAGATGGTCCGCAGGTTCCTGAACTTCGTCTTGATGTCTTCCACTGGAACAGGGAGGAGAGCAGAAGCTGGTGGGTTCTGGTTCTGGTTCCGGCTGTGGTTCCGGGCCGGCCCGGTTACCTGTGAACGGGACGGGCTCTCCGGCGGACAGCAGGCCGCTCAGCGTCTCCAGCAGGCTCTGCCGCAGCAGCCGGTTCCGGAAGCTGTCGACCCGGTGGTTCCACAGGCAGCTGTGCTCTGAAACACAGACACAAGCTGAAAAGTGCGGCGTGTTCATGTGTGTTCGTCTGCTGCCGGGTCAGAACTCTGTAGAACTACGGCTGGACATTCATCATTTATCGTTTCAATTATCATAAATTAAAATAAACAAAATCATTTTCATGATTTATTGTTTTTCTACCAAAATCTGGATGATAAAAGTTTCAGTTTGGTGAAATTATTTTGTTTACAGTTTTGTTTACAGACACTCAAAACAACAATATTATCGTTTATCTGAAAAACTTTACCCAGCAAAATTAGTTTTTAAAGTGTTATTATATTAGTGACAGGATTAATTTCTAATGAATATTTAACACGGGAACTGGAAGACATTTTAAATGTCCAAAACAAATAAAATAAATCAAAAAGTTTCTGAAAACAAAATTATTCTTCATAAAAAAAGTTGGTTGAAACCAAAACATCAGACCGAAAACTTTTATCATCCAACAACGATAAATCAACCAGATGGAAATGAGTGACTTTTAAATGAATTTATCACGTGATTAATTGATTTATTGCTTATTGCACCAGGCCTAAATACGATATTTATCATCAATAGGAATTACTGACTTAAATAAAGCTCCTATATTTTGCTGAAAAGTTACGTTTCAGTTAATTTTGTCTGATTTTAAGTGCACTAATATATTAACAGGTCTAAACTGGACTAACACCACTGGTTGTGTTTTTACAGTGTAATGGAGCCGGTTTGGACTAACCGGCGTAAAACGAGATCAGCTGCTGAACTTTGGCTTCGCTCCAGAGGCAGCGCGACTCGCCGCTCGCCCTGTCGTCAGCCGGAACCAAAACCCGACCGGGCTTCCTGTCCGGCGGCGATCCGGTCGGCGCTCTGGGATCCATTAGCTCGGTCTGGACTGGAGCTACGGGGAACAAACCCTGGAAGGCGGAGCAGCTGATGGTGTTGCTCTCCGTCTTTATGCTGCAGCTCTCCGTCTTTATGCTGCAGCCGTCGAAGGGTGAGGCGGAGACGCCGCTTTGGGAGCAGGAAGTCCGGCTTCCTTCACGCGGGCCGTCAGGAATCTCGTCTTCCTCAAACGACTCGCAGAGGAAGAGCATCTGGTGGAAGTGTTTCCACTTGGACACGTAGGGTTGGTCCGAGGTTCTGCTCGCCTGGACCGCCTTGAATTCCCGGTTAAAAACCGTCCGAAGGTTCTTGAACTTGGATTTTATGTCTTCCACTGCAAAAAATTACAGAAATTTTTATGTTAAGAAGCCAAAAAATGAGGAATTTGGTTCTGACTGCAGATTTAAGGTGGACCTGATCAACAGCTCTATAGATTTGTCAGGATGTTTCAGGTTTTTAGTACTTTGGCTACTTTTTCATTTCCCAAACAGTTGCAAGCTAAAAACTGGAGCAGGATGCAGCTTTGACACGATCTGAAAAGATTTTTTAAAAACTTCATTTTCAGTTCAAAACAGAGAACTAGCAGAGGCTACGTTTGTTTAGTAGATTCCTATGCTAACAGTATCTTAGCTTAGAATACTGTAGCTTACAGAAACCTATTTTAGTTTAGCTTAATAAAACGTAGCATATAATGCCTAAATTTAATTAATTAATCTTAGCCTTCATTAACCTATTTAGCTTATGTTAGCTTCACCTAGCTAACATCACCTTAGGCTAGTCTCTTATAAGTTTATCTTAGCTTACTTAATCTAATGCTAGCATAGTGAACCTTAGCTAAGTTTGACTTATCTAGTTCCCTCTCACTTTCCTTTAGCTTTATCTTTAGCTTAGCTTAAAGTACCAAGGATTTATTTGGTACTATAGTTCAGTTTAATTTCCCTTAAATTATCTTAGTTTAATTTTACCTAACTGGTTTAATGTTAGCTTAGCTAACTTTATATTAGTCACCCTTAAAATTGACTTAGCTTAATTTAGCATTGTTGAATTTTGCCTGCCTTGTTTAACCTTAGCTTAGCATTTTAAACTTAATTTAATTTAGCCTACTCAACGTACCATTAGCTTGGCTAACCTTAGCTAAAGCTACCTTAGTCTGTCTCAAGTCTTGCTCAGCTTATTTTTGTTTAGCATAAGAAACCTTAGCTTAACTAACCTAAAGTTAATCTTAGATTAGATCTTAGTTTCTGCAGCCTACCTTAATGTACGTTAGCCAACCAGAAGTTAAGATTAGCATTTTTTAATATTCTGTAAATTATAAAGGTTTGAAACAGAGACAAAAAAGCAGCTGAAGTCCAAAGTAAAATTCTTCATATTGGACTTTTTAAAACCAGTTAAAGTCGTTTAGCTTGTGGTGAATTTGACCAGGAGTTTCTGAGTGGCTTTTACCAGAAAACAGAACCAGCTGGTCTGAGAGCCGGATCCGGAGGGACTCCAGGAGTTTCTGTCTGAGTTGCCGGTTGTTGTGATTCTCAGACTTCCTGTTCCACAGACAGCCGTGCTCTGCACACATCAACGCAGAAACAAATGTCTGTCAGGACCAAACCGACGCCTCGTCTCTCCCTGAAGTCGCGGTTTAATTTATTCACCTGCGTAGAACGCGATGACCTCGCGCTCCCTCTCATCCGTCCAGAGGCTCCTCCCAGCGGCGCCGCCTGAGGAAGACGAGTGGAGGAAGGAGATGCTGAGTCCAGGGGAGGCGGGAAGGAGCCAGTTCTCCTCTGCAGGCGGGGAGGGCGGCGTCTCGTCGGCGCCCTCCTCTGGCTCGCAGCAGCCCTGCAGGAAGCTCAGCTGCTGGAAGTGCTTCCACTGCGGCACCAGGCCGGCACCGCCGCTCAGACGCACCAGCTTGTACTGGCGCTGGAACGTCGTACGCAGGTTCTTAAACTTGTTCTTGATGTCTT
Source organism: Gambusia affinis (assembly GCF_019740435.1). Classification (NCBI taxonomy): domain Eukaryota; kingdom Metazoa; phylum Chordata; class Actinopteri; order Cyprinodontiformes; family Poeciliidae; genus Gambusia; species Gambusia affinis. The sequence continues at coordinate 24,685,669 of NC_057884.1, forward strand.
CCACTGGAAGGAGAAGAACACAGAAAAGATGAGATGGAACCAGAATGCTGAGGTCAAAGGTCAAACATTTCCAGAAATATTCTTTTAGAGGCAGTTTAGAAATAAATATAAAAACCAGGATGGATGGTTGGATGTCCAACAATCTCATCATTCTGGGTGATGGTCATTTTGAAATCAAACACCAGACCTTCCTGTTGGTTCCAGATCTAGCAATCTGGCACATCTTCTCACATTTAAAAGGTTTGGTCAAACATTTAAACGCTGCAGTGGTTCTGGTCAGAGCTGTTAGCGGTGCAGCGTTAGCCACAGCGGTACCTGTGAACGGAACGGGAGGCGGCAGGGAGGAGAGCAGGATCCGGAGGCGCTCCAGGGTTTTCCATCGCAGATCCCGGTTCTTGTAGTTCTCTGACTTGTAGTTCCACAAACAGCTGTTCTCTAGAGAACAAGAAGACACGTAGCCTCAGTCAAAGCAATTAGCTTCATCATGTTTGGCTTCTTTCACACTCATATACACCTGTGTTTGGGGCAAACAGCTTCTGTTATAGACGTTATCTTTTCCACACAAAGCCGGGTCAAATATTGACACCATATCGTTTAAAAAAAATACTGCACTGATATTAAGTATGTATATTTAATATAAATACAGACAAACTCAGAAATGTTTTCATCCTATAAATCCACTCCTTACTGTTGTTATAAACATGCCAAACCCATAGGGGGCAGTGTAGCACTAAGCCAAAACCTGTCAGCCAATCAGATTGCTTCAAAACAAACACCACTTCCTGCTAGGAATCAAACATGGCGGCATTTGTGGGTTGAGCTACTTTTGAATAGCAGATTATTAGAATATAAATTAATTAAAACAAGACGATGTTGTTTGGGAATAATTGCAAATTCTATAGATATTTTGGTGAATGATTTATTGGAGATTATAAATCGAGGAACTAAATCGGTTTTTCCATGTAAACACACAAATGACTGCAGTGTTTTCACAAATCTCCTCCTAAATAATCATTTTAATGACATTAAACAGTTTTAATGTGGATGAAAGGCCCAAAAATAAAATGTATTATATTTTTCACATATCCTGCTTTGTGTGGACTAGGCCTTAACAATAATTTAATACATTCATTTTACTCAAAAACCATTTGAAAGATGTTCAGAAAGTCACCAAACTGGAATAAACTCCTGATTTTATGGAAGATAACATCAACAATGAAAGATTAATCATTAAGCATCTTTTCCTGTTAATTCCTGATGAAGTTAGTTTCTTCTGTCTCTGCATTAGAGATTAATTCTCACAGTAATCTAACCGTTAGTAAAAATATTTAAGTTTAATGTCATCATTGCATTAATAAAGATGTTTATTATGATCTAGTTTCCATTCATTTAAACAGGAAAAGTTTAAATGAATAAAGTTCATTTTAAATATTGCAATGATTTTTCAATTTATAACAACTATGGACATTTGACTGGGTTTCAGTTGGCTTTTATCAGCCAGCTGTGTTAATGGAAAGTTATTATATTGAAACCTTGATACTGGAAACCAGCGTGAAAACAAATTTAAAATCTGGAAAATAAACAAGTTTTAAAAAGGCCCAGAATCCCAAGTAATGCTTTACAAGTCATTAATTAATCCTAGAGAGAATTATTGCTGATATCTTTCCAATCTGGCATTGTGTAAAATAACCATCATTTTGGTTTAGTAAAGCTTTAACTGTAAATATAAACCAGCCTTTGATATTTGACAATTGAGAGAATATTTCAGCAATAAACACCATGAATGATAATTTTAATAATTGCACAATCTTCCGGTGATGAACGTCTTTGATAACTAATCTGGTTTAAAATCTTTAGTGTTTAAACATTGAAATCCAAATGAAACGTCCATAAAACAGCAGGAGGAAAAGCTTCGTCTGAATTATTTGCAGTTTGGACAAATAACCCGTAACCTTCAGTCCGGTTGCTCGTCGATTGTTGCTTAAAGTCGTTGCTTTCGTCGAGCAACGGTTGCCTTCCCCTCCTCCCCCACTCTAACGTCCCAAAACTGTTGCTTGCTTTGGCAGCACGGTGCCGAGGAAAGCGAACCGGAACCGAGTCCGTATGGAGAGGAAAACCGGACCGAACATGTCGGACTTACTGGAGAAAAACGCAATGAGCGCCCTCTCCTTCTCCTCCGTCCAGCTCCTCTCCGGAGCCGCTGCCATGTTTGTTGTTGCCCGTTCAGGCCGTCATCTAGTTGGCCGCGAGGCCACGTGACCTGAAAACCGAATCGCTGATTGGCCAAGCAGGTGGCGTTCCTGAATTATGCCTGAAGTTGTCCGCTAGAGGCCGCTGGTGTTCGGCGTTCATGTTTGAGAGTGAAGCAATGGAGATGGAGGGATGGAGTGATGGAGGGATGGACGGAAGAGGATGGATGGATTAATGTTAAAATTAGAAAATGAATGGACTGTAAGAAAAACAGATTGGAATAAATGAATTGGTGGAATTAAGGTTCATACCAATATGAAGAATAAATTGATGGATGGACAAACAGAAAAAATGGATAGTTTTAAACTGATGTATTAATATAAATAAATGGACAATAAGCAAGACTGCATTGATTGGGACAAGATGGATGGATGAACCAATGATCAGATGAATGTTCAAACATCCATCATCGTTTGTTCCAGTTCATCTTTAGAGAGCTGGTTTGTATCTCCAGTGGTACCAAATATTTATCCATACTTACCAAAATCTGGAAGAAAATCCAAAACTAATCAGATTTTCCAGTGAACAGGAATGAGACATGAAGCAGATGTGAAACGTGTTTGAAACGTTTTTAATATCAATAGACGACATCCCAGTTCAGCTCACATCAACAGACATCCAGTCAATCCATGTACAGTATTTACAGAACCGGCCCGGTTTCACAGCGGATCGCACCGGGCCGCTGCTGGGATCAGTATTTACAGGAGCGCTGAGGAGAGGCGGGAACACTTCCAAAGGAAAACCGTTTCACCAAATGGTTTGATTAGCAAAAGAGCTAAAAAAATAAAGGTGTTTAAGTGGTTTCAATCCAGCTCTGCTGAATTCCAGTTTAAAAACAAACCAGCCCTGATGCTGGTCTGAGTGTTAGCATACTGAGATCACTTCTGATTGGATACAAAAACGTCACGGAAACATTTAGCTGCCCATCCGAGGCCGGACTCGCCCACAAAGCAGAAAACACGGAGATGTTTCCGAACCGACCCGTGAGAAAAACGGATCCCGCCTTCCCAGGTTTGTAAGAACGGCACTTCAGTTCTGTTCTGGTTCTGGAGAAGTTCCTCCTCCCGTCTGAAAAGGCTTCTGTGGTTCTGACTGGAGGTGGGAATTAAAAAGCCAGAAGAAGCATTCCAAGAGCAGAAACAGCTAGCCTTTGATTTACAGGACACATATCATCAGTCAGGCTAGAAAACAAAAAAAGAATGAAATTAATCTGCGTCAGGGATTGTTTTCATCTCATAATCTGGACAGGAAGTTCAAATGCTAACTGCGGCTGTTTGTGAGCATAAAGTTCATCAGCTAAGAAAGTTTTGGGTTTTTGTTGACAAAATTAACCAAAGCTCTTCATGTTTAGTCATGATAACTTAGCTTGTTCTTCTCCAGGTCTGAGCCAAATGAAGGAGAGAAACTTGATGGTTAGCATTAGCTTCTAGTGACTTTTTAAGAGTCAGACAGATTGTTTGAGTGGGTGAAGTGATAGAACGATAAGCTACATTGCTATAAGTAAAAGAAAGAAATTACAGATTATATGGAGAAAAGTGAGAGTTGAATAATCACTGTATGGCTTGCTTTTGGATGTGCCAGTGAGGAGTAAGAATGCTGGTCAGAACTGGAGCAGAAACTACATCTACCTTAATGCTATCTCAGTTTCTGTTTCAAATTACCAGATTGTCTGGACTACAAATCATAGTTTTCATAGTTTGGCTTGTTCTGTGATTAACAGTAATATACACCTTATATAATTATTCAGGAGTTTTTAACTGTATTTGTTATTTAAAGGAAACACAGCAACTGCAAAATTACGTTATTTTATGTTAGCAGAATATCAAGATTCGTAATGGAAACGCAGCTATTTACACCAGTGGATGCTTTTAAATTCCTGCATGTGGTGCTGGTTTGCTAGGTCTCGTTGCTGCAGAAATCCCAGAAATATTCAGTTTCTGATCTCAGATTAGTTTCTACTACAGTTGAATGTTGATGCTAAGTTCTGAGTTGAAAACCAGCACTCTTTGGCAACATTTTTCTATTTCAGATGTAGAAAATTCCTGCATGTATCATGAGCAAAATACCTGAAAAAACCTTTTTTTTAAAAAGGAAAACGTGATGATATGTGTCCTCTAAACTCGACCGGACAGGGAAAACTAGCCGACCCCACGTCACCCTTACAGTATTTACAAACCAGAGTTTCATTCAAAAGTGCATTTACATTTAAAGTCATGACATGGCTAACTCTGTACACAGTGTGGCAGTTAAATACTGTTAAAACTCTGCTTCACATCTTCTCTAAAGCTCTTGGAATCTCTGTCGGATGCTTCAAGTATAAAGTTTGTTTTCAGGAGTTTCACTGCTGCCAGGGAAAAAGCCTGGAGTGAAACTGAGTTGGTTTGGAACGAATGAAACCGAGCCGAGGCGTCAGGGAGCCAGGCGGAGGGTTTTCCTCTGGCAGCAGCCAGCAGCACTGAGAGAAACAAAAACTGGAGGTAGAGGGACACACTGGGAAAAATAAAACCCAAAATGGTTGTTTTTCTTGGAATGTAAGGATTCATTCCTGTTTCCTTCTAATTATTGTCAGTAATCAATAGTTTGCTTTGGTTTAATCTCAGAGTGAGATTAAAAACGGTTCATTTCTCTTGTTTTAGCTGGATTTAATACAATCTCCACCCACAGAAACACACTGAATGATTCAAAAAACAAACGCATAAATAAACCTGGATGTTTTGGCTGCCATTAAAGTTTACTTCTGAATTAAACACGTTCAAAATGACCTAAAGAGTAAAAAAAAGCCTTAAAGATGAAGTGAAATCCTCCATTAAAACGTTAAGGATCTGCCTCCTCCCACCCGTCTGATTTATTCCCCTTCTTCCCTGCAGACCGCCCTGCTTGTGTCCGATTGGCTCATTAAAGATGGATCCTCATTGGTCAGGACGGCGCGCCTCTGAAGCAACAAGTTCATCCCGCCGATCGGCAAAGAGGCAAAAACTTCCGACGAGAAAAGTACACTCAGTCCGGCCGCGTTGCTAACGGAAACACAGTAAAACACAGCGTCAGAGGCTCCGCCCCCATGGCTCCTCAGACGATGCTGTCGTGCAGCAGCGGCTCAGAGTCCTCGGCGGTGGCGCAGGGCGGGGCCTCTTCATCGCTGCCCGGCAGCGGCGTGTTGATGTGGACGCCGGCCAGCGAGGACAGCGCCTCCTTGCTGTCTGGGAGGGGCTTGTCGCTGAGGGAGAGCTCCGAGGAAGAGGAGGAGGAGGAAGAGGAGCAGGAGGTTTTCTCGGGGATGAAGAGGGCGACGAGGAAGGCGACGACCACGGTGCAGGCGCCCAGCAGGAAGGGCGGCCCGGGGATGAGCGCTTGCTGCAACACAGGACAAACGCTGCAGGTCAGCAACCAGGCAGGGGCTCAACCTGAGGAACACGGGCCGTTTCTGGACCCACAACGCATTTACTGTGACCCTCAACTCCAGCTCAGAAAGATACAAAACTGATTATTAAACTGTTTTTTTTTATTTTGCTTTTTAAAAAAAATATTATGTTTCAGATGAGACAGAACTCATACAGCACTGATGAGTAAAATCAGAAGCCATTTACATAAATTACAGCAATTACTTGAAAAAATAACTTTATATGTAGTTTATATATAAATATTTGAAGTTCTTATAATAAGTAGAAGCAGGTTTATCCAAATCAGCTTTTATCTAATTTATTCAACTTGACTAAACATAGAAAGTGTTTTCAGAGAAATCATGTTCTTATAACTGAGAATAAATGTGTTCAGTTCTGATTTAATAAAACAAAGGTGAAAAATCCTCTTTAGTTTTTCTTTCTTGGCCCATGAGTCAAAAGGTTTGGACACCCTGACTTTCACATTTCACTGGAATCTCTTTCTGTTCATGAACTGGAGAATAAAATGATCATTTCAGTTACTGTCTGGTTCTGCTATATTTATAAATTAGACATTCAGAACCGAGCAGCAGACTGAAAACCAGCCGCTGTCGCTCCGGTAGTGGGGTTCTGAATGGTTCTATAGGGTTCTGAATGGTTCTATGTGGTTCTGAATGGTTCTGAATGGTTCTATGTGGTTCTGAAGGGTTCTGTACCTCTGTGGGTCCGTGTAGCGGCAGCGGGTCGATGCTGTACTCCTCCTGGATCGGGTCCAGAGTGTTCAGCTCCACGTTGAACAGGAAGAAGATGAAGCCGTAGAGGGCGGGGCCCAGACCGTTACAGAGGCCCCGGATGCCCGTGATCATCCCCTGGACGACTCCTGCAGGTGGACAGACAGTCAGAGCGGGTTCTGGTTCTGGTTCTGGTTCTGGTTCTGGCCAGAGGCCGGGCCACCAGTCGGACTCACCTTGTTTATCCGGGTCAGCCGACTGCGACACCAGAGCAGAAACAGCAGGGAAGGTGATGGAGGACATGGCCGCCACGGCTCCAGCCGCCCACATCATCCTGTCACACACACAGCAGTCAGAGGAACAGCGCCCCCCGCTGGCAGAACAACACTAACTCTTTCTGAAGGATGGATGGGAGAGTCCTGGCTTTCTAAACGGTTCAAATTAACTGAATTAATGTGTTCTAAATGTGTTTATTATGATGGTCAGTTGATGTCAGTTAACAGATTTTGACATCTTTAGTCTAAATTAAAACATTATGATGGTTTAATGGTGATAAATCTCTGAAACTTAAATAAAATCAGTTTGTAATCGATCCAATTTAGTTTCATGTCATTTCCAGGTTTAAGTTGTAATTTTAGAAATACAGAAATTCAGCAGATTATTCTGAGAATAATTTCAGTTAAAAAACCATGAAGCACAGGAGAGAGGGAGAAATGCTAACTGAGCTAGCCATGCTAACTCAGTTAGCATGGCTAGTCTGTATGAGCCGCAGCAGGTAGGATATTTACTGCTCATATCTTACCAACAGATCCACAGTTTGAAAAAATACCGAAGCTTTTAGAAAATGTCAGAAAAGCTTTGAGTTCAGTTTGTTTATCCTGGACTAACTGATGATGGGGCAGAACTCTGGTTCTGGTTGCTGAACTCGGCGGCTGGTCTTACCATGGTTCTGACCCGAAGCCGTACCAGGCCAGCTGGAGGATCTGGAAGCCCAGGCCCAGCAGAACCGTGTTCTTGTTGCCCAGGTATCTCATCAGCAGCGTGAGGAAGAGCGTCTGAGGAGAGACACAGAGCGGTTCTGGTTCTGGTTCTGGTTTAAGGACCTGCAGCGTGTGGGACTGGGTCGGTACCTGAGCCACGATGGACAGAATGCCGACGACCCCGATGAAAACAGCGATGGTGGTGGAGGAGAAGTTGATGACCTGGAGGGAAACGTACAGCTCAACGTTTATTTAAGTTAAAATATTAAAATGTTTCTGAACTTTCTGGAATTCATCCAGACGGGAAAATGATTATCGGGCCAAACTGATAAATCAGCAGATCAGTGATCGATACATGAGAAACCGATCTGATCCTCTGATCTGATCTTCTTCTGGAAGGTTTTGAAATCAAACTTTTTGTTCTGATACCAAAAATGATGAAATGTTTTTTTACCATCCAGCTGAATCTGAGGAACCAGTTCAGAAACCATTCCTCCTCTCCCATTCCTCCCAGTCATTTCATGCTAAAGCCGTCGGCCATGTTGGGCCGTGTTGGTGGACAGGAAGCTGAGGACTCACCTGTCTCAGGTAGAGGAAGAAGCTGGAGTATTGTCCGGCCTCCGGCAGGTAAGACAGGAAGACGGTGATGCAGATCAGCAGGACGGTGGAGTCCTGACCCACCTTCCTCAGAGACTGGACCAGAGACAGACAGAGGGACAGTTTGTCACGTCGCTTCTTTAACCTTTTACAGGGTCACATTTCCTGGTTACTGACAGCAAACGGGTCGGCCTGCTCCCAGGAGAACGGGGTGCCCCACGTGTTGAGCCTCATCTTGTCCGGCAGCGACTCGGGGACGGCCAGCAGGATGAAGCAGATGTCGGCCAGAGAGATGAGCGTGGCGAGCAGAACCACCAGGTTGTCTCCGTACCAGGCCGACAGGTAGGCGCCGATGGCCGGGCTCGTCACCAGGCTGGCTGCGAACGTGGCCGACACCTGGACAGGAAACGCAGCCGGACGTTACAGGATGTTACATCACTCAGAGTTTGGACCGGGCCGACCCGACCCGACGGGCGGCTCTTACCAGGCCGTAAGCGGTACTCCTCTCCCTCTCATCCGTCACGTCAGCAACGTAGGCGAAGATGACGGAGAAGGTGACGGAGAACGCTCCAGACATGGAGATCATGGCGAAGTACCACCTGGACACACAGAGGTCAGAGAGCAGCGTCAAGGTCGGCAGTTGGGTCGGAGTGACGCAGATATTTACGACTCCTGAGACGGAAAAACTCAGGCTGCACATTTTACTGAAAACTTCTGATTTAGAAATGACTGCAATGTTACAAATAAACTATTTTCCTTCATAAAAACCTGATTAAATGTGATTATAAATACTTTACCAAAGTAACCAGAGTCTCTGGAAGACGTCTGTAAGTTCAGCACAGGTAACTGTGCCTACCAACTTCATCCGCTCTGATAAATGATCAGAACCGGAGCCGGGCCGCCGCTTGGTTCTTATAAAGAATGTTTCACAGAACCATCGATACTTAAACTCTGGACATAAACACGCCATCCTGACTGCCATGTTTCACTAAAACGTGGTTAATATGAGCTAACGCAGCCATCTAGTCAAAGTTTCACTTTTCCATCCAACCAGTGGGATGCAGCTCCTACCAGGGGCTGAGCCTCATCAGAGGGATGGGAGCGCAGGTGAAGAAGACGGTGATGAGGAGGAAGGACCTTCGTCCCCAGACGTCTGACAGCGCTCCGATCAGCGGGGCGGACATGAAGGACAGCAGACCCTGCAGACAGGAAGCAGCATCATTAGAGCAACAGTCCTGACTGACTGCTGCAGCTGCAGCTTAACAGGAAGTTTAAGTTTATAAACTTAACATCTTAGGACAGTTGAGATAAAACTAAACTAACAAGAAGTTTTCAGGGTAAGACTTTATTTGAAGGGTTCTGCATAAGACTGACATAACACTGTTATAAACATCAAACCTAAAGATGCATTAACATTTAATTAAAAGTGTCAACTTGTCACTAGAATGTTAATGACAGTCTCATGCTCTCCTCATTAAATCAACTCTTTTCAGCAGCTGGTTTTAAGTCAATAACTCCTCAATAAAAACTTCTAGTTCCAGTGATTATTTATTTTATCATAACAAGACAAATTAAATAATCTGCTAATGGATCTAGAACTTTCTCATTAATATTAATGGATTATTAACTTAAAACAAGCTCGTATTTTAACATGATAAATTGGACCAAACTGAGAGGTTTCAGTAGAACCAGTCACTCCCTCACCTTCACTCCCTGGATCAGGCCGTTCATCAGGAACGTGTGCTGGGGAAACGTTTCATGCAGAACCTACAAACACACACCCTGTTACAGAAACAGATTTTATGCATCTGAAACCAGCAGGTTGTTGTTTCTGCTTACGGTGAGCATCGGCGTGGTGAGTAAACCCCAGGCGAAGAACTCCAGGAAGATGACCACCACAGCGTGGTAGACGCTGGGCCGGCCGATGCCCTGCTGCGGCTGAAACACACAAACCATCAAAACTCAACGTTCACAGGAAACACACTCCTCAGGTCTGCTCCGTTTCATCACAACTTCCTGCTTCCAGAGAACCAATCAGCTCTCAGCACATCCATCCAACCAGGAAGAACTTTGGTTTTGTTTTAATTTAATAAAGTTTACTCTTGAACCTGACCGAGGAACCTCTTCAGACTGAACTGGTCTGTATTAATGTGTAATACCTCCAGAGTTTCCGTGGTTTCTCCACCTACCTGGCAGCCATGTTAACATGAATAATGAGAGCCTGGGCGCCTTGAGGCCACCATTAAACCAACAAAAGCCCCAGATAAAGGTGAGAACCGGACCAGAACCGAGTCTTCCCTCCCTGTGAACAAATAGAGACGTTATAATCCGTCCTCAAACACAGCAGAACCTGGAGGTCCAGTTTCAGCTTCATATCGGGTTTAAAGGTTCCGGAACATGAAGTTCTGTTCTGCTGATGCTGACAGAGACGAACTGAAACTCTGATTTATTCATTTTCATATTTTCTAGTCACAGATAGTTTCCTGACAGAGAGAAGAAGTGGAGCAGAGAACCGGACCGGCCTGATGGAACACAACTGGACTGAACCTGCAGAACCGGAACCAGAACCGGATCTGGATCCATGTTTAGCTGCTGGCATCGTGGGCCTGTCCGACCCGCTAACAGTTAACTCAACTAACGTGGTTCTGGTTGCTGCTTCCCTCCTGCAGGTTTTGGACTCTGTGTTACCATGGGAACAGCGAGAAGCTTTCATTTGATTGGTCCAACAAGAAAATAAATTTTACAGATAAATCTCAAACTGGAATATTTACATTTAATTTCCAATAAAAATGATTTTTAATACAGAATCTGTCCAGCCTTTCACAATGATCCCAAAAAGATACATAGAAATGGAAATACAGATGGAAAGTTTAGTGGAAGAAAAACCATACAGGTGAACCAGGGCTTGAGAGAAAAGTTTGGATTTCATCTGGAAAGAGTCCAGATGACCTGATGCTCTAAGAGTCAAACTGATTAAAAGTTTTCTTTAGAACTTCACCAATTTATGCACTAAAACTAACATTCATGCTACTAAACCAGCTAGCATTAGCAACCAGCTGGAGCTTCATTAAGTTTCCTGTCTGGTTTCCTTTAAGATAAACTTCTTACATTTCTATTTGAGTCTTCAAAACTAATTTCCCATTTCTGGTTGAAGGAGACATGATGACCTTCGATCAGAACAAGCTGACATTGTTTTACTGTTTTCCCAGAATCCTCGGCTGTTTGATTGATTGGTGTGAAGCGCTTCACACATTTTGTTTAATCTGTAGTTTCTCCAAATCTTTACACTCTGGTCAAAATGTAATGTTGAAATTTATTTTGCGAGTGGTTTATATTTATTAAAGTGCAGATTAAAATGGTATTTTAAAAAAAGTGATTAATTAAATGTTACATTTAGAGATGTCATAATAAATTTTGCTGGACAATAAATCGTCCCAGAAGTTATCACAATAAACGATAATATTGTTGTTTTGAGATCATTTTCCAATAATTTAATGATAATGGCATAAAAATACAAGAATACACTGTTAAAAATCAACCAACTTTAAATTCTAATGAACATTTAACTGGAAAACATTTTAAATATATAAAAAGAAACAATAAATGGAATGAATTATGAAGTCTCTGTAAACAAAACTGTCCTTCAGAATAAAAGACTTAGTTGAGACCAAATCACCAGACTGAAAACTTTTATCATCCAGTTATTGATGGAAAAACAATAAATCATACAAATGAAATTATTGAGTTTGTTTTCATTTATATGATTAGTTGATTTATTGTGACCAAGTTATATTGTGTATCTAAATGAGCTTGAAGCTGCTAAAGGTTAAAATGAACAACAAATAATACTTTAACTATGTTTAATTTATTTAAGTGTTTAAATATGGATGTGTTTGTTTCAAGTGTAACTTCTAGTTGTTATTTTTAGCTTCCAGCTTGTTGACTTACATTTTCTTGTTTTTATTCTGAGGTTGTTTTACTGTTTTGGCCTCAACTTTCAAAATAAAAGAGAGAAAATAAAGAATTGATTTTTGGGTGAAATCCAGTTGGAAGTCGTTTGAAGTGAATCTCCTTCTCTAATGCAGAAAACTGCAGATTAAAGCCAAACAGTGAGAAACGGCACCAAAACCAACATTTTAACTGGTTTCTGCAAAAATTCACTCAGAAGTTTCTTTGTTGAGAGAAAAAAAAGAAAACTTCAGATTTTCCATCCATTTTCATTCTGCTGGGTTATTTCTGTAACATCAAAGTTTAATACAGAAATTTATATTTATAATAAAGCTGTAGTTTAATCAAAGAAGATATTCATTACTGTTGGTTTATTTTGTCCTGAAAGAAAAAATGGGGGAAATTCTGCTTCATCCATGTTTAATAAAAAAACTCTTATTACACACCTTCATGAGCAAATATGATATTTTTATTATCTATTAATAATCTTTTACTTTAATCAGGGAAAATATACATTTATGAATGATGTTAACATTTCTAACACTTCAGATTGACAGAAAATGTTCAGAAATGGCAAAAAAATGTACGTTTTGTATTTTTAATCATCTTCTATAATTTTATGTGATACAAAAGCACATATTATTTCATCATATATATATATTTATTTATATATATATATATATATATATATATATATATATATATATATATATATATATATATATATATATTTATTTATTTTTTTTCAAAGCAGGTGAATCTCTATACCAGCTTTGGAAATTGTTTTTTGATGAAGGATATTCTGAAAACATTTTATAGTTTCCATTCTTCACAATTATTGACCTCTTTGTGAAAATTCTCAAAATAAACCAAGGTATTAAGTGATAAAATATGTGTAAATACTCTGGAGGTCGAGTATATTTTTGCCCTTTCTGGTGAAATATTTTATTTCTGTGACGTTAAGGGAAAATTATTAAATTAAATCGAGTCTTTTAAATATTTTTGTTTTCAGACATTTTCTGTGTGAGCTGCGGTAAATGCGTCTGTTCTGGTGTTAAAATGGACGCTGGCGGAGCGCTGGATCCGCAGCGAGCGGCTCCTCCGCCCGCCCGCCCCGGGGAGGATCGTCCCGGCCCGGGCAGGGGGCTGTTATGTAACACCATGATGGATCCATCCCGACCGCATCAGCACCGCCGCTATAAGCCCAACCTGTGTGTGTGTGTGTGTGTGTGTGTGTGTGTGTGTATCTCCATTACAGCCTCCCTCCCACCTTCACTTTCCTCCCAGAACAGAACAGAACACGGCCATTTTGGACCAGACCGTTCAGAACCAGATCGACCTTATTTTATGTATTTAAATTATTTTCAATTTCAGCCTGAACAATTACAAATTATAAACTGTTTCACATAATTCATAATAATGAAATTAAACTGTGATTTAGCTCTATAAATAGATAAAATGGCGTCGAATAAATCTAATTTCTAACGGTTTACTTTGATTTTTCTTTTTTATTTCAAGCGTCAACGTCCGTTAATTCCATGTTACGTCATAAACGTGACAGTTTATTTAATTATTTCCCCGACAGAAACAACGGTTCAACTGAGGTACATCCAAACAGAATCTCTATAAAAAACAACATTAAATGTCTCGGTTCGGCTCTGTTTCCTGTGGTAAACATGGCGGCTCGGACACTCACCACCGCTCCGTCCTTCATGATGATCTTCTTGACCAGCACCACCCGGCCGGGAGCCGCCGGAGGCTCCGCCGCCATGTCCTCACACTTGCTGCGGGTCATGAAGCATCCTTGCCGCGTGGATATCCGCGGTTCTCCGGGTGCTTCCAGGATTCCTTCGTGTTTTAGCCCCCAAGAGGCCGAACCGAGCTAATTATGAGATAAACCCCAACAGAATTTGGAAGATTTATTGTTTTTTCTTCACTCCTCTAGAAGACGTCCAGCTCAGTCAGTCAGTCCGCAGTGCTGGTGATGCGCACGATTAATGACGCTGTCAAGTTCCGCCGAACCATGGCGATACTTCCGGTCACCTTACGAAATAAGAGCCTGTGATTTATCTAATAAATTAAAAAAAAAAATTAAGTTTGAAATGTTATTCAAATTCAGTAAGACCTCGTTGATCCCAAAAGGAATTAAATATTAATTAAATTTCTTGGACAGAATTCTGAAATTAAAGACAGAATGTTGACTTTTTTTCTTTTCTTTCTTACTTTTATATCAAAATTCTTACTTTTTTTCTTCACAAAAGTGGAACTTCGTGATGATGGCAGTATGATGGTCTGTGGCGGATTTGCAGAATTTAGAGGTTAAAATCAGAAAATTGAGGGGGAAAAAGTCAAAATTTTAGCATTAATGCCACAATTTTGAGAGTAAAGTGATTTTTGTTTTTAATAATGCAAAAATGTTGAGTAAAACAAATAATTAAGCATGTTTTCCTTCATAATTTATATACGTAAAAAAAGTTTTGACTTTTAAAAAAGTGGCTATGGAAACCTATTCACTGGTAATTTATTGATAAAATGATAAATTACATTGTTACATTTCCCTATTGTATACAAAAATAAAAACACTTAAAATTTGTCTTACCAAGTTATGGATTTTATAAATGTACAATTTATAACAGCTTTTTCACCAGTGGATGGATTTTTTTCCATAATATCCAAAATTTGTTGTCCATGTTCCAATTAATTTTTTTTATACTTATCCAAATCTGGAATTACAATTCATTATTTTTCACATTTTCCTCGATTTTGTTGGATGACGCACACGTCCAGGTCTTTTATTTTGAAATTAAATTGTTTTTCTTTCCTGCTCTTCTTCTTCTTTTGACAACACGGTCCGGTTCGGTTCTGTTTTTATGTTTTGCTATTGTTGATATTTCCAATTAAAGTCCGGAATCAGGTTGAGGAGAATCAATATGGCGTCATGTCAGAAATGGACATTTTCTCCCCTAAATCTCATTTAGACATCGGAGAGTCTGGACCTAAAGGAGATGTGATGTAACAAATTCACGCTCAACATTCACGTCTTCATAATAAAATTTAAACACACCAAAAACGGCTGGAAAACGTTTTTCTTTGATATGTCCAAAAAGCAACACTTTCAGAGAAATAATTTATAAAATCCCTCGTGTTTTATTGCGGTTCTACTTCGTCCTTCCAGAAATATCCGTCCATGTGCGTCTTATTTTGAAAATCCTGATGTTTCCCGATTGGTTTGACAGCAGCAGACGGAGGAGAAAAGCTGAGCGGATCACGTGTAGGCGGCTGAGGTTCTGGTACTGTGTGTGTTTGTGCAGGATTGTGTTTGAATGAATAAAACATGATCCAAACGTGGCGACGGAAGAAAAACGTGAGCTGACGTCATCGATCATCAGAGAAACCGCCATCCTCTGATCGCCGGAGGCCGCTTTGATCACCTGCTTCTGCAGCAAATAATACAAATCATGATGAGGGTTTATTGGGTTTTATGAGATGCAGCTGCTGCCATCATTACTATTGTCATAATTGGAAGAAATGTAGTCAAATCTGGTTTTAACATGGAGATTAAATGAATAATTTTGCATGAAATATTCACATTTTGAACTATTTTCTGGATTTGCTCACATCCAGAAAACGATCGGGCTACTGGAAAAAAAAACAGTAACATATTGGATACATTTGATTACTTGTAATTACTTGACTGGTTGGTTGGTTTTATGATTAGCTGGTTTGGTGGTTGGTTGACTGTTAGCTTTAGCGATGGAAACAATATAGAAATCACTAGACTCCATTAGAAACCACCAAGATTAGTATGAAATAACTGTAGCAATTTATTTTTAATAAAATCTTCATCTATCAGTCAGTCGGCATTAATAATGAGTAATATCTGTGTCACTCTTTAACAGCATAAACGGGGAAGGTTCATCAATAGTTGGTGTTTCTTTTACTGTAGTAGATTTTATTTCTATTTACTTAATTTATATTCTTAGATATATTTTATTGTTTGCATTTACAGTATTTTCTGTAATATTTAAAAATTAACATTTTAAGCCTCAGTGTGAAAAAAACTTTCAGATTCTAAAAACTATTTTCTGAAAGAAGGTAAATTTTACTCAACACCAAACATTACCTTCACCTCCAGGGCTGTAGTTTTACTGAAACTGCAGATTTACTGGAAATCCTCTAGAGGGCGCCACATCTCCGCCTCCAGACTGTAATTCAAACAGGAACTCTTGGAAAAAATGAACAGGAAACAGTTCAGAGAAAAACTCATTGAGTAAACGCCCTGAGGATGAACTCTGACCCCTGCCTTCGTCTCCGACTGAAATCAAACTAACACTGAACAAGGAGAACAGAGAGAGAACTGAGCAACTAGACACTGAAACACAGACTGCTGCAGGAGGAAAAACAAGCAAATCAAAGTGAAAGTAAGTTCAGAAAGTTTCTACAGGAGAGAAACTGACTTCCTGGTTTGACGTTCTGTCTGCTGTGATTTCAGCTTCACTCTGAGACAAAATGGCTTCCAGATCAGACGATGATCTCTGCTGTCCGGTCTGTCTGGAAATATTTAAGGATCCGGTTATTCTGTCATGTAGTCACAGCTTCTGTAAGGAGTGTCTGAAGAAATGTTGGAGAGAGAAACCAGGAAGAGAGTGTCCAGTTTGTAAAAGGAGATCTTCTAAAAGTGATCCTCCCTGTAATCTGGCTCTGAAGAATCTGTGTGAGTCTTTCTTACAGCAGAGAGAGCAGAGAGCTTCAGAGGATCTCTGCAGTCTGCACTCTGAGAAACTCAAACTCTTCTGTCTGGACCATCAGCAGCCAGTGTGTCTCGTCTGCAGAGATTCAGAAAAACACACCAATCACAGATTCAGACCCATTGATGAAACCGCTCAGCAACACAAGAAGAACCTTCAGGAAACTCTGGAGCCTCTAAAGAAGAAGCTGGAGCTCAGGAAGAAAGTTCAGGAGGAGTTTGATCAGACAGCAGAACACCTGAAGGTCCAGGCCCGACACACAGAGAGGCAGATTATGGAGCAGTTTAAGCAGCTTCATCAGTTTCTAGCAGAGGAAGAGGAGGCCAGGCTGGCTGCACTGAGGGAGGAAGAGGAGCAGAAGAGAGGGATGATGAAGGAGAAGATGGAGGCTCTGAGCAGAGAGATAGCAGCTCTTTCAGACACAGTCAGAGCCACAGAGGAGGAGCTGAGAGCTGAAGACGTCTCATTCCTGCACAACTACAAGGCTGCAGTGGAAAGAGTCCAGCGCTGCCCCCTGCTGGAGGATCCACAGCTGCCCTCAGGAGCTCTGATAGACCAGGCCAAACATCTGGGCAACCTGGCCTTCAACATCTGGAGCAACATGGAGACCATGGTGACCTACACTCCTCTGGTTCTGGACCCAAACACGGCTGGTCCAAGACTCTATCTGTCTGAAGATCTGACCAGCATTAGAGTAGGAGAGAAACAGAAACTTCCTGATAATCCAGAGAGATTTGATTTTTACTGGCGGTCTGTTCTGAGTTCTGATGGTTTTAACTCAGGGAACCACAGCTGGGATGTTGATGTTGGAGACAGTAAAGTCTGGAGACTTGGTGTGTTAGAAGAGTCTGTTCAGAGGAAGGGATACATAAAGTCTGGATGGTTGTTTATATTTTTCTCTTCAGGTAATTACTCAGCATATTCTCCTCCAGCTCCTTCCACTCGTCTCTCAGTCCAGAAGAATCTCCAGAGGATCAGAGTGAATCTGGACTGGGACAGAGGAAAGCTGTCCTTCTCTGATCTGGATACTAACACACACATACACACCTTCACACACACCTTCACTCACAAGATGTTTCCATTCTTCGGCACTCATAAAACATTAAATATCGTACCGATGAAGATCTCAGTGATCAAGCAGCAGCTCTGATGATCTCAGCATGAAGAACACAAAGTCCAAATAAAAACTTATTGATCAGATTGAAACTGTGAGTTTTAAAGAGGAAACTGGAGACGATCTGATCATCTGGAGATTCTTCATCTCTGACTTTCCAACTATTGTTTCCATTATAGCAGAAATTAATGTCAACATGTTTAATTGAATGCAGTCTATTTGTAGCTGCTTAGTGATAAAACTGAACTACTGAATGAATCTGAAATCACCTTTTCAGTTACTTCTAAGTTTTTATTTGTGTTGCTTTGACTATTTCCCTGATCGATGCTGTTTATACTTTCTATCATCACTTTTATTATTCAGTAAATACCAGAAAATACTGTGATAATAATCTAAGTCCATGTTGTCCATCGTTAATAACAGGAGGTTTTAATCTGGTCTACAGACTTTCTGTTCAGTTCAGTTCCAAAGACTTTGGTTCATCAGAGCTTCATAATTAAGAGATTATCATCCAGTTTGTTACTGTAAAGATTTCAGAACAATGATAAACTCTACATGATGTTTGTGAAGCACCAAAAACTGAATATTGTTGCAGGAGGGCAGCGTTAATCTTTCATTTCTGATTCTTTAGTCTGAGTTTAGTTTTAGTTTTGAAACAAAACAGAGGAAGAAGTTTTATTCATTTCATCTCTGTATAATTTGTTTTACATTTTTAAGGAGATAATGGATGAAATAACTGCAGAACTGTAATAAATGTTATTTCCATTCATTTCTTCTCTGAGGTTTTATTTTGGTTTCCATTTACAGAACTTACTGTCATTTTTAGAGTCTCAGTTTGGAGCCACAGCCAGCAGGGGGCGCCAAGCTGTTCATGCGGCTTTCATGGTGGGATCTTTTAAACATGTCATGCTTTTAAATCCTTTCACATGTAAATCCTTCATTTATGGTCTATATACAGTAGATCTGCAGGTCTACAGACCCTCGTTTTTCTGTTCTGAGTCGTTTTAGAGCAACTCATTTGGCTTCATACTTTTGAAATGTTAATGAGACATTTTACGCTGCGCCATGCTCCAGGTCACAGTGTTCCACTCCACCCTGTTTGACATTTTTGTAGTTTGATAAGAAGCCATATAATTATCTACCGACATAGAAACTTTTTATTCCAAAGTTTATTAAAAATGTCAGCAACCATCCAGTTTGCTTCCATGTTGGAGCCAGACCAAGAGAATGAAGAACCATGCATTCACATGAACGCACCACAGTGATGTCATTACTATATTTACACCCTCACCATCCATACCAACTACCTACAGTACAATATGAAGTGTAGTTTAACTACAGTGTCTATGCATATCAGATACTTTTTAAAATATTTATGTTTCCACAACATGGATGAAGTAAACAAGATCTCAACATAATTAAGGAGGAAACTAATGGGAGCATCAAGACTGAATGCATTTGGATCATTCTTATGTTCTCCAAGATAAGAATTGTGAAAACAAAGCCAAACTACAAGTGCAACCAGTTACAACGGATCCCTCACAGCCAACCAGCCCTTTGCTCGACTCCCTCATCGCTACCATCAGAGCGCCTGGTGCTCTGCAAGTCTCAACCGCCTGCAGAGGGCTGGTTTTCATTCCTGAAAGGTTTTCTGCCTTAAAGGTTTTCATTACTGAAAATAAATGTCCCATTGCTCCAGTGAGCCACAATCCTTTATTGATGTTCACAGTCAGCTTGTATATGAAACCCTTTAATGTTTATTGAAATGTGTTTAAACACACTGAGCTCTAATCAGCAGTTTGAGTCCAATTTTACATGTTGTTGGCCTCCATATTGTGTGTTTGGCTCCATTGTTTGGATAAATAAGACGACTGCAGTATGGAGACAATAAAGCCTGTTGAATCTTTGCCTTTATTCACATTTCTAAAGTCCTTAATCTGATACAGCTCAGATAGTTCCTGATATTAGCAACCAGAGAAGAAGAAACAACCAGAAGGCTTTTGGTTGAGAGCAAATTATCACATTTGGTTGGCAGGACTGGATTATTGATTATTGATTAGACTGTTTAAAGTTGATCTGATCTGATCAAACTGATCTGAAATGAAGCACAATAGTGAAACTGTAAACTGTTGTTGGACCAGATAAGGTGGGTTTGGCTCCACCATGTGGCCAAATAGGTTGATTACACTATGGAGGAAACGTGATTCTTCTTTTTTCTATGGATTTTTGTATTGTCAGAAATTCAAAAGGTCTGTAAAATGTGGTAGTTTGTGCTAAAAATCAGAACATTTTACAAAATAACCAACATTGTTTGTCATTTATGCTTGATTTGGTGTTATTCTGAGAAAGGAGCTCAGATTCTTCCCAAACATTGCAGAATGACTTCAGCCGATGTGTTCCACCACTGGGAGAAATTTATTTGTGATTGTGGAAGATGCAGAAATTTGTGTTAAACACAAACTTGTGAAAAACCAGAGTGAGGCTTTTGAAGATGTGGCCAAACAAAAATTAAGTTGACAAATGTAATTAATATAAGATTATTAAATGTATTTTATTTATATTTGTTTGACATGAAAAATTAATAAACTTATTATATAGGATAAATCTGATTACTTGTAACATTATCTTTTAAAGTTAGATCACCTGTTGAGTTTTTTCAGTGAATGTATTGTATTGTATTTGGAGGTGGTTGCATGGCAACAGTGGCCAGGTGTAGGTTTACCTGTAAGCTGAGCCGGATCTCTTATTGTTGGTTTCAGTGAAACAACCACAGAACCACAGAAGAAGAGACTCTGAACTGAGACCTCCAGACCTCAGCAGGTGAGTTCAAATCCCTATTATGGTTTTATTAATCAAACCTTTCTCTGTCTGTAAAACCTGCGTCATGATGGCAAGTTATTTGGCAGCTTTTAGTGCCTTCTAGCGGACAAAAGGCGTCATTACAGCCAGATTTACCGTTTTGCTACAAACGCAAACAGAAGAAATATGAAAGTAAATATAAAGTATCTGTGATATAAATGTGTGACAGGAAGAGGAGCAGCAGTGAAATCAGAGGTGAAGATGGCTTTAGCCAGCGGCCACTGGCTGGAGAAAGAAATCAGAGGAGAACCTCCGAGTCCCAGGTCAGTGTGACGCTGGTCCGGCCCAAGGCAATGCAAGTGGAGCGGCTGCATAGGGCACCAACAGCACCAAGCTAGCATCATTAAGAAATATATATATATATCTAATAACATTAAATAATTCAAACTAAATGCTATTAAACTGTGTCACATTAATAGTTAATCTCTCTGTTGATGGCTGCTGCCTCTGTTGGGGAAAAATAAAATATTAACTTGTTTTAATTGTAAATTTAGTGTTAGCACCTGATGTTACTTTCAAACAGTTAAATTAAATAATATGACACCTAAAATACTACTCCGCATTTCAAAATCCAAACAATTATTTTTAGTTTGTTATTTCTGTAAGTCTAAAATCATCAGCTATAATAACTCTGATGTGATGTAAGCTAATTACAAATTAAGCTAATGCTAGCAAGTATGCTAAACAAAATAGTTTAGGAACGATAATGCATCTGATGTTGAGATGTTGGGTCGGGGCCCCCAAAAGATCTGCTTGGGTCCCAAAACAGGCTTGGTCCGGCCCTGGAGTGATGTCAGCAGTAGCTAATTAAACTGAATAACAGTCTGTTACGCCAACGGGTTTTAAACTGAGCATGTTTCTGCAGACATGGTCACGCTGTAGCTGTGGCTGGAAGCGTCGCCTTTCTGTTCGGAGGAGCGAGTAGCATCAGCCCAGAGGTGACGAAAACACAAAAACTAAAACAAGAAACACATTTATGATCATTTACTATTTTTTTGTTACATTGAAAGGAGATTAAATCTAAATTTATTTACTTTGTTTTCATTCTTTAGGTCAGTCCTGTTTACTTCTCCGACTTCTACATGCTAACAGGTAGCAGACCAATAGCATGTAGCCTTCAGTGTTTCATTTTATGCTTTAATGTTGACCAAAGAACACAACAGACTGTCCAGTAAGTCTGTTGTCCATTAAAAATAGTTTTTCTAAAATAATAATCAGAATAAAATCCATTCTTGACTCTTATTTTCTTGCTAAATGTTGCGGTTTGGCTGTGAACTCATGAAGTTTCTCTGTGATGTAGCTGCGATCTGGAAATGATTCCCAGGTTTGATGATTGCAGTAACTCCTGATGAGGTGACCTGGGAGGAGATTCCTCAGAGAGGAGAAATCCCATCAGCCAGAGAAGGACACACACTCTGGTAAATCCCACTCCAACATGGCCGCCAGCAGGTAGCATGGAGGTCGCGATGAATCAGAACAGGTGCCAAAACTTTCTCCAGAACTAAATTGAAGGTACTGTCCGTGAACCTACAGAGGAACAATCTGGAGTCACAGTTTCAGTTATCACAGCTGGAAACCAGAAATCAGGCTGAAATCTGGGTTTGGACATCCAGCGCCACATAAAGACAGTTACAAAGTCGGCCTTCTATCACCTGGAGAACATTTCCAGGATTAAAGGACTAATGTCCCAGCAAGCTCTAGAGTAGAGGTGTCCAAAGTGTGGCCCTGGGGCCATTTACAGCCCTTGGAACAATTCTGAGTGGCCCTTGATCACAGTCCAGACAGTTGGTGGAGATTTAAAAACAATATTGGGGTGAATTGCAACACAAAGTATTCATCATCCAGGTTTTTACTTTGAATTTATTTTCTTTTAATAGGAAAAGGAGTCACAAAAAACAATTTCCTTTCTGTCTTTATGGAAATTAAATGAAACTGCAGAGCAAACAGTCTTCAAACACTTCAAAATAAGAGCATGGACATAAACTTCTAACTACTTCAGATGTCAAACTTTATTCAACTGAAAGTTTACAAAACTGTAGAAAAGTTTACAAAAGTGAATTAGCGCTTTAGAATTTATCCAGAAGCTAATGCTAAAGCTAAGTATGTTAAAGGTATTCAAAGTTAGCTGTGCTACTAGCGCATTAGCGGAAGTGTTTCCATCACTGGACTTGACTAAAGGGTTTACTGTGTTATGATTGTATCCTTGGTTGGTATTTATAATTGAAATCTCCAGAATCATAGCTTTCTAAATATTCAAAGATCCTTGAATGTAAAGACTGTTTCAACAAAAAGGACACGCCTCATTGCTATGGGCATAGAAGCGCTAATGGGTTAATCACTAACAGCACAGGTACAAATATGGGACATAAACTGGGGAAAAGAAGCTTATGTCCAAAGAAAGTTTGACCAACCTTTGAAAAGCCAACTGCACTGTTGATGTTTGGCCCTGATGTGATGAGCTATCGTCTGCTGCTCAGCGTCGTCAGAGGGAAGTTGTATCTGTTCGGAGGATCCTCCAGTCCTGAAGCCTCTGAATGCCTCCCAGGCATCTACAGCTTTGATGTCGGTGAGGCCAGTGCCCCATTGCCTCCTTCCCTCCTGGTTTGGTCTTTAGCTTCACGTCTCTCAGCGTTCTGATGACGTTCCATGTTTTCTGCAGTGTCTTTGGCCTGGGAATGCCTGTCAGCCAGCGGCGTGGCTCCCAGGGTTCTTCGGTATGGCTCTGCTGCCACTGGAGACAACATCTATGTGTACGGAGGGCGTCTGGGGGGCGAGCCAACCGACGACCTCCTGGTCTTCAACACAGGTTAAAAAACTCATCCTGAATCATTTCTGTGCAGAGAAAATGAAGCATGTTGGACTGAAGTCTGGATCCTGACTTTATTTCAGTGTCTGTCACCTGGACTCCGGTTAAAACCAGCGGATCACTTCCTCCTGCCCTGTGAGACTCAAGCAGATCAAATCACATTGATCCACTTTAATCACTGAGTCACATCCTGGATATTCATATCGTCAGTTTCTGTCTCTCCAGATGGGGGCAGAGTTTCACTCAGGCTGGAGATCAGCTCTTCATGTTTGGAGGTTACGGAGCAGGAGGAACGTTTTGTAAGGACCTTTACGCTCTGAACACAGGTAAACTTTGGCTCAGGTTGGGATCCACTTTAAAGCAACACTTCATGACACAATATATGTTTATTTTAAATGTCTTAAACTGAATAAATAAATATGAAAATGCTGATTCTGATTTTATTACAGTAATGTTAAAATCACCAGTACAATACCTGAAAGTGTCAAAACATTTTACGATTCAAAATATCCCCATGTAAAGACCAGTTTTTATGGATTTCTAACCAACTTTCACAGTTTTTAAGACTAAATTCAGACTAAGAAACCGAAAGGAAACCTTTCTTCTTGTTGTATGTTGCTTTTAACTTTTTTGTACATGCACTTTGAATTGTCTCTGGCTGAAAGGTGCCATAAAAATAAAGTTGCCTTTCCTTGCCTTTGTGCTCCAAGCTCTGGTTAGTTAGGGAATCTCTCTGTGTTTTCAGAGAAGCTGCAGTGGCAGAAATGGGAAGTGAAGGGAGAAACTCCTCCAGTCTGTAGTGGACAGACACTGACTGCACACCATGACAAGGCACACACACACACACACACACACACACACACACACACACACACACACACACACACACACACACACACACACACACACATACACACGTTTGCGCGGCTATTTTCGCGGGAACTTTCCATTGACTTCCATTCATTTCTACAGCCTAAACCTTACCCTTATCCTAACCCTAACCACTACATACCTAACCCTAACCAAAACTCAATTCACACCTTAGTCCTAAATCTGACCCCTGACCCAAAAACAGCATTTCCCCTTGTAGGGACCAGGCGTCGGTCCCCATAAGGAGCAGTGGTCCCCACAATGTGGTATGTGTCAGGAAGATGGTCCCCACAAAGTATTAGAAACAAACTCATACACACACAGTGAAGAGGTGAACCAGTGTAGAGACTATTGAAGTGCTGAAGAAAAAGCTCTTTGGGGTCTGAAACTCTTTTTTTTTACATTTATCATGTTTCAACATGTTTATATGACAATAATGTCCTGGTCAGGTACGAAAAGGGAAAATGTATGGAAAG
The DNA here is from genome assembly GCF_019740435.1 of Gambusia affinis. Lineage (NCBI taxonomy): Eukaryota > Metazoa > Chordata > Actinopteri > Cyprinodontiformes > Poeciliidae > Gambusia > Gambusia affinis. Next base: position 24,710,425 of record NC_057884.1, read on the forward strand.
CAGTTAAAAAATATCCAAAGAAAACTCCTCAAGTATTTTGAGAAATGTGAAGAACTACTGATTAAGTTAAAGTTTGAACAACACGCTAAAATAAAGCTGCTTTCATATCTGCATTCCTCTTTCTTCCTCTTTGTCTCTTTCTCTCCATTTTAATTCTCTTTTTCTTACACAGACTCACATTGTTTTTGTACCGTAAAGCCCTAAAGTCACGTTTCCTTGTCTAGCTTAAAGCTAGTCCAGAACATATGTTACATTTATGACTCACAGAAAATGAAACTCACAGTTTGTGGCATATTCGATTTAGATTCACTGCAAATTTTGATTCCCAGCAGATGGACATGTGGTTGGTTGGTTGACTGGTTGGTCAATTTGTTGGTTCTGTGATTGGCTCGTTGGTTTAACTGGCTGGTTGTATAATTGACATGTTAACTGATTGGTTGGTTGGTTTTATGATTAGCTGGCTTGGTGGTTGGTTGACTGTTAGCTTTAGCAATGGAAATAAAATAGAAATCACCTAACTCTATTAGAAACCACCAAGATCAGTGTGAAATAACTGAAGCAACAGTTTGACTCATCTTTACTCAAATCTACATCAAGCAATCAGTCTCTACTCAGTCGGCTTTAATGATGAATAATGTCTGTGTCGCTGTTTGCCAGCATAAATGGCAGAGGTTCTACACAGAAGAGACCGAGTATCAATAGTTGATATTTCATCTATTGGAGTAGATTTTACTTTTAATTACTTCATTTATTATTCTCAGTTCTATTTTTTGGTTTATAATATTTTGTGTAATATATAAAGAGTTAATTTTTTTAACCTAAGTTTGAAAAAATGTCACAGAATTGATCAAATTTGCATCAAAAATATTTCTGATTCTAAAAACATTTTTTGAAAGAAGGAAAATTTTACTTGACACCAAAAACCAGGGGTGGAGATTAGGACCTGCCACTGGCAAAATGCGGATAAACGTATTGAGTGGGGTGTAAGTTGGAGCAACGCACCCGTCACTCCTGCAGGTTGACAATTTGAACATAAAAAAAAACTCCATTCAGTTTGAACTTTTGTCCAGGGGAGGACCGACCGTCTGGATTACAGACTGATGCACAAACTGTATATGGTGTAGCCATTGGCAATCATAATTTAACAAAAAGTGTATTAAAAATATTTTTTATCACCGGCAACAGCCCATTGGTTGATTTTATTACCGGACGTTGGGCTTATCCAAAGAAATCCCTCTGTCCTTCTTGGCCCCGCCCCTCCCTGCTACGTTTAGAAATAGCGTCATTTCAGCTAACCGGAGTCCGAGCAAAGTGAGTGGATACGAGACTAGGTGGGTCAGAAAAATTATGACAAAAGCTAAAACTCGCATAAGTCCATTCAGAAAAATGCGTCAATCTAAGTGATAATTTAATTACCACACATATTTTGACTTCTGGAGTTCATTGAGGAGTGGAGAAGGAGGGAGAATTAGCCAACACTAAACTAGCAGGTAGTCAAGAAAATGAAAACAATAAAATACTTGAATAACACAGGAATAATGACGGCCATGGAATTAATAATAAACATGTTCTGAGATGTTTATAGTAATAAGAATAAAAGTGAATTTCAGTACAAAAAAAAATTAGTTTTGTTTTATTTATTTATGAATTATTTTCCAACTGTGAAAACAAATAGAACAGTTAGAAAATAGCTAAACATTTAATAATGTTTTTAAAAATGACAAGACACATCTTAATTAAATACTATCTGGGGGAGTTGTTGCCAAAATGTGGAAATGTTCACATAGGAAATGATTGCAAGAATGTTTGGGATGTATAGTTAAAGTTTGCTGTTAGTAATTACTGCAAATGAACTTACTGCACTACAACCCTGTTAAGTTGTCCATGCTTTATGTTAAATAAGCCTGTATATGTACAGTAAACTTATTATTAGTGAATCTGTTTGTATGGAGCTAAGAATAAATTACATATTTTATATAATTTGCTTGTACTGATGGGATTTGTAATTGAAAGAAAAAAAAAACAGTGGCTGGTGAAATGTTTGAGTGGCTGGCAGAGAAAACTTTTAAATTCCACCCCAGCCTTCACCTCAAGAACGGTAGTTTTTCTGAAACTGCAGGTTTACTGAAAATCCCCTAGAGGGCGCCACAAATATGCCTCAATGCTGGAATTTCAACAGAAACTTGGAAAAAACAGGAAGCAAACTAATTCATTGAGTAAACACCGTGAGGATGAACTCTGACTCCTGCCTTCGTCTCCGACTGAAATCAAACTAACACTGAACAAGGAGAACAGAGAGAGAACTGAGCAACTAGACACTGAAACACAGACTGCTGCAGGAGGAAAAACAAGCAAATCAAAGTGAAAGTAAGTTCAGAAAGTTTCTACAGGAGAGAAACTGACTTCCTGGTTTGATGTTCTGTCTGCTGTAATTTCAGCTTCACTCTGAGACAAAATGGCTTCCAGATCAGACGATGATCTCTGCTGTCCGGTCTGTCTGGAAATATTTAAGGATCCGGTTATTCTGTCATGTAGCCACAGCTTCTGTAAGGAGTGTCTGCAGAAATATTGGAGAGAGAAACCAGGAAGAGAGTGTCCAGTTTGTAAAAGGAGATCTTCTAAAGATTATCCACCTTTAAATCTGGCTCTGAAGAATCTGTGTGAGTCTTTCTCCCAGCAGAGAGAGCAGAGAGCTTCAGAGGATCTCTGCAGTCTGCACTCTGAGAAACTCAAACTCTTCTGTCTGGACCATCAGCAGCCAGTGTGTGTCGTCTGCAGAGATTCAGAAAAACACACCAATCACAGATTCAGACCCATCGATGAAGCTGCTCAGCAACACAAGAAGAAACTTCAGGAAACTCTGGAGCCTCTAAAGAAGAAGCTGGAGCTCAGGAAGAAAGTTCAGGAGGAGTTTGATCAGACAGCAGAACACCTGAAGGTCCAGGCCCGACACACAGAGAGGCAGATTATGGAGCAGTTTAAGCAGCTTCATCAGTTTCTAGCAGAGGAAGAGGAGGCCAGGCTGGCTGCACTGAGGGAGGAAGAGGAGCAGAAGAGAGGGATGATGAAGGAGAAGATGGAGGCTCTGAGCAGAGAGATAGCAGCTCTTTCAGACACAGTCAGAGCCACAGAGGAGGAGCTGAGAGCTGAAGACGTCTCATTCCTGCACAACTACAAGGCTGCAGTGGAAAGAGTCCAGCGCTGCCCCCTGCTGGAGGATCCACAGCTGCCCTCAGGAGCTCTGATAGACCAGGCCAAACATCTGGGCAACCTGGCCTTCAACATCTGGAGCAACATGGAGACCCTGGTGACCTACACTCCTCTGGTTCTGGACCCAAACACGGCTGGTCCAGGACTCTATCTGTCTGAAGATCTGACCAGCATTAGAGTAGGAGAGAAACAGAAACTTCCTAATAATCCAGAGAGGATTGATTCCTGGAATTCTGTTCTGAGTTCTGATGGTTTTAACTCAGGGAACCACAGCTGGGATGTTGATGTTGGAGACATTAAAGGATGGAGATTTGGTTTGTTAGAAGAGTCTGTTCAGAGGAAGGGAGGCATATGGTCTGGATGTTTGGTTATACAGTTCTGTTCAGGTAATTACTCAGCATGGGGTCCACCAGCTCCTTCCACATTTCTCTTGGTCCAGAAGAATCTCCAGAGGATCAGAGTGAATCTGGACTGGGACAGAGGAAAGCTGTCCTTCTCTGATCTGGATACTAACACACACATACACACCTTCACACACACCTTCACTCACAAGATGTTTCCATACTTTGCCACTAGTAATACAGTACAGATTCTACCGATGAAGATCTCAGTGATCAAGCAGCATCTCTGATGATCTCAGCATGAAGAACAGAGAGAGAAAGAACCTCTAGATATTGTTTCATGTTTTTAGGGAGCTGATGTATAAATATATGTGCAGTTTAATTAAAATGTGATCAAAATGATCCCAGCAGAACCTACAAGTTTTCATTTGGTTTTTGCTTCTGTTTCACATGTTAAACGTTTGGACGTGGTTATAATCTTTAGAAAACAAAATGTCACTTTGACCTGCTGTTTAGCTGTGTGCTAACAGTTTTAACATGTGGAGTTTGTTTTGTCTGTTACAATCAATAAAAACATCCCGTGTCATACAACAGACATTTCTTGTATACAGTCTTTGTTGTGTTTCTTCCCTTGAAGGACATCTATCTGTTTGGAGGACAAATCTCCAATAAGGACTCCACAGCGACGTCGTCCAATGAAATCCATAAACTCAGTATTGGTATGTTGGTTGTAAATGTGTCAGTTTGATGTAAATAAATGCAGAAGAGTGAAATATTTCATTCTGTCTCCAGCCAAGATGAAGTGGAAGGTTCCTCTGTATGTTGGGATTCCTCCGGCCCGTCGGCACGGCCACGCTGCCTTCATCCTACACAGTCACGTCAGATGGCTTCTCATATCTATACTTTATCAGAAAGACATCACATGTTCTCCAACACCATGTTTCTGTTCGCTGGTTCACAGCTGTATGTGTTTGGAGGGAAGAATGAAGAGCAGGACTTTAATGACTTGAAGGTGATGAAGCTGATCAATCCATCTGAGAGAAAACCAGGTATCCTCCTATCTGGGGTCAACAAAGTATAAAAAACTTTTAAATGGTTCAAGTTCCAATTAAGTCAAATAATCCCACACTGAGAAACATTCAAAAACTCAAGTTCTACTCCTAAAAGTAGAGCATTAATTCATCACAAATAGTGTACAACACGATGTACTCTGAATATATAAAATTATGGAATAACAATGTTAATGTGATTTAAAGGTAGTAAACATTTGGATCACACCGAAGCTGGACAATATTATACATAATAGAAGACATTTGTTTATTTGTCATTACTTGCAACATTTGAACAATTTGGGACTTTCAGAATTTAAAAATAATGTTACAACTTTTAGAAAGAGCATTAAAAAGTAACTTTGTTCTGAGAAGAAGTGAACTGAATACATTGGTTGGTTGGATCTTTGCTTTGTATTATTTCAAAATCAGTAATTAATTAGTTGTTTACCTGGTTGGACGAATGATTTGTTGGATGGTTGGCTGGATGAACATTGACTTAGTTTAATTTACAACTGATTGGTTGATTGGTTCTGATGAACTGGTTTTTCCCCAGTGATGAAGGAGATCCTCTCAGAGTTTGGTCTTCAGGGCGTCAGCCACAGGTCGGTGGCTCAGCAGCTGTTTCTCTGTTTCAGGTGGAGCTGATCGTTGCGCTCCACCAGAGTCTAATCTCAGTTTTAAAAACGTTCTTTCACTCTGGTTTTTACCACCAACAGCTTCACTCCCACTAAGGTTCCCAACATTCGCTATGAGCTGAGCGACGCGGCTCCGTCCACCCAGCCCAGAACAGCAGCAGCAGCTAACATACAGGTGGAACACACACACACACACACACACACACACACACACACACACACACACACACACACACACACACACACACACACACACACACACACACACACACACACACACACACACACAGAGTCATCACTTGTGGGAACTTCACATTGACTTCCATTAATTTCTACAACCTAACCCTTACCATAATCCTAATCCCAACCCTAACCATCACATACCCAACCCTTACCTTAACATTTACCCTAAACCTAACCATCACAGAATTAAACCACTAACCCAAAAACAACAATTCACCTCATGGGGACCAAGAAAATGTCCCCACAAAGAGAAATGGTCCCCATAAACCCACATTGTGGACAGAAACAGGTTCCCTTAAGGATATAAAACCTGGTACACACACACACACACACACACACACACACACACACACATTTCTGTTTCAGGTTTGGGTTGAAACTTCGCGATGACTCAAACATTTCCTGCTGCAGGTTTGTGTCCACAGAGACTTCAGCGACGTTCGAGATCAGGCCATGAAAATGATCCAGGCAGCCTTCACTCTGTTGGACCAGGAGTTTCAGAAACTAGATCGGTTCATTCATTCATTCATTCATTCATTCATTCATTCATTCATTCATTCATTCATTCATTCATTCATTCATTCATTCATCTCTCTGTAGTTTCTGTAACCGACTAACTATAGATGATTTATTTTCTTTATTCAGGGAGAAGTTAGAAGTTTCTAAAGCTGCTGCAGCTCTACACAGAGACAGAAAGGAGCATGAAGCTCACAGAGAACGACAACAACAGGTTAATCCAGTTTAATCCTGTTCACTCTAATTCTCAGCAAATAAAGAAATATAAGGTTCAGTTTATATAGGAGTCTGTCTAATTTAATCTAATCTAATCTGAAGAAATAATTTTACCTAATCTGGAAAATCTAAAATCTAATCTAATCTTGTTCAATTTGAGTTTAATCTCACCTAATTTGGGCACACAACAATTTAGTGCAATATAATGCAATCTGTAGAATCTTCAATCTATTCTAATCTGATCTAGAAAAACTCTAAGATCATCTGGAGAAATACTAGTGCAGTGTAATCTAATCCAACCTGGAGAAACTCTAATCTATTCTGGACAGATAAAGGCACTCCAGTCTGAAGAAATTCCTATGTAATTAAATCTAATCTTGAGAACCTTTGACATAATCTCTGATCGTGATCAGTTCTAAAATGACAAAATCTCAAATATTTTTGGACCATACAGAATATAATTTAATCTCAAAAGATTTGAGATCTCATAAACAAAGCAAATGTAATCTCAGCTAGTCTAAATTCTCTAAACAAATCAGATTTAATCTGATATCAACAGGTTACAGTCATCCTAATCTGGTTCCTGTTTGCAGAATATGACATTAAAATATTTATCTTGCTGGATGTTTTTAGGAGCTGAAGGAAATGCTGGAGAAACATCGCAACCAGAACGAGGCATGGCTCCGGGCAAGAGCCGAGGAAAACGACCGAGAGAGGAGGGAGCTCTGCAGGCTGCGGGTCAGACACACACACACACACACGCACACACACACACACACACACACACACACACACGCACACAGACGCACACACACTTACACACACACACACACACATCCCAACATGCACACACACACATGCCCGCACACTCAAATGTTTGCGTGGCTATCTTTGTGGGGACTTTCCATTGACTTCCATTCATTTCTACAACGTAGCTCTAACCCATAACATCCCTAACCCTAACCCTAACCAAAACTCAACTCACACCTTAGTCCTAAATCTGGCCCCTGACCCAAAAACAGCGTTTTCCCATAGTGGGTCCCCATAACGCAGTATGTGTCAGGAAAATGGTCCCCACAAGGTATTAGAAACAAACGCACACACACACACGCCCGCACACACTCCTCACATTCCTGACCAGCACCTCTACTCTAACATTTTAATTTAAACTGTATTTTTATTTGGTTTCTGGTCTGTAAGTAAATCTGCTGGCCGTTTCCTCAGGAGGAGGTTCTGCAGGACCAGGAGAGGCTGAAGGAGGAGCAGAGCAGCGTCCAGAAACGCAGCGAACATCTCCTGTCCATCATGCAGCAGTTCAAAGGAATGTAGAAAACACTCCCAGCAAAAATCATAAAAATGTGAAATTATTTGAAAGACAGTTTGTTTGATTCTGACAATAAAAACTTTGAAAAGTTTGTCAAAACAAAGATGGGATCTGTTGGATTGGATAACAATTATACTGGAAACGAAGGAAACTGGTGGAAACATGAGAAATAATTAAAAAACTACTGATTAAATAAATCTAAAATAAAAAATATGTTTAAATGTCATGTTTGATGTTGAATGAAAAACCCACCAATCAAGCTCTTCCACCTCTTTTCTCAGCTAATACTCAAAAACAACCAATCAGAGCCAGGAGGAGGGTCTTAGCGCTGTCAATCATCCTCATGTTCATGGCTCTCAAACTCTTCTCTGTTCACCAGCCTGCCATGAATAAAGTGTTAGTATGAAGATAAATAATTTTTTCCTAACAGTAAGTTGTTTCTCCATCCTTAGCGCACTGAGCAGTGAGTAGTACATGAGGTTGATTGACAGCGATAAGACCTTTATTTTTGAGTAGTGGGGTGTTTCTGCAGATTCCAATGATAACTCAAGGAACAGGTGGAGGAGTTTGAGTTTTCTATAGATTATTATACGTATTTCAACAAATATGAAGAAAAAAATATATTTTTAAAATAAAATTTTAATAGTTGCAGCTTCAGAAAAAGGAGGAAATTGGGAACAAATTGAGACATTTACAGAAAGAAAATCATAACTAATGTGGAAAAGATGCTTTATGTTTCAGAGTTTAGATTCTGCAGGAAAAGTAGAGCAAAATGATTTTAAAAATCAAAAGTAAGGAAATGTTTTTGAAAATGTTTTTAGTTCAGTTTGGTTCTGTTGCATCAAATCAGTTTTAATGTATGACAAGCCGCAGTTCACTGTTTTACATCTTGAAAAGATGATTTAAGAAGAAAAAAATGAACATTTGCCTCAGATTTTATGTATAAAAACAATTTTCCTTAATTTTGTTTTGAAATCATTCCAACATGATGATTTGCTTTATAGCTGACCCTGCCGAGGAAAACAAAAGAAAACATTAAAGCCCATCACTAAATCTGTTTGTTATCCAATCACCTCTTTGGACAGGTGGACATGTCTCCTGGCTGTCTGTCTCCTCCGCTGTCGCATTAAACCGAAGGACGGATCACTATTCAGCAGGGAAAAACAGCGTAATGCGCCAGTCCAGGTTCTTGTGTTTCCTCTCGGTCGCACTATTTGGCAGCAGGCAGCAGGGGCGGAGAGCGAGAGGGAGAGGGAGGGGCGTCAAGGGGCCGGCACCACGACCGGAAGTCCGGTCAGCGAACCAAAAATAAAAGGCAGTTTTATTAAATTCAGCACACGGAGAGGTAAAACTGTGCAAAAGTAAATAAATAAATAAATAAATAAATAAATAAATAAATAAATAAATAAATTAATAATTTAAAGTTGGACTAAAATGTACAAATTCAACTGGAATCACAATAACTGTTGAATATTAACAAAGCAATAACTGCAAAGTCTTTGACAACATTATGAAATAAAATTAACCTCCACAGATCTATGGACCCGTACATTTTATTGTTATGATTTTACTCTATGGGATTTTACTGCAAACTAAATATGAATCAGTTATTTTTCATTTACAAAGAAAATACCCAAAACTAAGCAACTGCAACTGGATATAATGGAGACAAATGAATAATTCTGATGGAACAAAAACACACATCCAGCCCTTAATGGCAAAGATTTATCAATAAATAAATAAATAGATAAAATTATATTTTTTTTGTTAGACACATCATGTAACAATAAATATTATGAAATTTCCTTCTGTAATTTACAGCCAAGAAGAAGATTAGACTAATGTATCAGACCAATAAAAACTAAGCTACATCTAATAAATAAATAAATAAATAAATAGTGGCATCATTAAAAGTATATATAATACCACCTGTAAAGATTTTGATGATGTTTGTGTTGTTTTATTCCTTTTTATTTTTTATGTGCTGTTTTGTTTCTGAAATGTGCTGTATAAATAAACATGATTGATTAAAGTTATTTTCAAGAAGTATTTTTAATCTGACAAATGAAGATAATCAGAAAGCAGATTTACTGAATTGTAAATACATTTTAAAATGTTTTATTTATGCAATAAAATTTAAAAAGTGCTTTAGATTAAAAATGTATGTTAGAATATAATATGTTTTAAAAAATTAAATAAACATATAATTTTTTTCAATTAAATTATGTTTTCCTGTATGTGGTGGCACTAATTCAGTTTCGAATAATAACAATTAAAAACTATTGATTTGATGTCCTTCTCGGGTTTTATTTTGAAAGGCTCAGCCGGATGTTTGGCGCCGCGCTGCTTCCATCTTGACCGTTGGAGGTGAGATGGCCGTGAAGTGTCTCTGGTTCCTGTGAAGTCGGAGCGGGCTGTGCGGACAGACCAGCGGGAGGCCAGGAACCGCTCCGTTTCCCCGCCGGGTCTCCTTCCTTTTACCCAGTTTGACGGTAAGACCGGAGGAAGAGCTGCCCGGTCTGCCTGCAGGTAAACAACCAGCAACAACACACGGAGCGTTCGTTTTGTTGGCTGCGTTCTCCCGCCGAGGGGGAGGGGCGGGAGAGGCAGCAGCAGACAGCCGGAGACCGAACCCAGACCCCGGCTGTCTCCCAGTCTGGGACAGTCCCGGTCCCGGGTTGGACTCTCGGACTGTCCCGCTGTTGTTGAGTGGACTGCGGCGGGTATCCGCCCCCTTTACCCGTACGATCCGTTTATAATGGACTGATAAAGATAAAGGGAAAAGGCGAGCAACATGGCTGACGCTGGCCCTGCTGCAGAACCTGCTTTTTCCTTTTCTCACTGCAGACATTCATGATAAAATGTCACATTTTTAACACAAACAGTCAAAGCAGCTGCTGCGTTTTGGCTTTCATAATCCAAAATGACTGCAGCAAAACAAAAATACCAATTAAAACATGCAGTTTTCAACTCAAGGTCTTCCTCTGAATGATGCATTTTGGTGCATTGTCATATTCAAATGCAGCAGTAGGAGCAGGAAGAAGTTGTTGGAAAACGGATTTGAATGTCTGGGAACCAGAACCAGAAAACAAGGCGGCCTGTCCTCAGAAACCTGGGCTGGTCAGTCCAGGTGAAGCGGCTCCGGGCCAATCAGAAAGCAGACATGTCACTGACAGGAAGTGAAGCTTCATTTTCCAAACACACCCCGTTTGAAAACCAGAGATTAGTTAATATCAGTCCAGACACAGAAAAATCTGATTTTTCCCCTCCATTTATTAAATACATCTAAACATTCATTTAAGTGTTTCTGCTTAAATGATGAACAGATTTATTAAAACGTTTACAATATGACATTAAAGAAATGCATAAATAAGTTTCATGTACAGAAATATCAGCTTTTTGAATATAATGTGGTTGTACACCACTTGATTTTTTTCCTTCCACTCAACTTTCCACTCTGACTGTCCTTCCTTGTGGACTGCTCTAGGACTTTGTTGGACATAACATAAAACTTCTGTATTCAACAAAATTTCTCAAAATCTAAATTTTGTGTGTAATTAATCCCTAAAATATGGAATTAGAATCACATTAAATTTTCTCAATTTATTTTAGGATTGATGCAACTGAACATTTCAGGACTGAAAAATCTTCCTTTTGTTTCTTTTTAGACTGAAACTTTGGCTTTCATTTCCCTTGAACAATAATAATGAACATTAACAGAAAGAAACTGAAACATTTCATTCTGTGTGAGATTCTAATTCAGAGGTTTTCAACATAGGGGTCCCGGCCCCTCAGGGGGTCGCGGTGGGACTTCATGCAGATTGTGAGATTTCTGATTTGAGATTTTTAATATATTTAAAAAAGAATTGAAGTTATGTCTTTAAATACACATTAGCATGAATCTAACACCTTATAAATTGATAATAGGAGGCATAAAATAATGAACTGCTCAGGTCAGAACCTAAAATGTAAATAAATATTAGTTGTTGATACGTCCCAGTTTTACTGGTCTGATCCAACATGGCGGCCCTTTAAAACATGGATGAGCAGGTGTGATCCTGAATCCAGTACTGCACTTCTAGATGCATCTAGAAGCTCTGTAGGAAGTATGGAGTAAGGCAGTAACTGGCTTGTTATTAAAGAAGCATCTCACAAACTCTTTTGTGGCACTGATGTTGTTCCAAAGAGGCTGGCAAAGAGCAATCCGATCCGTAACCTAAAAACAACTCTGCAGGATTTCTTCAGATTCCTGTGACTACTTTGCAATTATACAACTCACATTCCTTAAACCATCGATATTGATGTGTTTTTTATTAGGATTTTATGTTGTAGACCCGACTGTGAAGCTGCAGGCAGATGGTACATCAGTTTGAACAATTCTTTTGGTCCATTTGTGTTCAGGCCGCCTGACTTGGTACCGTGTTGCACCACCTTCTGCTGCAGGTCTTCTAGGGTTTGTCTCCAGCAGTTTTAAACATCTGGAGTCTAAACTTTGTTTCCATTCTTTGTAAAACAGCTCAAGTTCAGTTAGGATGGGATTTTTCAGGTCTTTGTCTAGGCCATTCTAACTCATGAAGAAGTATTGATCTAAACCTTCTACTGAAGCTTTGGCTGGATGTTTAGGTTTGTCGTTTTCTTGTCGGCTTTATTATTCATGCTGAACACAGAAAAAGAATTCCTGCTGCATGATGCTGCCACCACCATGTCCCACCATGGGGATGAAGTGCTGTGTTAGCTTGTTTGAAATCAACTTGGTGTGTTTTTATTGGCGTTGGTTTCCTTAATTTTGTAAAATCAATCTTTTCTATTTCAGCAAAGGTCTGGAATCAGCCAATGTCTTCTTCTGCAGTGAAAGAGGTTTGACTGTTGGCTCCGCCCACCAGGTCATGTCTGGAGGTTTATAGTTAACAATAGTCACCCCACTGTTGCCAACTCAGCAACTTTCTTGCTATTCTTAGCAACATTTCAGACAAATAAATCGGTATCGTCCAAAATGGGAATCGGTAGATCAGGTTTTTTAAAAGAAGAGCTGCAGTCGGTTCATCGTTAAACTGAATTTGAGTTTCTACCCAGATAATGAAGTGATGGAAACAAACGTTTGAAATGGGATTCAGCCTCAGAATGAATCAGATGTGAAACGTGCAGATTGGATGCACATGTTTCACATTTGCCTGTTTTATGCTCCTTCCCTGGGCCTCCATGTTGCTGAGTAAGTATGTCGTAAAGAAGTCCGTCTCGTCTCGTTGTCTCTGGGAGGAAGTTCTGATCCACTTGACCGACCGTTTGGATCAGGAAACTCTGCAGGACGACCTGCGCAGAACTAGAGCCGATCCAGATGTTTTTGGGGGAGGAGGAAAAAACGTTGCATTTTTCTGCACAGACCTTCTTACATCACCGGTACCGACCGTAAATCTCTGGCCGCAGTCGCTCTGTTTGTCCAGAACCGAGCGGCGCTGTTCCAGCTGCGGTCTGAGGTCGGATGGAGGTGGAAGCGTTTGGCGCCGACCCGGTTTGTGTTCGGTTTCATGGTGACGTCCGGCATCATCCGGCTCTCTGGGGATCAGCCGATGAGTCACAGCGCGTCGCCCGGCCCGCCTGGAGGAAAATCACCAGCAGCTGTGGCCCATTTCTGCAGAACCTTCTGAGGTTCTGGTCGGCCAGGAATGTGTTTGAGGTTTGTTCATCTCCTCAGCTGGAAAAAAACAAGTTTGTCATAAAGCTTTTAGAGGAATAAAAGCTCCTTTTATCCCGCCTCTCTTAGGGTCCCAATCGGGCCGAACCGTTTGGTTCTGGTCTGGTTTCTTTAAGGGGCTGAGCGGTTAGAGAGGAAGATGTTACGTAACACCGAACCTGCAGATAAATAATCCACCACACGCCTCCTCACAGGATCCACTGATCAATAATTAAGGTCCCGTGTTCGGGACGTTTTCCCCTCTGGGTCCGAACCCGAACCGTTAACAGAACCTCATCATCTAACGGAGGAACTGTTGGATCAGCGTTTCACATATTAGGATCAACTCTTCAATTAAAATCAGAAATATCTGCAAAACTGAATAATTCTTGACTTTCGGTGAACCGGGTTGTTTCCTCCCGTCTCTTTATCGTTTCGTACGATTAGAAATAAATTTCTTTTGTGACAAAAACTGAAACTCCTCCAAAGATGTCTGACGTTTTTAGTGGAAAGCAAAACAAAAAGTACAAAAACTAAACAGATTTAGTGTTAAATATTATTTAAACAAAAGGTTTATGTGAAAATAATTTCTCTGGATGATAAATTATCTCAGACGTTATTGTGATAAACGATCATTTTAATTCTGAGATCATTTTAAAATAATATAATTGAACAGATTCTCAAAGATCAATAAAATTAAATTCTACTGAACGTTTGACACTGAATGAACATTTAAAATATCCAAAACAAACAAACAACAAATAAAATGAATTATAACGTCTCTGTAAACAAAATTGTCCTTCAAAAAAAAGTTTAGATGAGACGAAATGACCAAACTGAAAACTTTTATCATCCAGTTTTTAGTAGAAAAACAATAAATTATGCAAATTGAAATGATTGATATCAAATGTGCATCAGTTGATTGATTGGTTGTTGCAACAGGCCTTGATTTAGGCCAGTGGGGGAGTCTGGAAAAACATCAAGTATAAGTTTTCTTTCTTCCTCCAAACTTTCTCCTGGATGTTTCCATCTTTACTTGTGCCTGGTGATTTGGTGATCGACTCCCCCTGCTGGCCTGGAGGATTTCTGTTTTATGGAGCTTTTTAAACTCGCTGCTTCTTTTTTTTTTGCTAATTGCAACATTTTCTCTTTTGCTTCTTTTTCCTGCGGTTGCAGAATTTTGTGTTTTTTGTAATGTTCATTGTTTGATTTGTTGCTATTAAGTCAACAATAATTAATTTTTTTCCATGAATTCTGTTGTTTTCATCGTTTTGCATTTCAAACAGGTTTTTTCTACTGGATTAAATAAATTTGAATCATAAATAGTTTGAAATTCCCTCCTTCACTCATCCTTTGAAATGTACTGAGAAACATTTTAAACTCCCCGACATGTTAGCTTGACCTCCAGGCTGCCATCTGCCAGAATCCGTTGTTTGGACTAGACCTCTGGTTGTCAAGGACTTTTCTAAGATTCCTGGAGGTGAAAGTTGGATCAGACTTAACAAATAAATTGAGTTTATTAAATATTCCCAACCAGTGAGCCAGAACAGGAACTGGGTTCTGGATACAAACGTTTTCTTCTTTTTTGTGGTTTTCAAGGTTTTTAATGCTAATTAGCCGTCCAGCTCCAGGTTGTTTTAATTTAGACTGAAGATTAGTCGATGTTTTTACTGCTTGGAGCTGAAGCTCTGATTTAAAACTAAAATCTTTCAAAATGAAAAACTTTTGAGTTTAAAATGTTTGAACCATTTTGTGTTTTCCAGGTTTGACTCTGATTCAGTTCAGGAGCTGAAGGACCAACGTCTCCATCCACTCTCCTCCTGAGATCAGGTAGGACTTTACCAGGCCGTCCTGTCATGACCTTTAACCTTTGACCTGCCAACTGAGGCCTGCAGAGAGAGATGGAGCTGAAGCTCACTGATTGGTTGGTTTTACTAAAAAGATCTTTCTGAGAGGTCTTTAGGACGTCAATGGATCTGAAATAAGAAATGACCTTTGACCTCCAGAGAGGAACTTCTAGCAGGATCAATTTGATCCACAATTCATTCATCCATCCATCCATCCATCCATTCATCCATCCATCCATCCATCTTCATGCTCTGTGCAGTAAAATCTGTTCTGAACTTTTGAAATGGATCCTAAAGGTCATCTGAAGGTCATCCAACCCCCTCCCCTCCTCCCCTCTGTGTGGTTCCAGACCTGGAGACCCGGTTCTGGTTGTAGCCCAGTGGTGAGGCAGCCCGGCTGCCCCTCTGCCTCCAGATGAATGAAGAGCCCACCGGGTCACAGAGACACAGCTGATGCAGGTCACTGCCTCACACACACATACACACACACACACACACACACACACACACACACACACACGCATTCACACACACACATACACACACACACACACTCCCACCATGGTTCCATCAGAGGAAGTCCAGTAGAACCGGTGTTTCTGAATCCTTCCTCAGGGCATGCAGGTGTTTCTGCAAACATGATGAAGAAGAAGAATCCACACAAGTGAGTAGAAGCTTCCAGCCTCCCAGTTCCCCGTCTGACTGGGAGAACCGGGCCGGTTAACTGGTTCTGTCTGCTCCTGCAGAAAGCATAAGAGCAGCCTGGGCCCGCCCACCAAGGTTCTGTCCCAGCCGCGGCGCAACATCGTGGGCTGCAGGATCCAGCACATCTGGAAGGACGGGGGAGGACACGTGGTGTGGAAGGGAACGGTTCTGGATCAGGTGATCTGGGTCCAACCCGCCGGGTCAAACACGCTTCTGAAACACTGAGGAAGTTTTACATTAAAGTCGACTTTTAGACTTTAAAATAGTCAAAGAAGTTTGGACCCGTTCTGTCATAGCGCCGCCGCCATTTTTGTTTCTTTATCTGTCTGGATGACCAGCGGCGCCCTCTGCTGGATGGCGGACAAACTACAACAATAAGAGAGTTTAAGCGGAAGTCATTAGTTAATCGACTGGAGCTAATTTTAATCTAATAAACTATCATTCAACAAGTCATTTAATAGTTTTTAGTTGACAGATGAACAGGGAGGTTTGGGAGTTTAAACTATCGTTTGTTTCCACCAGGTGCCTGTGAATCCGTCGCTCTACCTGATAAAGTACGACGGGTTTGACTGCGTTTACGGCCTGGAGCTGCATAAGGACGAACGGGTTCAGGGCCTGGAGGTTCTGCCCGACCGGCTCAGTGAGAACGACACTGCAAAAACATTTTTCATCTTGTATTTTTAAGAGTTTTTGTTATTTATGTTTACATATTTACATTTATGTTTCTTTAGATCTTTTCAATAAATTTTCCCCATCATTGGACAAATCACTAAACATTTCTGATAATGGTTCCTGAATAGGAAATGAAAACATTTGATAAAACTAAATTTAATACATAAAAAAACTTTACTTTAGATACTGAGTTAAGTAAAGTTGATATATTATTACCAAGTAATATTTTATACAAGACACTTTAGCATTAGCTTCCACTAAATACCATTTGGATGTAGCGCTTTAGCATTAGCTTCTGTTCAGTACCATATTGGTTTAGTGTTTTAGTGTTAGCAAAACCGATGTTTATGATTAGTGCTATAATGTTAGCGCAGCTAGCGTTTTAGTTAGCTGCTCTAACTTTTTAAGAAGTCCTATAATAAACCTTGTTTTGTGTGAATTTTCTTAATTTTTTCCTCATGTAAAGATTCTTGAGCTGAAACATTTGACAAGATGTCTGACAGAGTCTTTTGTCCACAGCTAAGTCGCGCCTGACGGACGTTAGCCTAGCCGACACCATGATCGGGAAGGCCGTGGAGCACATGTTTGAGACGGAGGAGGGCCCGAAGGAGGAGTGGAGGGGGATGGTTCTGGCCCGCGCCCCCATCATGACCACCTGGTTCTACATCACCTACGAGAAGGACCCGGTTCTGTACATGTACCAGCTGCTGGACGACTACAAGGAGGGCGACCTGCGCATCATGCCCGACTCCAGTGAGTCCGCTCACATTCGGTGTTTTCAGAGTTTCCCGTGCGTCGAGGTTAACGTGTCGCTTGGCGTCCGCAGACGACAGCGTCCCGGCGGAGCGGGAGCCCGGCGAGGTGGTGGACAGCCTGGTGGGCAAGCAGGTGGAGTACGCCAAAGAGGACGGCGGCAAACGAACAGGCATGGTCATCCACCAGGTGGAGGCCAAGCCGTCCGTCTACTTCATCAAGTTCGACGACGACTTCCTCATTTACGTCTACGACCTGGTCAAGACTTCGTAAAGACTCTGCGGACGGCGCCACCCCGACGTGACGGAAAGTAAAAAGAAGCAGCAGCTCATGCCGACGCGACTGAAGCATTTAACCCAGCACACGTTAATCCGACCATCCAAGACAAAAACACTGAGATTATTCCCAACGGGATGAAGGCGAGTGGAGGGCGTCTCAAAACCCTTCGCAGTAAATTATCATTTCATTTTACGTTCCACTTGAATTGGTTTGAAGCCGTTAAACCTTCCAGGATGAAGAAACGGGTCCGTTTACTTTTTTAATTGGGGAAAAACCATGAAGGTTTTTTGTTGAAGCAAAGCAGATCCATGGTAGCCGACTTCGCCTGGAAAAATAAAAGAAGTAAAACCTGAACTTTGTTGATTTCCAGTGAAAAAAATTCTCTGATCAAATAAAGAGAAGAAGAAGAAGACTGGAGTTCTGGGAATGAAGGAGTTACACTGTTTGGACTCTTTAACTCAGTGTTTATGATCCTTTTTAATCAAGAAGCATATATGGAGGCCCATTTCTGCCAAAAATAACACCGACAAATAATTAGAAATTTTTAAAATTGTACCATGGATCAGTATTATCACCTAGAAAAAATAGTTTAAAAATATGTAAGAAAATATTTTACCTGTTTTTTCATTGTTTAAAAATTAGAAATTAATCAATTAGCACAAATTAACAAGCCCTCACCCCAACGTTGATTTTTAAGAATAGAAAACTTAATGTTTGGCCTTTTTCTCAAATTCTAGCTGATTGAGTTCATTTTCTGAGATTCATTTTTCTCCGCATCACAAATGACATTCAGTGCAGAATTTTTTTCTAAAAAAAATAAAAGCTGCCTAGTCACAGATTAATCACGGACAGGAAGTTGGGCATGAAAAATATCCTTCAAAACTCTGAGATAAAGAAAATAACATCTGTAAACATCAGCCTCCACACTTCCTGACACCCCTGGTGGCCGCGCCAGTCTGAGTACCAAACTCTGTTTTCTCTGAGAGGCAATCAGATTTTTATTCCAGATGTCCTGACATTACAAAGAATTAAACGGTAGAGAAACAGGCCCACAGCATCACACATCCTCCACCAAACTTAACAGTTTTTCTCATTTGTTTCACAGCAGAAACATCCTGTAGCGTTTGTTCCTGCTCAGTCATAAACTGCTTTTCCATTACAAACCTGCACAAATCTTTGTCAATATTCAGCTAATGTTTAAAAACTGCGGTGTTTTGATTGCATAATGAACACAATTAAAATAAAATCACACTTGAATAAGTTCAGCACCATCACTCTAAAACTACTTCCTGTTGTCATCTTCTTGGTTTCCACCAGTAGCAACATCCGGTTGTTGGTCACGTGACTCATAAAGCAAAAACATTTGTTTCTGTTGCATTTTGCAAAATAAATCAATTTTCATAGGGCCACAAAATCCCCCTGTTGCTAGCATAGCACCAAAACCTTTTATTGAAAAACGAGAGATTTGTTTTTTCCAAATTAATGAATAAATTAATGAATTTATTTTCGAAAAATTGAATTATGCAATTAAATGTTTAGTAGAAATGCAGCTACTGCCCTGCACGTTTATAGCATCAAAATTGAGTGTTTTTTTTATTTTTATTTTTTTTATTAAGATTTTAAATTTAATTGTTGAGTTTTTTAACATTTTTTAGGTTGAGGTTGTTACTGGAATAATTCATGCCTTCGTTTCGTTTCTTCACCAGGGAAGCCAAAAACTGTGGAGGCTGCTGAGCGTTTGTGTCAAACAGTAGCTGGACATGTTGGTAGAAAACTGGTGAAAGTGTTTAACATCCAGCTGTTGTACAGATAAACCAATCAAACGTTTTCATCCCATTATATGCTACCTACACAGGCTCAATGTCAAAGTATTCAACATCCAGAGAAAAAAATCAACAACTTCTTGTCTTGAAGACGTCTGCAGGTAAAAACTGTGAAGAAAAAAAACGTGGCTGTTTTTGTATTTTTTTTTTGTTTGTTTGTTTTTGATCGATGCCAAAAAAAAAAAAAGGAAGTCCCTTTCTTGTCGTTGAGTTGTTTGGTGTTTAAAATGATCTGACAACTTTTTCTTGTGATTTCACTCAAGCCTTTAAATTGAATCGTGTTCGTCTTTTCTAAGTCGTCAATGAAGGAGCGATGGACGGAAAAAGGAGGCCGGAGATTCGCCCGTTTTCTGTCGTTTTGTTGTTTATTTTTGACGGGATGATTTTGGAAGATTTTGGGCTTCTGAAGTCAGAAATGAAAGGAGAAACGAATCAGCTTTGGAGCTGAAAATAAGAAACATTTGGAGGTTAATTTTTGTTTGGTCCCGTTTCTTTTTGCTCTACAACAAAAGTAGCCGAGACTTAACCTGGACAGGTTTTTATTTAAATCATGTACACAGTAAATGAACATCCACTGAAGGTTTAAATTTCTTTTTCACTAATGTACTTATTGTTTTACTTTGGATTTAGTCCAGACTGAAGGTTTTCCATAAACTTGTTTTCTGGCTGGCAGAAACTTTGAATTTTTAAGTAAACGTTTTAAATCTTTCCACTGATTTCTCAGATTAATTTCCACATCAGGCATGTAGATTATGGGATGTCCCAATCTTACTGACAAAAGTAGCAAAAATGCAGAAAGGCAGCTTCTTTATGGTTAAAACATTAAAAATGCAATTTAATTTCCTTCACTATTTCAAATATATTATTTATTTATGTGGTTTCTCAACAAAAATATATAAAATGTACATCCAGATTTCAGATACCAAACCGTTTATTCTCTGTGAAGCATCTTTATAACATTCATCATAATGTTATAAAAAATATTAGTAATGGAAAAAAAATTTGATTTTGTAAATATTAACATGTTATATTCCATAATAACAAACTAATTTATTCTAAATGCAGTATTTTATTTTGTAGTACCTCTCATTGTCATTACTGTAAAATCTCAGTGGTACTGCTCAACTGTTGTAGCATTTAGCATAACTGTCATAAAAAGTCTTCAGTAATGTTAAGGTATAAATTTGTTTTGTTTATATGAGGAGAAACAAGATCTGTGTTTATATTAATGACAAAATTTTAAAAAGTACTGTGGCAAAAAAATTAAAATACTCATGCATATGGCTACTTAGCACATGCTAAATAGCATCTTGCTAGTTAGCAAATGCATGTTAGCTTTAATTTCTTTAATTTGAAGAACTGTACATATACTGAACATTGTCAATCACAAAGTTAATAAAAAATATAGCTGCAGTGGTTTAAAGCTAATGGTATATTTTCATGTAGGCTAACTAGCATACGACTTAGATGTCTATGGTACTAGATAAATGCTAAGTTAAGCTAGTTAGCTATATGCTGACTAGGTTGAGTAAAATAAAGCTTAACAGGATGAGTTGTGGTACATTTTGTTTACTTTTTCTGCTATAATGTTCAGATCTCATTTAGATAAAAGTTTTAACAACTGAGTTTTAACAACTCAGTCAGTTGTTAAAACTTTTATCTAAATGAGATCTGAACATTATAGCAGAAAAAGTAAACAAAATGTTGGCACTAAGCAAGTTAGCTTAGAAGTTCTCTCAATGTTAATCAGTGACTACAGATTTAACATGAAAGTCAATTTTTCTCATTTAAATTCTTTTCATTTTTATGTAACATTACATTTGCTAATAAAATTTTAATATTGTTCCGTTTTCAGTCTGACAAATTTTAAAGAATAATTTTCATCTTTGAATTATAGGCACAACGTTATTTTTATTTTTTGACAGTTAATGAATTTCAATAGCAGTGGTCCAGAAATAATTTTTATGACAGTTTTTGCTCCATGGTAATTATTATTTGGCTGAAAGTGTTTTAGCATTATGTTCCAGCTCATTTTAGCTAATTCTGTTATATACTATGTGTTTGCATAAAATGCTGCAGTGCGCTAACAAAGAACCAAGACTGAGTCAAAATGTTTTCAAATGGTTTTTTTAAGCATTTTTTTGTTCTGGATAATTTTACCATACAGTAATCCTTGTTGTTTTACATGACAACTAGCATAAAGCTAAAAGTACAATGGCATTCTATACAAGCTAAGTAGCCATTTGCTAACTTGTATAGAACCCTGTTTGCTGATTTTCAGATTTTCAAAGTCTCTCAGATGGGAACATCCCTATAAAAATCTACCAATACGATTTCTTAAGCGTCAACAAATCTCAAAATGTTGCTAGCTTAACGTTTAGCTTTGGACTTTCATTTCTGTTTTTATTACCAATATTCAAAAAGTCCTAAATAAAATCAATATATAAATCTTGTCACTGTTGAACAGTTTATTTGGGGGAAAATTTGGTGCCTTTTTTTTGGCTCGACAGAAAATGATGGCGTATGTAAAACCTTCAGTGTGAGTGTACTCCTGTGACGTAGCTAGTTACTGAGGCAGAAAACGGCTAATATCACATCTGTTCATATATATGTATAGAAAAAAATATTCTCCCAGTGACCTTTGGGTCTCTGAAGCTGTGCAGCTGTTTGGTTTTTATTAAGCGTATGACTGATCATCTCAGCAGGACACTGTTTTAATTAGCAAACACGCCATCGGGTCATCACTGAGCTGTGCTTTCGGTTGGTTTAGCTCATTTTGCTGTACGTGATATCAGACTATTGTGGTTATTGTTGGAGCGATTTGGGCCTTCCATCATCCTTCTGCCTTGTAATATTTGTTTTTGTATGTTCAAATATGTATGTTAATAATTTTTATTGTTAATGGATAAACTTACACTGTGTGCTTTGTCTTTCTTTAATACAAATTACATCACGTTAATCAGAACTAAACTATTTTTTACACCCATTATGGGTGTAAAAAGTTGAGTTTCTCTGATGCCTTGACTGCTCCAAAAAGCCCAGATCACCATTCTTTCACTGCCGTGCTCAAAACCGCCTAAACTCCTGATTTTATATCAGTGCTTACGCTGATGATCATGTGATGAGCTTCAAAAGCAAATTTTTGTTAAATATGTTGTTATACTGAGGTTGACTTATTTTTTTATTTCAAGACACATTTTATTTTTCAACAGGATTTTTTAAAATATAATTTGCTAAATAATATTTCTTCCATATACCCATTATAACTTAAGAAAATGTTGAAAATAAATCACTTATGCATGGTTACTTCTTTATGTAGTAATTAATTAAGTGTGAAATTGATTTAATTTGAAAAGCATTTTAAAGTTGCTTGATTTGTTAATTTAATGGTTTCTGGGCTGCAGTTTAAACTGAGACTGAGGCTCATTAAACATCTGACTGGTTAACATGATCAGCACTAATTAATACCAATCACTTCAACTGGAACTTTAATTAAACTGGCAGATATAAATCCATGTTGTGCTGCAGGAAGGATTCATTTTATAGTAAAATATGGATTTTTGTAGAATGTAACTTGTAGACTCTGACCTTTCACCTGCTTTCCTCCGGGTCCCTTCAGAATGTCACTTATGACGTACATTTTAGATTTAGCAGCAAAAGTCACTTTTTCCCACAAATTACCAAAATGTTTTTTCTGACAAATTAGAAAACCGTAGCAGTTAGTATCCTTTTGGTATTAATGTAGATCAGGGTGTATTTGGTGCTTCAATCAAGCACCAAATACTCACAAAACGTGTAGTTATAAGCATTTTAACTTTACGTTTTTCAATAGAATAAACATTGGATTTGGATTTTTAATTTTTTATAAACAGGCACCAAAATCACAACAATCTTTTCATTTGTTTTTAACTTTGAGGTTCAACTTCTGAAAGTTTTCAACAGAATTAAACAGTGAAAAAAAATTTTTTGATTAAAAAATGTAATTCCTTTACATTTCTTTTTCTTTTTGTTACTTCAATTGATGCAGAAATTGGGAATGTTGTAATAAAAGTGATGATCTGAGGCGGTTCACAGAAGAGTCGAGCTGCAGGCCAACGGTTGAATCACATTTTATTTCAGTGCAGTTTCAGCAGGAGGATTTCAGATGAAGATGCAGAACAAGCAAACTTTCCTCTAGTTCTGGTTTCTTGAAGGGTTTCTGCAACAAAACGCTCCAGGAATCAGAAAACCGTTGAGTTATTTAAACGGGAAATAAACTTTATGCAGAATGACAGAAACAGTAATAATCAGAAAGAAGAAACGTTGATTTCTGTAGCTTCTACTATACCTAATAACCATTATTGTCCTTTAAACCTGAACGGGGAGATTGTTTTAATCCTTGGAGGCTGAAACTGGAACTTTGTGAATATTCCAGAGTAAATATTTATCTGCTGAACGTCAAACATGATCCGCCTGAATGTTTCAGGAAACCGACTCTCTGCAACGTCTGACTTTCACTTTGACACGGTAAGACATGAAAACTAAGAATGTAGCATGCAGCGACTCATACGGGCTGCAGGGGGCGCTGCTGTGATCCAGAGGTGTGGGCTGTGAGGCGTTCAGGGGCGTGAGGCGTTCAGGGCCGGCAGCGCTGGATGAAGCGCGGGTACAGGCAGACGTCCCGGATGTGGTGTCGGTTCAGCAGCCAGGTGAGGAAGCGCTCCAGGCCCAGACCGTAGCCGCCGTGGGGACACGAGCCGTACTTCCTCTGCAACGCCGGAGAACCGGGTCAAGCTGGATCAAACCGGGTCAAGCTGGATCAAACACGGCAAACGGCTGAGGCTCACCTGGTCCGTGTACCAGTAGTAGGGAGTCGGGTCGATCCCCTCCCTCTTGTATCCCTCCAGGAGCTCCTCAGAGTCCCAGATACGCATCGAGCCGCCGACGATCTCCCCGACGTTCGGCATCAACACGTCCACCTGGGGGCGACGACCAGAAATCGTAAAATTACCACTTAATCCTGGTAAAATTGTGACTTTAACCTGAAAAAATTATTCTAGCATTTTTATGACTTTATTCTTGTGCAACTTTTTTCCTTGTAATATGACGTTATTCTCTTTTCCTCTCATGAAGAGCGCTCCGGTTCTGGATTCTGACCCGTCTCCTCAGCGCCTCCAGCTGCACCGTTCCTCTGGTCTTACCGACTCGGTGAGGCGCGGGTCCTCCGGGCAGCGCTGCATGTAGAAGGACTTGATCTCGGCCGGGAAGCGGCAGAGCAGGATGGTCTCGTTGATGGCGTCGGTCATCAGCCTCTCCGGAGCTTCAGGGATGTCCTGAGAAAAACCCAGAATGAGACATTAAAGCTCAGCCCAAAGTCCAGACAGATCTGACTCTAGAACATCAGTTTTTATTTAACTGGACAGAAAGATCATAAACTGACTTCCTGCTGAGACAACAGCAGGAAGTATTGTTGTATTGTTCTTATAATCTCATTTTTTGAAAAACTGTCTTTTGGGTTTTTATTAACTTAAACGGACATATTTTCGTTTGGAGTGTTTGCACCATTAAAGCTCCTGCTGGTGTGAAAACGTTCAAATCAGAGCAGGATGTGCTGCATTCAGGCGTCACCTCTCCAAACTCGTAGTAAGTCCCGTCGTCCTTCTTCACATCGTGCTCTCTGAGCCACTCGATGGCCTCTGTGTAGTTCATCCTCTTGAAGGGTCTCTTTGGAGGTTTGAAGTCCTGGAAAACACAGAAATAAAAACCCAACACTAGTAATAGTAACAATAAACTAGTGGAGCCGGAGTCTTCTGTCTCGTACGGGGTTGATGTCGTAGAGCAGCTGAGCAGCGGGAGATTTGAGAACCCGGTCCACCACGTCACAGACCAGATCCTCTAGTCGGGTCAGCAGGTCCTCAAAGGAGATGAAGGGACACTCGGCCTCGATGTGAGTATACCTGAATGGAGTTGGCAAAAAGAGGAGATTTTAAACTGCTTCAGTTCCTCTTAGCAGAAAGTGGTTGAGGCTAATCCTTCCATAAATATCCTGGATATCTTTAAAATGCTAACAAAAACAGAAATCTATAATATTTGGGACAAATGGGTTGTATATTACTCCACCGTCTGAAGTTGCTTTCTGATTCCTCCACGTTTATTCCTTTTCTTTAAATCTTAGATTCTAAAACAAATGTTGTTATAAGGTAAATAGCTGATTTAAGTTCTTTTCTTGTTATTTTTTTAACTCAGGGAAGTTTCTTCATTCTCTCCTGAGTTTTATAAAGTATTTCTGATTTTTAATCAACTATAACGAGTAAAATTAAAAAACAAAGGTCTTAACTCTTACATATGACAAATTCACACCCAAAAGTCTCCAAAGGTCTTTGTTTAGACCTTAATGTGAGAATATTTTAGCTGCACTCACTCGGACAGATGTCTGCGGGTTCTGGACTGCTCGGCTCGGTACGACTGGGCGATGCAGAAGGTGTCGCCCAGGGCAGGTATGCAGGTCTCCAGGTAGAGCTGGGAGGATTGTGTCAGGTACGCCTGCTCACCAAAGTAGTCGAGGTTGAACAGCGTGGAGCCGCCCTCCACCTGGGTCTGCACCAACGTGGGAGGAGTGATCTGAAAAATTAAAGATACACAAACGTCTGAGAAGATTTCACATTTTTACTGATGCTCAGTGGACTTCATGTTTCATTTAATGAAATCATTATTTCAGTTCTGTAGTTGACCTCAAATGTAGTAGAAAAACTAAGTACTGCCTACAATGAGTAATTATACACAGCATGCTAACACATTATAGACCAGTTAAAGTTAAGAGTTGTTTGAGTTGCTTTGCGTCACCTCATAATATCCGCGGCTGAAGAAGTGATCCCTGAAGCACTGGGTCACCATTGATCTCACACGCAGGATCTTGGAGACGTTCTCTCCTCGGATCAGCATGTGCCGGTTGTTCAGCTGGACGTCGACGTCCGACTCTTCGTTCAGCAGGTTGTCGGCGCCGCCTGCTGGAGCTAAACCCACCAGCTCCCAGAAGTCACAGTGCAACTCGTGGCCACCGGGGGCCTGGCAGGAAAACTCAGTTAGCATGTTTATCAAATGTTTAACTAGTTATATTGGTATATTTCTAGAAAAAAATGACCATTTTATATGTGGTACAGCATAGAAATGTGATGCTTAGTCGCATTCTTAACATTTTACCAACACTATTTAATACCCAAGTGTTGTTAGAGGGCATGGGAGACATTTTTCTTTTTATTAAAAATAGTGTCAAAATTAAGTGGTTCAGGCAAATAGAATAAATGCTCTTCATTTATTTCTATATCTTTTTGTAATGTTGCTATGATTTTTCTAACATTTTATCTTTACACATTTTATTTCAATTAGTTCCGGTTTGCCTTCATCTTGATGCTAATTGATTTTATTTTATTTGTATCAAAGACAAAAAAAATTAGTTTTTTAATCATGCAGTTTTACATGTATTTATTTTACTTTTTTTATTTATGTTTTCCTGCTTGGAGAAGGTGCGTTTGATTTATTTACCTGTTTCCCTTCAGGAACCGGAGTGATGGTCCCGTACAGAGCTACTGTACTCTCTGTGGACAACAGCAGCCCGTTGTAGCACTGACACTAAACACAGGAAAAAAAACACACCCAAGTTTTAACATTTAAATAAGCTTTGTACAGAAGGAGCAGAACTAAAGTTTCTAAAAGTCTTGCAGGTTTTCTGAAGGTCTAAATATTTTATGAAACTTAAAAGAAAAGAAAATATGACCGTTTGAATCAGGAAATGCAAAGTGGAAACAGGTGGAAACAAGTATTACCAGTTTATCAGACAGAACACACTGGAGGAAACCAGTTCCGTCCCTCAACACGATGAACATCAGGTTCTTCCCTGCAGGAAAAAAGAAAGTCCAGTGAATACCGGCTCTCATCCAAGCCATGAGGTGCGTTTCATTCTGCTGCGTTTCTCACCCTGCCTCCGGAGGCGGTGGACCCATCCGAACACCTTCACCCTCTCACCTCGCTTGGCCTCCAGCTTGTGGATTTTCACCTGGAAAAACAAAACATGTGCTACCTGTTACAAACAGGATTTCTGGTAAAATTTGGATTTTAACATGGATTCATGGAAGTGTTGATAGGCAAAATGAAGACAAAGTAAAGTGACCAATCTTCCACTTCCTGTGAAACGTCAGTCGTTTATGAGCTGGACTGATTGCAGTACTGTTTAATCATTGCAGGGAATAAAATATGATGAAAACCATTATTTTTACAAACCTTAAAACAAGAAAGAGCTTTATAATAAAATATTTTGTAATTGAGGAATCTAAAAATTGATTAAAATGAAAAAAACAAACAAAAAACCCCCAACAAAAACAACTTCTGGTCACATTTGTAAATTAAATCTATACTGTCAAACATTCATGTTTCCATTTTGCAGCTTTTTAAAATCCAATCTCAAAGGAAAAACTAACACTTCTTGTTTTAAACATATAATCGAATAAGAAGAATGAGAAGCGGAAACCGACCATCTCAGGCTCAGGAAGGTTCGGGTCGTTCACTATCTCGATCTTCTTGGCCTCGTCCAGGTTCTTCTCTCTCCTCTCGTTGTCCTCAGCCTACGCAACAAATAAAAAGATACAGTTTAAGGCACAGTCGCCACCTGGTGGATAGTTTTAATAAAAATTTAACCACAAACCTCTTTCTTGTCTTTGGCATCGTTCTTCATCTGCTCGCGGTTGAAGGCTTTCTTAGCGTTTTTCATTTGTGTTTTTGAGATCACCGCCCAGCGCTGGAGACGACACACACAAAATCCAGAAGTTTTTACCAAATTTTATTTAAACAGCTGGAACAAACCAGTTGCATTAGGAGGAATGCCATCCTACAATCAAATATAAATGTGTGGAGTTTGTTAGTTCTGCTGGGACTTTAAGTCAGGTGAATATGTGGGGAAGAACCTCATGCCCATTGTTAAGCACGGTGGAGGATGTGTGATACTGTGGGAACTCACCTCTCCCTCCTTCTGGGATTCCACATAGATGGTCGGGAACGGCTCCTTCCCAGCAAACAGCAGCGCCTGACATGTTCAGATCACAAACTGAATTTAAGAAGTAGAAACAAAACATCTACGCCAAAAAATGGAAAATAAATCTAAAAATCAGTTTTTTGTCTGTTTTGAATTATTTTAATTCAGTTAAGCTTCAAAGACTGCATCTATTTCAATATAATTAGCACAAAAATTATTTTTAAATTATTAGATTAAGGAACTCCCTCATATTGATCCGTCATATATTGATAATTGGTGAAAAAGTGCAGCTCGATGTCTGCGTGTGGAAAACCTGCCTTGAGGGGAGTTTTGAAGGGTTTCTGCTCTGATCCGTCTCCATCCTGGTCGCTGCCGTGTTTATCAGAGACGTACATCTCAGCTGAGGAACGGAAACAAAAAGAAAAGGTTTAAAAACAAGAATGTAGAGACTCCATGATTTATACCTGAAGGAGGTTAAAGTTCAGGCAGCTGACTCTGAAATGTGGAAATGAATCTGAATCACAAACTTGAACAAGACGGATGATGTGAGGAAATAACCTACTGGGGAGTTTCTGCTCTGATGAAATAGATAAAAATTCCTTGATAATAATTATATGAATTTCAGCTAAACACATTTGTGATCTGGATGAAACCAGGAGGTCACAACAGCCCAACAGATTTAAACTATTTCCATTTTAAAAAAACATTTCCAGACTAAAATTGACCATTTTCTCAACTGATTATTTTAAATTCAAGATTTTTGTTCAAATATTTACTGTAAATTTTCCTGTTAGCTCCAAACCTGAACTATGTGTCTTATTTATGGTCGTAACTGAAACACAAATATCCAAAGATTCCGGCTTTCGATTTCTGTATAAAAATTAATCCAAATTAACAAATTAAAATTCCAACCCAAATTAAAATGGCTCATTTTAACCAGGATCTGTTTCTATTAGTTACAAAGAAGAACCCAGATGACTAAAAGTGAAAGTGAAAGAATGCTGAATGTTGTAACGTTGCAGCAGGACATTTTGAGATCAACTCATCTGCAACTGAAACACCAGAAACATTTAACAACTAACTATAAATAATAATAATTTGACTTATTTAAACCAAATAAACACATAGTCCATCTAATCGGCCCCATCCAGAGTTTTAGATTTACGCTTGGATACAGAAATGGGGCAAACCTTTTTACAGCCTTCATTTTTGATTGAATGTTTGTTGCATTAAACATATATGTAGAAAAAATGAAACGCATGAAAACAAAATGACAATGAATAAGCAGTAGATAGTGAAAGGGAGAAAAGGGGGCCTAAAATATAATTTAATTTCTGGTTTTAGATCAAACTGAGGTGATATTTACATTAATCAAACTTTTGCTCCTTCTTTGCACCAGATTCAGAAAAGCAGAGAATGCAGAAATATAGAAACAACCTGTTTTCCAAGGGATGACGGCTTGGAAACATTTTAGTATAACTTTTTAGTATATATATAATACACTATATTATTTTCTATAAAAATGCAGTGTAATAGGAGAAAAAAGGCCATATGTACATCTTAAGATTATATACAATTTAAAAAAATTTAATTAACATTTTTGCAAATTAAGTCAAAAATGAAACTCCTGTATAACAGTTTTTTACGCAAATACAAATTTTAATTATTTATTTGTGTCAATTTAGATGACTATCGCCAAAAGAAAAACAGGAAAAATAACCTAACAGCTGTAGTCCACCATATGTCTTAACGTTCAACAGATACAACCGAGAAACCTTTTTAAATTCCGTTTTTATTCAATTACCCGATTAATAAAAGTATTGTGACTAAAAATGTTGCATTTCCTCCACAGATTGGTCGTCATACTTTATCCCTTTAACCTCCGCATTGCAGAATGACAGCTACCTCAGCCTGGATTAGCCCAACATTAGCTTCCAGTTTTTATTTACGTTTTTCATTCAGTCTGTAAGCGAACAATAAGACCAGTTATAGTAAAATAGATCAAACTAGAGACTCACTGATTGATAAAGCAGAGATTTAAGCACCTTTATCATCGCTATACCGATCCAGACAGACACACACACTTCCCTGCTAACCAGCTAGCACCCCCTGGACAGGCTCATTTATCTCTTACCGACCGAGACTTGGTCCACACCTTTAGTTATCTCCGTCGCCATGTCGGCCCACGTCTTAAAACACCTCGCTGAAAGCAAAAGATGGCAACTTTGTATTAAAAAATCTAAATCAGCCGTCAGAAACGATCACCGGCGACGTCTCTGGGCTCCTAACGTGCAACTTTGCATCAGCCTACGACAGCTTCATAGAAAAGGCGAGACAGACATCTGATTGGTCCGTTTGGAAACGTCACACATGTTGTGTTGAATCTCATTGGTTACATTCAATGTCAACAACTGTTGTATTCAATGTTAGCTTGAAATCATACTTAAGGTAGTTCAGAGGAAGATAAACTAATAATATTTGTTTCACGTAAGATACATTTCATTTCGAAATTACATTTCTGAGACTTCACTTGCATTTTTAAACCAAAGAGCAATGTAACATTTACTTGTTTTTCAACTATATACCATAGAATCATATTTTTATATCCGTTATTGAACGTATCATGAGAAGGCGGGGTGTCATGATGCATTCAATATAGCTGTAAAGTTGGAAATTAGAGCTGCGTCACAACCGGATCGATTTCTGTATGACTGTTCACTGCGTTTAAAAAACTTTATTGGAAACAGTTAATAAATGACAGTAAATATTTCTACAGAGCTACAAGCACGATGTTACAAATTACAGTTATAAGATTATTTTACATTGAGCTGGTTGAAAACATGTTTTAAACATTATAAAGTAATAAAACACACCAAGCTAAGGAACAGCTCAGACATTAAAGATTTTATTGAAAAATAAACATAAATGTCTTGAAAGACCAATAAAATAGAAAATGTCTATTTCTTACATGCAAAAGAAATAGAAATTCAATTGTTCAAGAATTTGAGTTATTTTAATCAAATAAGGTATCGTCGGATGTGGTAGGTTTTGCTGCCAGGTCACAAATCTCAGCCCAGGTACCAGCATAATATACACCGAAGCCAGGACAGAGAGGTCGGGTGAACGTTGTCTGGACTCTGTGCAGGAGGCTCATGCTGTTGTCAGAGACGCTGTAGAAAGACAGAACACCTGCACTGTGATCCAGGTAAACTCCTATTCTGGATGAAAGTGGACCTGAGACTGGAGTTCTGATCCAGTTGTGTCTGATTTCATAACCCTGACAGCAACACTGCAAAGCCCAGGACTTTTTATTGTTTCCAAACGCACTTTCATCACCTTTTTGGCTAATGTCCTTATATGAAACTGCTATGAACACTTCAGAATAGCCATAAAGGGTTTTCCACTCCACCTCCCAGTAACAACGCCCAGTTAGAGCTTCTCTACACAAAATCTGGGGCCAGCGTAAGAACTTATCTGGGTGATCCACAGACTCATATTTTGGATAATAATATTGTGCTCTCGAGTAGTTCTCTACTTTGACCCACTTGTGTACAGTCCTTGGATCTAGAGTGAGAGGACAGGCGTACTGCAGGAACTCCTCTCTGGTCTGAGGTTCTGCCTGTGGAACCAGAACCTCCACATCGGTTCCAGTTGGTGGAACTGGGCTCCAGTCCTCGGTGAGCAGCTCCTCCAGTTTGTCACTCAGCTCAGAAACCTTTTCCTCTGCGTCTCGTCTGAAGCTCTCAGGCTGAACGTCGATGCGGGTCGGGTCAGAGGCCTCTCCGAGTCGGGCCAGGGAGCCGTAGTTCTGCAGAAAGCAGATGTGGTCACTGGTCGGCTGCAGCTCCTCCAACATGGCGGCTCTCCTCCTCAGATCCCTGATCTCCTCCTCCAGCGCCTCCAGCAGCTCCTTCACTTTGTTCACCTCAGATTCCTGCCGAGATCGGATCTGCTGCTTCACAGCGGTGAAGATCTTCTCTGCGTTTCTCAGCGCCTCGTCAGCAGACTGATGGATGTCCTGCTCCACCTGCTGGAGCTTCTCCACCTCCTGCTCTCTGCCCTGGATTCTCCGCTGGACGTCCTGCCGACGCGCCGCCAGCTCCTTCTCCTTGTTGCTCATCTCCGTGGCAACAGAAATCGTCTGGTGGCCTTTATGCTCGTCCATCAAGCAGAGGTAACAGATGCAGCTCTGGTCGGTGCGGCAGAAGATCTTCATCACCTCACTGTGCAGCGGGCAGACGGTGTCCTCCAGCTGCCGGGACGGCTCCACCAGCTTGTGCCTCTTCAGGGCGGGGATGGAGAAGTGAGGTTGGAGGTGCTGCTCACAGAGCGACACCAAACACTGCAGGCACGACTTCACTGCTTTCTGCTTCTCCTCACTGCAGAAATCACACGACAAATCTACAGAGAGAGCAGATGCATCAAAGTTAGCATAGTTAGATAAAACTGAGGAAATCATAAAAACTGAAACTGATGGGGTTCATCATGTGGGTAGAGAACACAAAAACTGAACTCAAGTGAGAGTAGAACTATTTTTACTCAAGTAAAAGTAAAAAGTAGTCTTCCAAAAATTGATAAAAAAGTATTAAAAAGTCTACTCAAGTACTGAGAAACTGAACAAATGATCAATAATTTAGCGTTAAAAAATTATATCATTAAACAGACCAAAATGTCAAGTCTAGTGAAAATTTTGGTATTTTAAAAACAAAACAAAAAAACTCAAAATCAGGCAAAAGAAGATTTTTCCAATTCAGTTTCTTTCAATAAAAAAACTTCTGAAACTTTAACAAAAACTGCAGGTGTGTGTCTGTGTCCAGAACTTTTACTCAGAAGTAGCAATACTTCATAATAAAATTACTCAAAAGTAAAAAGTACAGCGCGGTAAAAATTCTCTTAAATGTGTAATTAAAAAAAACAAACTTATTCAAGTAAATGTAACTAGTTTCTACTCAGCTCTGGTTGTAATGTAAATATTGTTTCTAAGTTAGATAGGAACGAGGACAGAGTTAGCTGGTGGCTTGTTTATTGTTGTCATAGCAACTCCATAGAAACTGCCTGCCAAAATCAGTTAATCGGTGACTTGGGTCACACCCAATGATGGCATAGTTACTTTGAAAAAGTAACTTAGTTATATTACTGACTACTTGATTTGGAAAGTAACTAAGTTACACTAAAAATAACTTTTTAGTTACTTTCAGCAGCTGCTAACAATAACGCTCCGCCTCCTGTGAAAATCACATTGAGCTTTGCCAAAACTTAATTGTCAGCTATTTTATAATGGTAACATCAACAATGTGTCTCCACTGATAAGGCTGAACTGAAGAGGAGATTGTAGAAAAAACAGTATAAAAAAATAAAAAATGTGAGTAGTTTGTGTGGTCCATTGTTGTCTGGAAAACTCTAAGAAGGATTTTAAAGCCCCCCTCCCCCCAGCCTCCAGGTTCTGTGTTACGGCCCTGCATTTGGTGTCACAGCGCACAGAGCTCCTCCTGCAGCTCCACTCAGGTGGCTGCACAGATTTGTGACACTTATCTTAATATTAATAATTAGAATGGCGTTATCTTGCCATTATAATTATTGGAAACTACGGACACGTTTATTCGTGGCTGTTTTCACGTTTATTGCGCTGTTCATATTGGTCTCGATGTTTGCAGTTTTCCGTAGCGCAGCGCGAAGCTCGACGTCATTCAGAGGTAAAACATTAACTTGACATTAACAAAGACACAGCGGGACGAATCATCCGGGAAATGATGAACAGGGAGAGACTGAGTAAAACTACCTTAATGACGGACAAATTCTGGGATTTATTATGAGTCTCTGATTATTTCCAAGCCCAAATGAGCAACTTCACGTTCATAAAGGAGCCCAAAAAGGCGCAACCAGCCGCTTATTAAATTTGCAAGCGACTTTAAAAAAAATGAAGCCCAAAGCCGCTTATAATAATCGGACTTGTCGACAGAAACTCAAAATAGTTCCAGTTTTTCCACCAACAAAATACGCATCTCCCTCCATTGTTTACATTTCTGTCGCATAGAGACGTCGGTCACTCGACAAGACGAGTAGAGGAAATACGATTAAATAACTAAAGAAGATAGAAACGCAAAAATGATTTTGATAAGTAACTGTAGTCTGACTACTGGATCTGAAACAGCAACGCGTTAGATTACTGTTATTGAAAAAAGTGGTCCGACGTCAGTAACGCGTTACAAATTAACGTGTTACTGACATCACTGGTCACACCTAAGTTCACGGAGGTGTGACGTCACATGAGACCACACTACCAAACACTGTAAAACTAATTAAAACTAACTGGATTCCAGAAACAAAAAGTCACAACACAATGAAAGTGAGTAAAATGGAAACCCGGAGCTGCTCTCACCCTCGCTGGGCTCGTCGGGAGCCGCCCGCGGGCCGCTCTTCCTCTTCCTCTTCCTCTTCTCCTCCACCAGCTCCGCTAGCACGGAGCTCCTCACCAGCGGCGGCCTCGGGCTGAAGCTCTGCCTGCACTGCGGGCAGCTGGGGCTCTCCTCCGCCTCGTCCCAGTACCTCCCGATGCAGGTCAGGCAGTAGCTGTGGCCGCACGGAATAGTTGCAGGATCCTTCATGAGGTCCAAGCAGATGGAGCAGCTGAGTTTGTCCTGCTCCGGTTTCGGTCCTGGATGCGCCATTTCTGAGCTGCTTTCAGAGCCAAACAGCAGGAAGAGGCAGAGCAGTAGTGACGTTACGTGATGAGCCGAAGCTTCGAGGCGTGTGTTGAGTAATGGAGGGGGCGTTTCCGTAAAGTGCGTATCGAGGCTTGCTTCATTTAGGGGAGGAGCCGAAAACGATGACGTCCGAAGCCTCGCTGCCCGGCTGTACCACGTGACTGCTTCGGGAAGTGCTCAGATTTTGGAGCGGGGTTTAGAAACCACACAGGCTCCATTCAAAATGTGGGTTGTTGTAGGCGAGTTGTGGTCAGTTGAGAGAGTGGACAGAGTTTTGATAGTGGTTATTTAGTTTGAGACAGGTAGGGAGAATATATATATATATATATATATATATATATATATATATATATATATATATATATATATATATATATATATATATATATATATATATATATATATATATATATATATATATATATATATATATATATATATATATATATATATATATATATATATATATATATATATATATATATATATATATATATTCCATATTCTGCACAGAAACATCTGTGCAGAATATGGACTGGAACCCCCAAGGTCAAAGTGGGAAACACCCCCGAAGGTAGTGGAGAATGACTGAGCTAAGATCCTGTGGGACTTCCAGATCCAGACAGACAAAATGGTGAGGGCGAACCAACCAGACATAGTCGTGGTGGATAAACAACAGAGGAAAGCCGTTGTGGTGGATGTGACAATACCAAGTGACTGCAACATCAGGAAAAAGGAGCATGAGAAACTAGAGAAATACCAGGGCCTAAGGGAGGAACTGGAGAGGGCCTGGAAGGTGAAGACCACAGTGGTGCCTGTGGTCATCGGGACCCTCGGGGCAGTCACCCCCAAACTGGAACAGTGGCTACAACAGATCCCAGGAACAACATCAGACATCTCAGTCCAGAAATGTGCAGTCCTAGGCACAGCCAAGATACTGCGCAGAACCCTCAAGCTCCCAGGCCTCTGGTAGAGGACCCGAGCTAAGAGGAAGAAGAATCACCACCCGCGGTGGGTGAGAAGGGAATTATTTTATTTTTTATATATATATATAAATAAACACTACAACTTCCCCCACCCAATAGGGCAGTTTCACTAGGAAGTCATAGGAAAGCAGAGAGAAAGAGATAGATATATATAGACAGAAAAATAGAGAGAGAGAAAAAACAGACAGAGAGAGATATATAGAGATAGAGAGAGAAAAAAATATATATATACAGAGAGAGAGAGGGAGACACAGAGAAAGGAAAAAGGAGAAAATCCTATCCTGTCCCACAGGTATCCTATTTTTAATTTTAATTTTAATTCTAATATTAAGGATACGTGAGTTTTCACCATGATTTAACTTGAGTTACCTTGAACTCCAATACCATCATCACACACATCATAAGCAGATTTGCTCTGGAATAAGCAAGGTATTGATCTAAATGATTTTTTCCCCTTCCCCCTTTATTTATTTTTCTGGGATTAATATTTAATGTGTTTAGACTTTATTATTTCAGGACTTATAATTGGGTTATTTATTTAATTTGAGCTTTTTACTAATAATCTCACTATTACAAATAGGATTAGTTTTGAAGTTCTTAATTTTTATATTAGGATTTTTAAGATAGCTGTGGGACAGGAAAGGATTGTTTTGTATATATATTTCTCTCTATCTCTATATATCTCTTTCTCTCTCTCTTTGTCTCTTTTTTTCTTCACCTTTTGTGAAGTCATTCCCAAGAGCCATAAGACAAAAATTCAATGCATCACACGTGTTAAGATACAGCTGGTTGTGATTATACACCTGGCCAGTAGGTGGTGTCGTGTGCACACAAAGCTTCAAGAAATGAACCCTTTCTCGAACCAGTTGGCTCAAGTGGTTCAATGCCTCATGAGGCTTCATCTCACCATCACTACAGAGCAGCAAGGAGGAGCAGGGAGGAGCGGGTGTAGCGCCCCCTATGCTTCACAGCCAGAGCTGGGGAGATTCTTTACTTTAAATAGGACTTATTTAATTAAGAAAACAAATACACGTTCATTTTTACTGTTTGGAGCTAAATATTTAGTTGCTGACTAAATATCTAATTTTGATCCTTAATAAGTTACAGAGTTAAACAGTTAATTTGTAAGCTAAATATTTAGTTTGGAGCCAAACATTTAGCTTGTAGCTAAATATTTAGCTTGCTAACTAAATAAATAGATTGGAGCTAAATATTTAGTTTGGTAATAAACATTTGAGGTCTGAGCCTACTCCTCTTTATTACCTGAAAGTTGCTTCTGACTTTTTTCTGTCACATTTTTTCCTTCCACTTAATTTCCAATTAATATTCTTAAATACAGCACTTTGTGGAAAACAAGCTCAGCTTTAGGGTCTGGTTGTGGTTTGTGAATTTGTAGCCATAACATTTATGCTTAAACTAACATAATATTAAAATGTAAACATTAAAATTAAAAGTTTAAAGATGAAGGAATCTGGAAGCACATGCCTTTGAAAACAGATTGTGTTTTTATTTACAGCAATTTCAACAGAATTACAATATAAACGACTGACAGACAGAGCAACAGGAGGGACGCTGGAGGTCCGTTCTTCTTCTTCTGCTTCTCCTTTGGCAGACGGAAAAATCCCTCAACTGTTTCTGCAGCCTCTCCTCGTCCTCATCCTCCTCTTCCTCCCTCAGTGACTCTCTCCTTTCTTCCCGACAACCTGCAGGATGAAAACATGAGCACGTCTCTGCTGAGGACGCAGCTTTAAGCCTCGATAAGAGCAGGTTTGATGCTCCGTATCACAGCTTTAAGCCTCGATAAGAGCAGGTTTGTTGCTGACGCAGCTTTAAGCCTCAATAAGAGCAGGTTTGTTGCTCCGTATCGCAGCTTTAAGCCTCGGTAAGAGCATGTTTGTTGCTCCGTATCACAGCTTTAAGCCTCGATAAGAGCAGGTTTGTTGCTCCGTATCGCAGCTTTAAGCCTCGATAAGAGCAGGTTTGTTGCTCCGTATCGCAGCTTTAAGCCTCGATAAGAGCAGGTTTGTTGCTCCGTATCGCAGCTTTAAGCCTCGATAAGAGCAGGTTTGTTGCTCCGTATCGCAGCTTTAAGCCTCGATAAGAGCAGGTTTGTTGCTCCGTATCGCAGCTTTAAGCCTCTGTAAGAGCATGTTTGTTGCTCCGTATCGCAGCTTTAAGCCTCGATAAGAGCAGGTTTGTTGCTCCGTACCCGTTTGAAGTCGTTCATGTTGGTGGCCTGGACCGGAGTGCCGATGAACGTCAGGTAGTTGATCTTTGTCGTTTCCTCGTCTCCCTGGTTTGACTTGACAAACAGCTGCAGAAGGAAAACAGGAAATACATTAGACACAACATCAGGGGGTCCAAACTGCGGCTCGGGGGCCATTTGCAGACCGTTGAGTAGCTTTATACTCCAGTAAATGGAGCTGGTGTGAGATTTTCAAAAACAAATGTATGTATGTAACATACTGACCACTGTTCCTCATGTCCTGCTGCTCTCTGTATCTGCAGTTTGTTTGTCTGGTTCTGTCCAGTGGACCCACCTGGTCGTATTTCAGTTCATTTGACTTTCAGTCGTCGTTTTCCTCACCGTGACACTCTGGACGTTCTGAAACTTGACGTAGCGCAGCGGGATCAGGCCGTCGTCTTTGCAGTCCTCCTCAGACAGCTCCAGGGTCTGGGTGGCTTTACTCCGCTCGGCGTCGTCGAAGTCCATCGACCGAGGAAGGTTGATGAAGACCTTCAGGACCTTCGGGGCCCGGGCTGAGGCGAGACGACACGCGGTGAAGGAGGGTCGGGTTTTAAACGCCTCACCTTAAAGAAACTCACCTAAATCTGAACACTGGAGCTTCATGGAGAAAAGCTTGACCGGCTGGTTGAAGGCGATCGTTATCAGCAGCTGGAGAAGGAAACGGTTATCAGTAATCCAGCAGAAAGTGTGAATCCCCCGTCACTCAGGGTCAGAGGTCACCTGCTCGTCGCAGTCGGACTCCAGGCAGGACGAGTCTTTGATTAAGCAGTTGTCGAAGCCGCAGTCATCGCTCTCGTTGAGGCACTCGCAGCCAGCTTTGTTGACGAAGGGCATGAGGTCCATCTGAGCGACACAAACAGAGAGGTCAGAGGTCAAAGCGGGTTGAACCGGTCCCAGTCTCTGCTGACTGGAACCTGAGAATGTTCTTAACTGGTTCCATTTGGACAAAAACACAAAATAATGTTCCAACATGAAGACAGGCTTCGATCTTCCACAGAATTTATAGAACTGAAATTTTACTCCATTTTTATTTTCATTTTATCTGTTTTATTTCTGATCAAAGTAACTGAATATATTGAAGGGGCATCACTTAGGATGTTTTACTCCTGATGACCAGGTTCAGTTCTACTGGAACCAGAACTCCATCATCTGCTCCACCTGCAGCTGCTGTGGTTCTGAGTCAAACCAACCTGTTCCCCTCCTGGCCTGTGGGGGCGCTGCACCAACAACCACTGAAGGAAACCACACAGAAACCTCTGAAGACACTGAGAGCAACTTCCTTCTTCACCAGATGGAAACAAGATGGAGGCGTCAGATTTTAGTGTTGGAGGATTTCAGGAATTATTTCTCCCATTAGCGCTACGCTAACACTTTGTTTTGGTTGTATTTACCCAGAATGCACTGCTCTGTTGTCCATTTCCTGCTTTTGGAGCGGTCTCTGGTCTGCTTGGGGTTCACATATGCATTCAAACCGAACCAGAGTTCACTTCAACTGAACTGAAACCGAGATCTGAAGTCCAGAGTTTGTTTTGTTTTGGTTTGATGACAAATTTCCTCCACAAACCAACTGGAGTTCAACTACAGTTGAACAGACATCTAAATAATTTTTAGCTTTCTTCGGTCTCCTGCACCCAGCTCTACCAAGCAAGGGCGCAATTTGGAGGTGGGTGCACTTCTCCCCCTTATTTTAACTGGATTTGGTAGAATCCGTTTGGCCAACAGCTCTACAGTAAATCACTCTGAAAAACCCAAACTTGAGCTTTTTGTTTTTCTATTCAGGCTTTTTTCACTCCAAGAAGCTGATTTTTCTGTCCAAACTCACAACTCCAGTTTGGACTAAAGCATCTGTTTTAGCCTCTGATCACGGGTCCAGAACCAGGCCTGGACCCGTGTGGTGAATAAACTCACGTATCCCTTGGGAATGTCCGAGTCCTCGTTGTTTCCCGGGTCGTTCTCTGTGTGCTGTTTGATCTTCTCCTCCAGCCCCGCTGCGTCCGCCCCCTGGTACTGGTCCACCCGGACCCGGTTCCTGAAGAACAGGAAGGTGGGCGTCGCTGAGATGTTGTTGGCTCCGGCCGTCCCCTGAGGAAACAGAAAAACAACTTTCAACCGACTGAGATCTCAGTTTTAAAAACAGGATTAATGACGTTAAAAATCACTTTCAGATTCAACCTGTAGAACCTCAAGTTGTTCATTTTAAAACTAATTTATTCATTTTAAAACGACTTTAGATGAATGTTTGGGATGATACAGAAATAAAAGGCTTGATAACATTTAGATGACCGTGTGGAGATGTTTACCTGACAGACATGAACGTCGACCTCCAGGAAAACCACATGTGGATATTTGTTGCTGAACATGTTAAAAGCTGGAGCTATTCTGATGCACGGCCGACAGCTGGAGGGGAGAGCAGAACGTCAGAAAACTGTTCATCGTTCCTCCTTTCAGCCAAGAATCATTTCTGTTCAGTTTGAGAATGTTATGGTAACTAATCTGTTTTAATCCGAGCTAGCAGGAGGATGTAGATATTAAATAAGAGCATGAGGAGGCAGAGAACACAAAAACTGTAAGAGTAGCACTACTTCAATATAATTTTACTTAAATAAAAGTAAAAAAAGTATCCAGACTAGACAGAATTTAAGAGTAAAAAATATATTTGGTAAAAAGTCTACTCAAGTATCAAGTAAATGATAAAATTATCACTTAATATTTAAAAATTACATCATCAGACAGACCAGAATATAAAGTTAAGTGGACATTTTTAGTATTTTAAGGCTCAAATGACAATAATTCATATAAATAACAGATATGACAAAAAATAAATTTTTCTCAAAAGACACAAAGTACTGAAATAAACTTAACAATTGCTGGAAAATGTATTCAATCAATTATGTAGAAATGTGTAGGTCCACGTTATTTTAGTTTTAAAGTAGATCTAGTTAAGCTGTAAGCGTTTTAAACCACATTAAAGGTGGAAGAAGTTCTGAAATCAGGATGATTTCATATTTTCTTATACTGACAAAACATAGAAAAACATATACTGCTAGAGCCTTACACTGTTCCGGTTATTATTAATATATTTCTGTATATTACATCAGAACCCAGTTAGTACAGCGGTGCTACACCTCTGCAGCTAACTTACTGCAATACTGCCAAGTCATTGTAAGCAGCAGAGCTAGTTAGCTTCCACCGGCTAACAGCAGCATGAACCTGGGAGAAAATCAGAGCTACTCCAGCATCCAGCTGGTTTTACGTCTTTAAATCTTCATCTTCCACGTCCACAGGACCCACACACACAAAAAGCTTGGTTAGTCGCCCTCGGCCCGTGTAGAGAATCTTACCCGGCCATTGTGAACTTCACCACGGCTAGCCTGGAGCCGGCGGCCGCTAACTCCGGCTGGAAGTCAGGGTCGCTGCCGATCACTTTAACGCCAACCATGGTCCGGTTGTGGGCTGGGGTCCGAGCCTGATCCTCCGGGAGATGTTCAGAGCAAGAAACCGGGCAGCCTAGTAGGTTCAACGGTTTTGTTTTTAGCTTTCTGTCACAAAATTAGCTCAGCTGCACACCATGGGAACACACTGCACCGTTAAGAATGGAGACTCCTGATTGGTCAATTCCTGACAGGAAAGGCGGAGTTTCTTCTTCTTCTTTGGTTCCTCAACTCATCTCTGCTGCCCTCACGTGGAAACAGAACAAACTGTTTTCATTAAAACTTTCGACCATTCAGGTCATTCGAGGCTGCGTGGGAGTTTTCAAAACCTATTTTTGGTTCCGTCATGATTTTTATATGGTTCCTTTGGTGTGTGACACCCATGATTACTATCTATATTTTGTTTCTTAGATAGGCTGCAGTTGTTTTTTTTTATGTTTTAAACCCCATTAAGGATTTTTAAAAATAATTCTTAAATTAAACAAGCAAGAGTTTCTGTTAGGTTTACTTTTGAAGCCAAACAAATTTATTTTTCATTGCCTCATGTAGCTAGATTTAGGTTAGCTGTTAGCTCAACTATGATTACCTGTTAGCTTGACTGTGATTAGGTGTTTGCTTGCTTCTGAGCTGCTCCTTTGAAGACGTGGATTAACCGTTAGTTTATGTCTAATAAATTGCTAGCTTGTCTCTGAATAGCTGCTATCTACACTTGACTTAACTGTGATTAGCTGTTAGCTTGCTCGTACGTAGTAGTTAGCTTGTCTCTGAGTTTGACTTTAATTACAAAAATTCTTTGAATAATTAATTGAGCTTGCTGTCCTGTTTGGTAACTAGAATCAACTGAAATGATTTTTGATGAAGTGCCTCAAGATGACATTTGTTGTTAATTGAAAAACTGAGTTGAATTAAGTTACTTTTATATTATTTGTACCATTGGTAATCAATCAATCAACCAAACCAAGACTATCATTACACTTCAAAAATGTTGGTTAGTGTTTTATTTATTGTGGTTCAAAAGTAACTATAAACATCTGGGTTTTTCAGTGTTTTGGCTGTTTTACAATTTTCCGGAATGCTCCATGTTTGGTTCTGGTTCTGGTGATGCAGAGTGAACCAGAACCAGATATAGAATGAACAATGTTATGTTAAAACATATTGTGGCAAACAATTGAGGAAAAGTACTGTCTATTTCAGACAGCCCCACTGTTAAAAACAATAAAATTATCTGTCCCTTTAAATCACCATGGAAACAGAAAAGCGCCTCTTTCGCTGAAGAGCTTGGAAATCCGAGGTTACGTGAAGACCTTGAAGGCATCCTGAGCGTCGGTCCCCCACCCCTGAAGCGAACGGGGCCACATCCACCAGAGCCGCAGTTCTCTCGGAGCTTTTCCTCCCGCACGGTCCTCCGCCTGAACCGAACCCGGTTCCTCTGTGCGGATCCTCCCGTCCATCCGAACCGGAGGAGCGATGCGACGTCCCGGAGGAGAGAGCAGTGGAGACCAAGCGGCCAGGCAGCAGCGCACACCTGTGAGGAGCATCTGACTTAGTTTCCACTAAAGAAAGGTGAGCGGCAGAGAGAAAACAGCGGGTTTCTGGCTGTGTGTGTGTTTGGGTTCTGCTCGGCGACGCGTTTCGGTCGTGCCCAGCCCAGCATCAGTGACTGGCAGGCGGAATGAGTCATAGCCTGAGCGGCGCTGCTGCTGGAGGAGCGGAGCTCTCCGCAGCCTTTAGGCTTCATTATCAGCTGCTGCTTCACATGCAAAGCGCAGCCAGCGGCTCAGCGCCACACGGTCCACACAGTTTGCATCAAGTGTGGGAGGCAGAGATCCACAGATCACACATGAAACAGATGAAACAGAAATGTTGTCTAGTTTGTGTTGCGCATCTAACTTTGAATCTACATTTAATTAAACTTTTTCAAATGTGGATAGATATAAACACTTAAGAATGGAAAGAAGACGAACCAGAGTTCTGTTTGTAAGAAAGTAAAGTGGAAGGAAAAAGTCTGTTCTTGGTATGCTTTAGATCTAACAGTCTTCAGAAAATAGAATAAAATAGAATACACTTTATTGATCACAAAGGGGAACATTGGTTATTTGTTGATAAGGTGTTAAATGTTAGTAAAGACAAACATACAATATAAAAAATTGTATCTATAAACTGCAGGTGCGTCTTAATACTTTCAGAAGCAGGAAATGCAATTTTTAAAGAAGCAGTTTGTTCCGTTAGCTGCATCTAAGCTTTTGACCGGAAAGTTAAGTGGAAGGAAAACCTGTTTTCCTTACTGTGATGTATCTGTGAGAAGCAGCTCTGGTTCACGTTGTTCTGCGATGTTTTAGGTTTATATTGATGTCATTATTAACAAGCTGCAGCAGATCCAGATATTTGAGTCGTTTTCATTCATGTTGGGAATCTAAAATATGAAGAATTAATAAACAACAAAATGATTCCTGGATGTTTTAAATCAAACAGCAGGCGCCTAAAAATAAATTACAATGTCACTGGACAGTTAATTAGTTCAGTAAAGAACCAAACTGTTCAGAAAACGTTCTCTAAGCTTTTTAATGGAAAGTTGAGTGGAAGGCAAAAGTGCAACTGTGTGAGACAGTTTTGCTGCTTGTTTTTCTGTATATTTTAGGTCTAAATTATTTGTTGTTACCAGATTTCAGCAGATCTCGGTGTCCAGGTTGGAAATCTAAAACAAGCAGAATTCAGATTTAACCAAATAACTCCTGGTGGTCGTAAATGGAACTGCAGGTCCATCTAAATCGGTCGGAATATTAAAGTATCATTGAATACTTTATTAGTTCAGTAATTCAATGCAAAGGTCTTGAAAAGGTTTTGGTTGATTCATTTTTTATTATTATTTTTGTCCCAGAAGTCGACGCCACTTTCTCACATCAAACAATCGAAACTCGTTGGTGTTTTTTTTTTTTTCCCAGCTTTCCTGTTGTGACCTTTAACCTTTCAGCCTGCAGAGCCGACATGCTGAGTCGCTCGGTGATAATCTGGAGCTGCGAGCGTCCGAGGCGTTTTGCAGACCTTTAGCTTTGTTTCTGATCAGGCGGTTGCCGTGGCGACGCGTTTAAAAACCAGAGGCTTCAGTCCCGTTGGAGGTTTTTAACACGGGACGCGTCGGGCGTTTTGCTCTGATGATCCTCGGTGACCTTTAGGCTGGAGGACGTGACCTTTCCCTCAGCCTGACTCTGCCTCCTGTGGAGTATCGACCAGGAGCAGCGGGGCGCATTAAGACGGAGAAGATTTCCACTCCGCAGAGCCTCACCGGGTTTCCTGCAGCGAGGATCTGGCAGCAGAGACGCGATTTGGTTAAAGAG
Organism: Gambusia affinis; assembly: GCF_019740435.1. Taxonomy (NCBI): domain Eukaryota; kingdom Metazoa; phylum Chordata; class Actinopteri; order Cyprinodontiformes; family Poeciliidae; genus Gambusia; species Gambusia affinis. Next base: position 24,755,420 of record NC_057884.1, read on the forward strand.
AAACTTATTGGCAGAGGAAACGAGTCTGCATCCAAAAAAACAAAAACACTTCCTGATCTAATCATTTCAACTAATCTCATTAATTTACATCAGTTAAAACTGGGATGTTGACAAACTTGATGAGAATTTATTGGGATTTGTTCAATAAATGTCTCAGAAATGGAAAGATCTGAAAAGTGCGGCAGGTTTTTGCTGCTCTAGTTCAGTCAGATGGGATGGAGAACATCTGTGAACATCCATTTTCAATTCAAACCACAGATGACTTTGACTAGGCCATTTTAACCTGTGATTCTGCTTTTCACCAATACTCTCCTTTGGTTTTCACATTTCAGAGGGCGGCCATCTTGTTTGACATGCATATTTTACAGCTTCTATTCAGGTAAACTCTACTACTAAATATAAGGACAGGGTGAGATAATTATTTCCTTTAATCATGACAATAAAGTCCCTAAATTACTAGAATAAAGTAGTAATTTTATAAAGAAAAATCACCAAAAAAGTCCAGTTTTAGAGATAGATGTTTATACTTCATAGAAATACTTCATCTTTTAACATATGTGCATCAAATAAGTCATTAAGAACATCATAATCCAGCCACTTCCTGTTGGTCTTCTTTGTCGTTTCCACCAGTAGTAACATCCTGTCGTTGATCATGTGACTTGTTTGGATTGTTGCAGAATGTACCAATCCAAATAAAACCACCTCATGTTAGAGCAAAAGGTTTTTATTGAAAAACAGTCGTTTCTCTAAATCGACATGTTTATTTTAATTGAACTGAATTAATTTGTGCAATTTTACAGTGAATAGAAACAGCTGGTGAGCCTCTGGTTTCCTCTCAGTCCCGTTGTTTTGTTCTGCTCCCTGTTTGTTGTTTGGATCCGGGTTCAGGAAGTGACACGTTGAGGTTAAAAACTGTTTCTTCGTCACGTTCAGCTGGGAGGAAATAAGGAAACCTAAAAAGCTTTGACTTGTTTCCAGCAGAGCCATTTAGAGCGAGCGCGTGGTAACGGATGCAGTTTGGGAATACCAAGCAAATGAAAAGGTTTCATCTGTGAAGAGAAGCAGCAGATAATCCTGGTTGTTCTGTCGGTCGAAGCTCTGAAAGCTTTAGAAGATCGATGGATTCAGACAGTAAATCAGTTTAGCGTCACATTCTCTCTGTGCTGCTGCCACTTTTATTCCTGCTCATAAATAGCAGGATTACAGCGATTTATGATGGATGGCTTCGCGGTTTATTAACCGCAGCAGCATCCTGTGATGTCCAAGCATCAAATGAATCTGTATACGAGGAAATATTTGATTTTATTGTGTCGCTTGAATCTGTATCAATAGTTCCCATATATAAAATAAAAAAGAAATAACATAATAGGATCAGTCAGGAGACATTACAGAATAATTGGAAAATGCCAAAAATAATAAAATAAAAACTAATTGCGTGTTAATGGTTATGTTTCTTTTTATTCTTCGGAGCCAGACTTGAAGCTGAACGATAAATTTGATAAAGTGTCGAAGTCGTGGTTTGGATTTAGTGGAGCAGATAATTGAATGTTTCAGAAAAATCTTTTAGATTCTTTTAGATAAAAGGATCTAACCTGGCAAAGATGGTCCAAGGAGAAGTGGAAAAAAAACCTTTAGCCACTGAAAAATTCAAGATGGCCACCGTGGTCATCAGGGGGGCTAATGTTTGAAATTAGATGAATGTGTTTGGTATCAAATAATTCATTTAAATCATAGAAATCATAAATATTTTCTTGATGTTTCCTTTATTTGGTGGACATTTTTCAAAATGGCCGTCATGGTTGTAATGGAGGAAAAAATGTTTGCGCTAAAATCACACAGCTAACCACAAAGTTTGGTCCAATAACCACTAATTTGCTGAGCAAGAATATTAGCTATGCTAATGCTAAACCACAAAACACATAAAAAAATTTTCTTGGACTAATAATAAACACAGAAAACTCTCTGGAAGCCAACAGTAAACTGTTAAACACAGAAAAAATAACAGAAACTGATGCTAAACTGCTAAGACACTTAAAAGAATTAGCACAAGCTAATGCTAAACTGCAAAACCAGTAAGAAAATAGCGAAAACTAACTTTAAACATACAAAAATTACTGGAAGCTAACACTAAAACGCTAAATGCTAAATGAATTTGTGGAAGTTAACAAGAAACTGCAAAATTATCAGAAGCTAACGATGAAGCTCTAAACATTTTTCTTAAATTTTGCAAAGCTAACGTTAACCATTAAGTCTCTCAGTCTGAGTCGTACATCTTCATCTACTTCCAGTTGACTAATTGTGGGAGACTCACAAATATAAATATCAGTATTCTGGAAAATATGATTCAGTGCAATCACTCTTTGCTGTTTCCTTGCACTGAATGTACCTGGTTCTTCTGTAGCCAGAAAGCTGGAGAGGAAAATGGTGTGATGGTTGGAGAAACCCGTCCTGATTTATCGTCGGGTTTTGCTCAAATGGCAAATGTCAAGCCACCAACGACTCTCTCCATCACGGCAGGAAACTGTGTGCAGCTTCCACTGAAATGGAAAACAATCTTCACGTCGGGTCATTTGTGTCTGTGCAATAAATGGAGGCAGCAGAAATAAATTGCAGTTCATCAATAATTGAATGCAACAGGCAGCAGCGGCTGTGAGGTCCTCAGTGACGTCACAGAGGAAGAATTGATATGTGAGCCAAACAGCAGAACATTGTAGAGACACTCGGCTCTGTCTGGATTCCTGGAAACCAAACTGATGCTGTGATAAATCATGTGACCTTCCAGGTGGTTTGGGGGAAATAAACAGGACTGAGGTCATCAACGAAGGACTGCAACTTCCAACATCAAACAAATGCAGAAGTTTTTCTGCCAGATTCTGGAAGACGATCCAGAAGATTCAGTTTGTTTTCCCACCTGATCGTCTGGTAGACTCGGTTCCACTGGAAACAAAAACTGAAACATTTGTTCCAATTTAAGCTGCTGCAGTTCTTTATCAGCAGCTGTTCCCCTCCTGGCCTGTGGGGGCGCTGCCCCAACAACCACTGAAGGAAACAACACAAAAACCTCTGAAGACACTGAGAGCAACTTAGCTTTGACTGTATTTACCCAGAATGCCCTGCACTGTAGTCCACTTCCTGCTTTTGGTGCGGTTTCTGATCCGGTTGGCGTTCAGATATGCATTCAAACCAAACCAGAGTTCACTTCAGCCGAAAGTCTGGAGGACCAGAGTTTGGTGTTTTGGTTTGATTATTGATTCTCGTTTCCCCAAAACGAACCCGACTTTCTAGACTAACAGGCTGAACAGGACTGAGAATGAAGCTTAAATCTCTTATATTAGATTTTTTAAATTGTTGAACTTTTCTGTCAGCCAAACATTTGAGTCTCAACTAGTTGCTAGTAAAGCCTTGCTAATTAGCTAGCTAGCTTTATTGTGTCTATCATCGGTTGTTAGCTTCTTAGCGATGACAGCGACAAAAGTAATCCTGTTCCAACTTCCTTCTGTCAGTTAATTTTAGTAAAATTTTATTGTCTAAGATTCAATAATTCCTGTAGTGAACATTTGATCATTTCCAGATTAATTGGTTAATTTTAATTTAACTTGGTAGCAAAAAGTTTTTACTCATTTGAACTTAGTGAAGCTTAAACTGCAGCTTGAGTTCAGTGTAAAATATATTTAGAGAAAAAGGATTTTATTTGTTTTAAATGTAAAATCAACATGTTTTTGTACAGATTTGGTATAATTGCTGCTCTGAGTGTGTGATTCTTTCTGGCCTGTTAATGATTAATCAATTGATAAATTAATTGATTAATCGTGATTAATGGTTCTGGAATGGCCTTCCCAGTTCTCTGACTTGAATCTTACTGAAAATTTGTGGCCTGTCTTGAAAGTCCAGGTCCATTTAGATCCAATGTACCATTTTAATCCAGCCAGAGTGACGCCAGAAACTGAACCGTTTACACTTAAAAACCTGAATTCTTTTTTATTTTTGAACCAGAGAGCGTTGCAGAGTTTTCCTCTGAGTCCCAGAAATCCTCTGGCTTCTCATCAAAGCAGCTTAGATTTCAAAATAAAGGAACTTCCTTTAAATCTGTAGAAGTGGTTTCCATGTTGGATGGACTTTCTGTTTCCAGAGTATCAAAGTATAAATTTCTGCTTCATGATCCTCATTAGCTGTGAACCGTTTCCTCGCTGCTGATTTCTTACGTGATACGAAGCTCATAAAGCCTCACTTCCTTCCTTCCTTGTGTCCTTCCTTCCTTCCAGCGGTGGCCATAGCAACCAGGCTAACTTCTTGTTTCTGTATTTTATTGCCTGGAAAAAAATATCAGTTTCAATTTGATTTGGCCAGAAAATATCAGTAGAATAAATGTATTAAAATTTTGATTAGCTAGATTTCCAGGTTGAAAACATTTCAGTGTGTCAGACATTCGCTGGTCGTCGTTTGAGGTTTTTTTTATGGCTTACAGTCAATAATCTCCTCCAGATGTTTTCACGGTTAAATCTGACGGCATTCGCTGTGCAGCAAAACCTTTTCTCCACTCCTGTCCTCCGTCTGCTGGCGTTTGGTCTAACGAGGGTGAGAGAGACGGACACCATGTTGAGGGAGGAGAGACCAGTTGCCTGGTGACGGAGGCAGGAGGAGACGAAGGTGAAGAAAGGAGAAAAACGAGGAGGAGGAGGAAGAGTTGTTTTCCGATAGCAAAGAGTTTCTGATCACGATCTGTTGATTTAAGCCTCTCAGGTTTTTCTCATTTTCACATTCAGTTGTTTTTTATCTGATCTGATCTCTTTATTCTAACAACATCCAGTTATTTTTATAATAATTAAACATTTAGAAAAACCAAAAACTTCTTCAGATGATCTAAATATGATAATTTATCACCATGTCAGTAACAACATTGTAAAAATCAGTCAGAACTGCAATAAATGTTTCATTAATTTGATGTAAAATATTTTCTGAAGACGTTAAAGTGAAGAATAAAACTATAAATAAAACTACATTCATCTTTCTCATTAACATATTGACATTAAATGTTACATTTAATTATATTCTGGTTTCTGATCTGAGGTCTGTTTAGTTTTATAGTTTATTTCTCAGATTGTTATTGATTATTATCGTCCAATCTCTACGTTTCTCTGCCTTCGCCTACATTTTTACATTTTTATTCATCGGCTCTGATTACAACCCAGTTTTTAAAATTTTTAATATCAAAAAGAAATGTTATATTTTACTCCAGTTACATAAACATTCCGTGTTAATCACCTTTAATTAATGGATTAATTGAAGCGTTTAAATGAATCTTTATGTAATTTCTAACTTTCTGATGAAGCTCTGATTCTTTCTCAAGTCTTTACACAAAGTAGTTTCATCTTTATTTTTACTTTTTTAGATTTTTTTCCATTCCTCCTCTGTAATCTGCCGTTTTGTTGGTCTGTAACTCGTCAGTTTCTGGGGATTTTCATGCACCAGTTGTCCTGAAAGTGAAGATCTGGTCTGTAAACAAACACAAAGCGGAGCAGCGACGCTCCGGGGAATTTAGCAAACCTTCATTATCTGCACTCAAACCACAGGGAAAATATTAAAATCACCTGTTTGCTTTCTGGATGTATTTTTAATAATTAATGGTTAAAAATGTGGAGGAGAATTACAGCCAGTCTTCTGATTCAGATTTCAACTGAAATCACTTTTGCTAACTTTATTGTTGTAAAAGTTTTTACTCTTTCAGTTTTTCTCCACTTGTTTCTTCTTTCTGGTTCATGTTTGTCTTTAATCTGCCTTCTGCGTCCATCTCCTCCTCCTCCTCCTCTTCCTCCCTGTGGCCTTCCCGTTACTTCTTCTCATTTATCTTCTCCTTGCTCCGCCGTTCATCATGTTTCCTCTCCTCGGTTGAGCTCTCCTCCTCCTCTTCCTCCTCCTCTTCCTCCTCCTCCTCGTTTTGGGACTCGTGACTCGAGCTGATACTCAGCTGACAGGACTTTATTAGAAGTCAAACACAGGCAGCTCTTTCTCTCTCTCAAATAAAAACCATTAGCAGGAACCTGCTGAAATAAAACCAAACAATGTGACTTTCTGTAAAACAATCAAGCAGATTAAGAAGATCGGATCAGAAAGTGACGCATCTTTATCCGCTCTTCGCTCTCGCTGTTAAATGCTGGCATCACACACACACACACACACACACACACACACACACACACACACACATATGTTACCAGCTCTCTGCTTGAGGTTGAAGACTCATACATTTTTAAAATCTCTGCTGCCGGCAGCCTGCTCTTCCTCTCCTCTCACTTCGTACCTAAATTTGTTTCTTTGCTCAGTAAAAAGCTTCTTGTTCTCATTTTGCACTGATGACTTGAAGCTAAATCAATTAGAAAACAAGGAAATTAATCTGCATGAAGTAAATGCTGGAAAAAAGTCTCACATTTAAAGAGAGGCGTTTACATCCTTAAAAAGTCTTAAATTCACTGGGAAAATAGAAAAACATACATCAAGAAGAGTCCTCCATGTTGTTTTGTCAGGATTATTTAATCCTGTATACTTTATGTAGTTTTCATTTTTCTCATGGAAATTTACTGTTGTGCAAAAGTTTGAGCTAACTAGCTGCTAATCAGCCAGACAGGAAGGATAAAATATCTAGTTTTTTACAAATTATTTGTTTGGGATTTTCTTTTTGCACATTTCTGTCGTGATACAAGTCTTAAAAAGTCTTAAATTAATTAGTGAAACTCTAGTTATCTATCAGGACATGTATATTTTTCTTTTCTTTAAGGTGCTGCTTGTGCGCCCTAATTTCTGGGCAACAGTATCAAAAACCATAACTATTTATGTCTGCAGTAATTTTATATTTTTCACCAACAAATGTTTTTATTTAACCATTTCTCTTTAAGTTTTGTGTAATTTCTCGACAGTAAAACATGTTTCCATGGAAATGTAGCAGCGATATTATATTTTCTTTTTGTATGGAACCTTTTCACCGGCATAATTATGTTTCAATTTATTTTTGTTGGCACTAAATATTTCAGCTCCAAGGCAGTAATAGAGTGGAACTGAACCAGACCTTCAGTATGTGACAGAAGAAACATTTACTTACTGGAAACTGTTTCGCTGCTTTCCCATCTTGGCGTGTCTGTTGGTGTGTTTGTACGGGGGACTAAACATGGCAAAACTAAGCAGACTTGGTGGAACATCAAGTCCTGTCATGTCTTGGAAGAATTAATGTTCCACTTCTGAAAAGTGAATCAGTTTATATTTCCTGTGACATCAGAGGCTTTTATTTTTATTCACAGTTAATTATTAACTTACCTTCTTGGGATGAAAGTGAATAAATCAGTAAGAAGGTCATGGCATTAGTTTTACTTCTTCTTTCATACAGGCATCATGCCAAGGCTGTTGGATCTTCACAGCGTAGACAAAGAGTTGGCATAGTGTGACATGAGGTTAACATAATTAATGTGTCATCAGTGAATTAGCAGCAGTTGTGTAATTTTAAATGTTTTATAAACATTTAAAGTTTGAAGAAGCGGATATGGAACAATGTGTCGGAGGTGTTAGCATAATGCTAGCTATTCAAATATTCAAGAACACAAATAAAAAACTCTTCTTCTGATGCTTTCATGATGTAGCTTCTTCTGTTATTTCAGTTTGTGCGTTGCTTCCCCCTGGTGGTAGTAACTGTCCTCTACAGCAGTGGTCTCCAACCTTTTTAGTACAGCGGACCGGGCCAAGCCTTTGTAAATTTCCTGCGGCATCCGGTGTACGATTTTCAAAATAAAAGCTCCTCCATTACTCAATACATACAACGGACATATTTAATTATTTCTTGCGCGGCCCGGTACCAATTGGTCCACGGACCGGTACCGGTCCGCGGCCCGGTGGTTGGGGACCACTGCTCTACAGTTCAAAATAACAACAAAATTGAGTTACTTTAATTTCCAGGCTAAAATAATTAAATTCCTTCTTGTTTACGTCTTTGTTTGCCACTCTGCTAACTCGTGGCTTCGCCTTGGCTAACAAGGAACGGGTTGCTGAAGCTGCCAACAATGTGAACACTGACTGGTGCGTTCCTGGACTCCTCATGTAATGAGAGGCTGTTAGTCTCAGACTTTCTCTTGTTTATTCACAGAATGGTGACAGCAACAAAACTGCCAGAGTCAGTTGGTTGTTCAACAATTTAATAGGTTTTTTGAAAATTGTGTCTTCAATCGATGTAAACAATATTTTTACCTTTTATTAAAACTAACTGAATTAGATGAACAAAAAGCCGCAGTGAAATAAAACTGATTATTTTAACTGGTTTGAATGTGACGGTTAGCAGCTGTAAATAGGAGGCAACATTCCTGCCGTAATTGAAGCTGCATGACCGGCTTATTGTTGAGCTGGGCTCATAAAAACTGACCTTCACTTCCACACGTCCTCGTTTTGGTCGTTTCAGACGAGGAAGATTTGAATCCTCACAAACTATTCCATCTGTTTGGTTATACTGTGTTGATCTACAGATTTAATTGTTTTTGTTATAAATAAAAATTTATTCATTAACTTTTCTCTGAGCTGCAGAGTGATGTAACAGCAGAAAACTTTCCCTTTTACTTCCAGTCTGTTTTCTTTCTGCTTTGCATGATCCACAGAGATCTGATCTTGATGCAAAGAGCTTCCAATGGAAACAGTTTTAGAGATAAACTGAATTTAAAACTCTTTAGTGTAACAAACAATTAGATTCACTTCAGCTGCAGCGTCTGAAACGAGATCCTGGGATTCTGACAGCTGGATTTCAGGTCTCAGCTGAACTCTGAGTTTTTATCTGGTAATAAAAAAACAAGGATTTCTGAGAAACTTTGTCTGGAAATCTGATTTATGATTGATTATTCATCATCATTAAATTAACTGTCTTTGCTGATAAACTGTTTAATTAGTTATTTGTAAATTAGTTTAATTCTGGGAAGCTCGGCAGCTATCTGAGATGTTTTCCTCTTTGGAGATGACCTTTAACCCTTCAGAGGTTGATGAGCAGCACCAGATCAGTGCTGCTGTTTCCCACCTGATAGTTTGGTAGATTTGGTTTGATTTGGACCAGAACTCCATCATCTGCTCCACCTCCAGCTGCTCTGAGTCAAACCAACCTGTTCCCCTCCTGGCCTGTGGGGGCGCTGCACCAACAACCACTGAAGGAAACCACACAAAAACCTCTGAAGACACTGAGAGCAACTTCCTTCTTCACCAGATGGAAACAAGATGGAGGCGACAGATTTTAGCATTTGGAGGCTAGCGGCGCTAGCATGTTTGTTTTGGCTGTATTTACCCAGAATGCACTGCGCTTTAGTCCACTTCCTGCTTTTGGAGCGGTCTCTGTTCTGTTTGCATTCAAACCGCACCAGAGTTCACTTGAACCAAACTTGAGGTTGGTAGTCGGATTCGGTTCGGTGTTTCGGTACGAACTGTATTTTCTAGACAAACAGACTGGAGTTGATTTAAATCAACCTAAAATGAAGTGATGGGAATGAACCTAAAGCGGCAAATCTGCTTTTATTCTGGTTCTCTCACTGTTTCTTATGAACTATTGAAGGCTTTTGATCACCAGAACCAGAACCGTGTCTGTAATATTTCCCAGTTTTTGTTCCTTTTGGGTTCAATCCGTCTGGTTTGCTGAACGTCTGATGGGAAAGTTTGATTTGAATCCGATCCGGCAGCTGGATTTGCTCCGGCCTCAGGTTGTCGTATTTTGGGACGTCGGCCTTTGTTGATGATGATGATGATGATGATGATGTCATCACTCCCAGCAGTGACTGCAGCCCAGTGAACCCTGATAACGGCTGGGAGCCACAGAGACACTTCCAGTATGAAACCAGTTCGTTCTCTGAGCTTCTCTCTGCTTCACTGGGAATTGTGGGAATTGCTGTCATTTTCTGGCAGCGCTGTCATGTTTCTTGTCTCGGTCGCCGGTGATTGGTCAAACCCGGCTGGCCTTTTGACGATCATCCAATCAGAGAGCGGGGATGGGAAATGTCTCAGGGTGAAAAGACAGAAATAAAAAGAGTTTATTGATCTGCAGGAAGGATCTGATCAATATCCATCTGATCGATCAGATCCTGTAAGAGACGATCATCCTGTTTAGACAGTCGAGTCAGGATGAAATGTGTGAAACCTGATAAAAATGTAACAAAACATTAACACTTTCTATGGTAGGGTGGCCAAAGGGTGGTTCAGGGGCCATTTGTGGCACCTGGCAAGAATGGGAATGAGATTTCTACTGTTTGTGGAAAACTTAAAGAACACAAATAATATTTCTTTAATTTGATAAAGGTGACAAGAGCCACCAAAAATAAATAACTCTTGACTATAAAAATTTTTATTGCTGGAAATGAACTAAAAGCCAATGGATAAAATGTTTCAGGATATTTATTGGATTATGTTTGACAAATATTATGAAAATAAAATAAAATCAGATGCATCATTTTTACTTTCTTTTTCTTTTCAGTTTTTTTTTTTGTCTCAGTTTTAAAATGAACTCACTGATCATCAGATACATTCTGGTTTGACTCGTCCGCCTGGTTTTTACTCACTTCCTGTTCTACTGCTCTGGTTTTCTGGACCAGCATGACCCCAGGCCCTCCGGCGCCGATAACAGAGCGTGGGTGTGTGTGTGTGTGTGTGTGTGTGTGTGTGTGCGTGCGCGCAGAGTCATATCTTTCTCCATCGCAGCCTGACCCTCTCATTGCTCTCAGAAACAGAGGAAACTCTTCCAGGAAGTTCTCAACGTTTGGCTCCTTGGAGACGCAGGAAGCGTTTCTGCTCAGAGACCAACGTGACTGTGATGCACGGTGGTGGCAGCATCATGCTGTGTGGGGAGGATAAGGACAAGGGAACAATGGTTTAGATCAAAGCTGATTCATGAGTGAGAATGGCCTAGTCAAAGTCCAGCCCTAAATCCACTTGAATGGATCAATGGAAGAACGAACGGATTCATGGATGACTGTTTTCCTTCCCTTTAACTTTCTCTGTGGCCTCCAGCTGAAACGTGACTGAAGGCTGAAAATAGTTCCGGGTGTGATTAGTTCCGGGTGTGAATAGTTTTTCTGGATCCCTGGCGGTCCGAGAGGCGGAGCGGAAGTTAACCCGATCAGTGACGCGTGGCGCCCCGCTGTCAGCTGCTCGGCGGAAGGCGTGGCTCTCCGCCCGGCTGCCTCCTCCAGCTCCCCGGCCGCTGCGCCGCTCCGAGTCCCAGCAGAGCGTCCGGTCTGTGGGTAAACGCTGGCTGACCGCCCGGTCGTCTCCCTCCGGATCTGACCGTGAAACCGGCCGAGGAACCGCGGACAGGTAGGAGCTCCTGGAGTTTTCTGATTGTGTGACTCGTTAGGAATAATAAAAAAAGGTTTAGCTGATCTGGTCAGAGGAAAAACTCCTCCGATGAGTTTCTCTCTTCACTATCAGCCTGATTTTGTCACGTTGTTCTAAACGCAGCGTTTTTATTATTTACACAGCCTGAAACTTTCGCTTTCTTCTAATTTTAATCGAGAAAAAATATCTATATATTTTTATTTTATTTTTCTGATTTTGTGGGATATGAAATCTTCAAGCTGAATTTTCCTTGTTTCTTGTATGTGTATTTATATTTCCAGCTGTAATTAAATGAAAGCAGATTTAGGTTAATATGGTTCTGAATCAAGACAATAAAATTTCCCGTTGCGCTTCCCTTTGGCCAGAAGCAAAGTTTAATTTATTGCTGCAATAAAAATCTGACAGGTCCTAAGTTTATAAACGGCCAACCGGAGTTTTGAACCAGTTTTTAGAAGAAGAAACACGGGAAGGTGAAAATGCTCAATTCCGATTATTTATTGGTTTTTATTTTTTATAAGCTCCAACTCTTCTGTCATGCTGCTAATTAAATGTGAGCAATAAACGGCTGTGTGAACGATTTAGTATCCAGAAATTGGACGTCACAGCAGCGCATTTTGTGAACAGGGGCGCTGGCCTGGAGGGGGCGCCAAAATGCAGGTGCTTTTATTTTTTTTTGGGTGGGCATTTTCTGTATTATAACATCTGTTTGTTATAATGGTTTGTAGGGCCAGTTTAGATAGAAAACAGAAGTGAATTTCCACAAAAACAGAAATTCTGAGATTAATCTGAGAATTTTTGTTGGAAAAACTTTGAATTTGTTGATGTTCTGTGTTTGTTTGGATGTTTTGGTTTTCCCTGTCAGGGCTGCATGATATTAGTCATTGTTGTGATGGTTAGAAAAAAAGGAGTAAATTTCTGCCAAAAATCTGATGTTTTCTAGAAAAAACTGGGAAATTTCTGATCTCCAAAAGTTGAAAATTTGCAGGAAAAAAAAACTCAGAAATGTTAAAAATAATTTGAAAAAACCAGAAAATTTTCTGCCCAACTTTACCTTTTTCTCCTCACATCGTTGTGGAGGAGCTTTGGTCACCCATTTTTTCCACACTACATTATTTCAATAAGATTAATGTCTGGACTTTGACTAGGCCATCACAGCTGCTGCTTTAGTTTCGGTCATTCTGTTAACTTTAAATATATTTAAACAATAATTTCTTCATATGAATTGAGTTTTTATTTCTCGCTCTTTCTGGAAAAACGAGTCGGGAAGTTTGACGTGAATCTTAAAAGTTTAGTTGTGAATGAATGAATCCGTCAGCGTTTCTTCCTCTGACCCGCCGGGTTTTTGTCTGATATATGATTTATGGGTCAGTATTTGAGTCTGATTCTTTACGTTTGGGTCGAAGGGCAGAAGCTGCTTCTGTTGTTGGCAGAAACTTTAAAAAAGTTCTGATTCTGTTCATTTTGTTTAGCAGAACCAGTTTTATCTGTAGAACCTTCTGGACTCTGGTGAGACAAACCTGATGATGTTCATCACCTGCTGGAGGATCTGGAGGTTTAGTTAGTTTTTAATTTAACTTTATTTAAACGGTTCTGAGTAACAGCTGGTGTAAAAAATCAATTTGTATTGATTGATTGATTGGTTGGTTGATTGAAATTTTTGTCATTTTGAACTGAACTGTTATTTTGAGGAAATGAGAATCTCCCTTAAAGTTCTAGCTGTGATTTTTCAGGAGGGGTTCTGTTGAGAGTTTCTGAGCAGTCAGCGTCTTTTTCCTGGTTTCTGGTCTTCAGTTTGGTTTTAACTCCATTGTGAAGCAGAAAGTCTTTCTGGTTCAGCCCAGCGACGTTTATAAACCTCTAGACCTGAAACATGGTTCCAGTCGATCGTTAGAACTTTCCTCGGTCGTTTGGAGTTCTGGTTCTGTCCTAAAGTGTAAAATATCTGAAAAATGTTATTTCCAGGTTCCTCTGCTTCAGTTTGGACTCATTTATCTTTTCAGTTGATCTTTTCATTCCTACCAGTTTAGATGAGGTCCAAACATCTGGTTTGTTCTTCAGCCACAGAAAGTCCTAACGGTTGTTTAGTCACCAGAAAAACTAAGTACATCCTTTCAGCATGATAAAATTATTCTGACTTTAGAGCCATTTTTATCTTATTGGAAAAAGATTAACAACTGAAAAAACTTCATGTCAAATTAAGGTCTTAAAATGTCTTAAATTCGTTTTAAAATGTGAGTTAGCTTTAAATATGCTAATCACAGGTCTTAAATTGTTCTTAAGAGTTTCTTTCCTCTTTGAGTCTCATTTTGGACTCATGACATTTTGCTAAATCAATCAGGAAACATGGAAATTAGCTTACATGGAATAAGTGCTGGAAAATATTTAGAGAGATGGGTGTCCATGCATCCTTAAAAAGTCTTAAATCCATAAAAAAAATCAAGGCCTTAAAAAGTCTTAAGTGAATTTAAAGAGTGTAAGTTAGTATTAAGTACATTAATCATGTCTCATGTTTTTGTTGTTGCTGGATTATTTAATGGTTTTTGGTTTGGTTATGATGAACATTTCTAGTTGAATCAAGAGACAAACAAGAAGCAAGAAATAAACAAATTTGTTGTTAAAACAAGAAACAAATGACAAACTTTCTCATTTTAATAATATAAAATTTATCTCTTCATAATGAAAACATTTCTCATATTGCATCTTTTTTTTAACATTTTTAAATCTTGTTATAATGTTAAAGTTCCCTGTAGTAACAAAATGCTGTTCCTGGATTAATTCATTTCAACTTGAAATGAATTTATTAATGTAACTGCTGCTTTTCTGTTGCGTTTTTCATCTTTGCTCAATAAAAACCAACAGATGAAGAAACGTTTCTCCTTCCAGCTTCTAATAAAATTAAACCTCTTTCAGCTCGTTATTGCCTGAATTAAATCTGTTATGGACTCAGATCTAATTGTCCTAAACGGGTTTGAAATGTGATTTAATGAAAGTATTCCCTCTGGTTGTGGTGAGAAAGTGAAATATTCAGGTCAAACCACTTTAAGGATCCGGGAGGCGGAAAAACCCAGAACAGACAGGATGTTCTGTTTCTGCTGACCCGAGGCAAAATGGCCGCCGCGCATCCAGTCAGCTGACCGGTCACATGACCGCTAACTCCATAAGCACCGAACCAGGAGGAGAGAAAGAAACACAGAGAGTTTAACAGCAGAGTAAATTCTCCTGTTGTGGTAAAACGTTTGATAGAAAACACAGATCGAAGATACTAGCATGTTTCCAGTGGCTGCTGCGCTTCTGCTAATGCTAATAGCAAAGCTAACCTTTCATTTAGTGTCTTTGCTGCTTTGAAAATGTTTAAAATCCCAGAAAAATTGAAATTTTTTCTTTTTAGTTTTAGAAATATTTATTTAATTTTTCCAATTATTCCAGTTTTTCAGGAAATTTACAATTCATAATTTTCTTCATGTTATTAATTTTCCATTAGATTTTTTATTTTTTTTGTTTTGATGCATAACTTCTCTGCCTCCAGGTTTTATAGTTTTGATATTTTACTGTTTTCTCCGTTTCTTTGTGGATATTTTGCTGGTTTCTGATCTTGTGGATTATCTTTTGTTGCATATAAAGTTCAGTAAATAAAAACACTTTTTGTTTTCTGAACCCGTTCAGCTGTTTTTTTCCCACAATGCAACATTTTTCAGCAGCGACTCGTTTCCGTCTGTAACCAGGTTAAAGTGACGCAGCTCAACGCTCGGCTGTGTTTCCACTGCAGGATGAATCTGTTCGGTGGCTGTTTGGGTTTCATGTGTCTGGATGGAATGACGTTACGGTTCTGGTTCTGAACGGTTCTGGTTCTGAACGGTGCCGTTCGTGTCGGACCGGCCTGCAGGAATCTGGTGAATGTCGGCCTGTTGGGTTCAGAGAAACCTTTAAATCCTGACTCTGCTTTGGAAACATAATGAATGAAACATGGACCAACTCACTGGTTTTGGTGAAAGTGTTCATCAAACTGTAATATTTGTTCAGTTGTTGACTGTAACTTTCTTTATAATTTAGTAATTTTCTGTTTGAAACGTCTCTAAATAAAACTTCCTCCCTCTGGTTTGTCTTCCTTCCTGTCTGCCAGGTTGACTTCCTGTTCGGTTGGTAGATAAAGACTCTGTTGTGTTGGAATGTCTCCGATGATCTTGATGCTGAAGCCTGTTGGACTGAAAGCCGGTTTGCCGTTTGTGTTTTGTGACTCGGTGAGGATGTTGGCAGCGGTCAACTTTTCACGGTGAATCTTCCAGACTCTCTGGAGTTTCTGCCGTTTCCTCTGAACGCTTCACGACAATCTGCTGCAAACCGTCTGGGCGTCCTGAGTCACTGAATAGTTAAAGGCCAGCCCTCATCAGCGTTAGCAGTTATTGATCTGCGGCTTCGGAGGACAGATTGTTAGCGACAGCAGGAAATGGAAAACAAATTAGTTCTGTGATCAGGTTAGGTTGAACCGGAGGACACATCCGTCAGACCTAAAGGTCCAGCTGACCTTTCAGAAAATATTCACTGTTGGGGAACGGATAACTGCAGTTAGAGAGGAAACTGGTAGAAAACTGGGATCTTTTATCCTAAATGCTCCTCAGTCTGTCTGGTTTTCATCTCTGTGACATAAAGATCCTCACTGATCCCAGTGGAAACCAGAGATCAACATCACTAACCAGAAACTGAGCTGCTCTAATGTCTGAAGAGCTAATCACAAACGTTGCTTTGGCTATTGCTAAGGAGCTACACCAGCACAGTATTTAGCTGAAGCTAATGCTAAATGCTAATCATGAACATTAGTTCCTCTAATGAAGTTTTGAAGTTTTTGTTTTTTGACTGTTAAGTTTTTTTTTAAGTAGTCATCCGTTTAAATTCATGCTCTTATTTTGAAGTCTTTGTACACAGGAGTTCTGTTTCCTCCTTTTGTTTTTTAAAGAAGTTTTATTGAAGTTTTAAAGCAGCAGAAATGTTCAACATTAAACATCTTGAAGCCACTGGGGGTGTACTTACTATTCCTGCTGCGTTTTTGTTTAGGAAATGATGTCATTATGAAATCTGTTGCATATTATTTACATTTGACTGAAGATTTGAATCATTTTCGAAGCTGGTAAAAGTCCGGCTGTTCAAGATGCATTAATTTAAAAGAATGATTTCAGTTTTTTATTTTTAGTTGCAGAGTTTTCTGCAGGTCTGAGTCCTGATCGAAACGTTCCAGGTTAAAGGTCAGGAGGCTAAATTAGTCTGAGCGACGGCTTGATGACGTCATCGTCTGAAGTGCAGGCAGAACGTCGCTCCCCCGTAATAAAGGCCGATATTTAAGACGCTGCAGTCGGCTGATTAACCAGAATCTCATGATCCGTTTTCTAAACGCACAACCAGAGAAACACAAGCTCTCTGCATAAAGGATTACTTCATCTCTACAAATAAAACCTGCTTTGTTTCACAACACTGATGGAAAAATGTGCTTTTCATTTCTCAAAGAAGCAAAAGTTACCGGAAAAATTTACAGATTGTCTTTTTGTTGTGAAGGATCAAATTTGAATAGTTAGTGATGGAAAACCTGCAGCAGTAAGAAATATATTCATTATTCTCATGATGAATTAAAACAAGCTCAATAATTTCCATTTGCAGGTTTTGTTGTTTTTCTCTTTCTACCAGAAACTGGATGGTTTCAGTTTTCAGTCTGGTGGTTTGATCAGAACCGAATGATAAAGACCTTATCATTCATTTTATTGGTATTTTTATTTATTTTGGATATTTAAATTGTCTTTCCCTTCTAGAGTTAAATATTAGTTAGAATTTAAAGTTTCTTCCAGAATGTGTCATATCACTTTAAATTGGTCTCAAAACAACAATACTATCGTTTATCGCGATAATTTATCCTCCAGAATCGTTTGTTTTTGTGTAACAGCCAACTTCATCCTGGCGTTGATTAAAACACATTTTACAACCAACGTTGTTTTTAGAAAGTGGGCCGAGGACACGACCAGGTGGAACACCTTCATCTGGACTGTGGTTGTTTTAATACTGAAACATTTATCAGGATCATTTCTGGTATAAAAACATTTTTTAGGTTTAATTTAAGAGTTTCAGCTGCAGTCCAGAACCAGCAGGTTCTCCCGTCCTGCTGGACTCCAGCTCCTGTTCTGGTCCTGTTCTGGTCCTGTTCTGGTTCTGTTCTGGTCCGGACGGCCCAGCGACCCGCGGCTGCTGCAGGCAGAACGGGTTTCATTTCATTCCTGCTGCAGCCGTTTGATTCTGACGTGACGACGTGTCGAATCCACAGAGACAAAATTGATTTTCTGCTACAGGAATAAATGAGAAGTTGAGCGTTTTGTCTTCTGTCCTACAGACAAAATGTCTCCATTTCGTGTCTTTGATGTCTGATTAACATGAATATTTAGCATTTTGTGTTCATTCTGTGATTTCTTCTATTCTGCAGAGAAAATTTAGCAGAAACTTATAGACAATTTCTCCTCTCGTAGATTAAATTTTCCTTTTTGTTTTCAGTCTTCTGTGATTTTTGTACATTTTTTAAATTTATCACCTCAATTCATTCAGTTGATCCAGTTTCTCCTTTTGCAAAGAAAACTGATCAGTTTCTCCGTCTTCAGGGTTCAGTTTTCCTGTTTGCTCTCTGCTGTGATTCTCCCTGTTGCTCTGAAAACTCTGGAGACCATCAGGGGTTTTACTGACAGCCTGCTGCCCTCTCTCTCTCTCTCTCTCTCTCTCTCTCTCTCTCTCTCTCTCTCTCTCTCTCTCTGTCTCTCTCTCTCTCTCTCTCTCTCTCTCTCTCTGTCTCTCTCTCTCTCTCTCTCTCTCTCTCTCTCTCTCTCTCTCTCTCTCTCTCTCTCTCTCCCCCCCCCTCTCCCCCCCTCAGGTTTTTTCCGGTCTCCACTATGACTGATGGGGATTATGACTACCTGATCAAGCTGTTGGCGCTCGGCGACTCCGGCGTGGGGAAAACCACTTTCCTCTATCGCTACACTGACAACAAGTTCAACCCCAAGTTCATCACCACGGTGGGCATCGACTTCAGGGAAAAGAGAGTGGTGAGGCTCCAGCTCTTCCTCCGCTTTGCTTCTCTCGTGCGCCCAGGCCGGGTTACCATGGCGACTCGTTGCGGGGCCAGCTGAGGCCAGCTGAGTCGCAGCCGCCATGTTTCCGTTCCCACATGGAAATCAAAACTGATAAATTAACTCCAGAAGCAAAAGTTCACTAAGTGTTTACAATCGATCAATCGATCGATTGGGTCTGATTCTCATCAATAATTTGCAGTTAAAAGTTAATCCTAACGACGCCTAGATTAGAACAGAATGAAGATTTTACTGTTTGTTTTAAGATGTGGAAGTGAAAATAAGAAGAAACTTCACAGAAAGTAAACTGGTCTCATGTTTCTCTTTTATTTTATTTTATTTTATTTTTTTTGTTTTCTCAGATTATTTGATTTAATCCCAACTCTAAATGTTTTTCCTCTTCAGGTTTACACGGCTTCAAACCCCAATGGAACGACGGCGGGAAAAACCTTCAAGGTTCACCTGCAGCTCTGGGACACGGCGGGACAGGAGAGGTGGGATGGAGGGATGAGGGATGGAGGGATGAGGGAGGGAGGGATGAGGGAGGGAGGGAGGGATGGAGGGATGAGGGAGGGAGGGATTGAGGGAGGGAGGAATGAGGGAGGGAGGGAGGGATAGATGAACAGTTACCTAGAGCTGTAAATAAATCTGGTTTTCCACCAGTAGGGGGCAGGTGTCTCTGGTTTCTCTGGTTTTGAAACTGAACTGAATGAATTTCGATCAGAATCTGATTTTATTCCTTCGGCTTCATGTTGATATTCAACGTTTTGACCAACTTGGTCTCTGAAAGTTCCCTGTGGACGATCCAGTCCGGTCGATTAATTAATCGATTATCCTGACGATTAATCAATTTGTCTGATGATTAATAAACTAATTGGATTTTTAAAGAATCACTTTCTGAAGATCTGAAGAGAATCTTTAGAAATATATTAAAGATGCAAATAAAAAGTTCATTTTTAAATAAAATGCCAGAGTTACATTACTGATCGATTACATTAAAAACTTTCTCAGCTCCTTTTTTGTTCAACTTGACATCAAGAAATTAGTTTATAGATTATTGATTCATTTTTGGCTTCATTAATCATCTGAATATGTTGGTTTTTTAGCAAATAATTTTTTTATAGTCTGTATGCTCAGTTAGTGATTAATCAATCAATCAATCAATCAATCAATCACTAAATTACTTGATGATGATTCAATTATGATTAATCATAATTAATGGTTCCAGCTCTCGTCTCACATTATTTCAATCATTTTTCTTTTCTCCAGTTGGTTTAGAAATGACCTTTGACCCTCCCAGGTTGCTGTAGTTAGCGCTGCTCCCTGCTCTCCTCCACCAGCTGCGGTTCTGCTGGTCGGTTCTGTGGGACCGGGGCGAGTTAATGCGGATAAATGACGTAACGAGCGGTGAATCATCACCAGGATGAGCCGGTTCTGGTCCAAACGCAGACAAACGTTAGCCTGGAAGATTCTACATGTTTAATACGAAAAATAAAGATTCCGCAAACTGAACTCAAACGTCACAGTTTGACCAGAAAAAAGATTTCATAAAGAACATCGTCTGAAAAACAGAAAGTTTTCTCTGAATCAGTAAAATAAATTTATTCCACTTTTAAAACCTCAGAAACTTTTAAAATACATATTTTACATATTTATTGACAGTTTATAAAAACAGTTAAAATATTGATCTCCTCTGTCATCAGCCAGTTCTAGGAATAACCAACCAGAACCAGGAGGCGGGTCTTAGCGCTGTCGATCACAAACCCACCTTTCTCCATGCTATGTGCAGCTAGCATAGCATTCTGTGAATGCTAAGGCTAGTTAGCATAGCCACCGATGACAGCAGACAAATGGTTTTTATGTAACTACAAGTTGTTTCTCTGCCAGTAGCACATTTAGCAGGGAGTGCACTGGGATGATTGACAGCGCTAAGCCCCGCCTCCTGGTTCTGATTGGCTGTTTTTGGTGCCTTTTTTCAGACGGCAGCAGCAGCTCATCATCTGTCTCATAACAAACTGTGACAACATGGTGACGGTTTTAACTAATATATATTCTTATAAAAGTTACGTACTGCAGCTTTAAGAAGTCGTGTTGCATCATGTCCGTCCGTCATTTTGTGCTGCAGGTTCCGCAGCCTGACCACGGCGTTCTTCAGGGACGCCATGGGCTTCCTGCTGATGTTCGACCTCACCAGCCAGCAGAGCTTCCTCAACGTCCGCAACTGGATGAGTACGTGGGCGGAGCTGTAAAGATACAATTCAGCTGTTTAAATCGTGAGGTTTAATATTTCACTTTATAGTTCAGGGAGATCCTGTAAATATTTGTACTTTTATACATTTTTACTCAGTTTGTGTTCTAGTTTACATATTTATTCAGGTGGAAGGAAACAGAAGGACTGAAGTAAAATCTGCTGCATCCTCGGTGCACAAAGCGGCGTAAACACAGATCCTTCCTCCAGAACATCACTGCTCTCTCACACCAAATTCAGTTTCTGATTTTTAATTAGATTTTGTTTTTTTAACAGAAAATATTTTTGAATATTTTTCGATTGTTAAATCTGATTCATCGCCAGTCGCTCGTCGCTTTGCTGCTGATAAATGTTACGTTCCTCTGTCCTCTGCTGCGCTGCCTGGTCGCCGTGGCAACTGAATCGCAGGCCAGCTGCAGGCCAACGCCTACTGCGAGAACCCGGACATCGTTCTGGTCGGGAACAAGGCGGACCTCTCCGACCAGCGGGAAGTTCAGCAGAAACAGGCCAAGGAGCTGGCCGACAAATACGGGCAAGTTCTGATTTATCACAAATAAAAACAATTCACTGAGATTTAATCAGAAATAAATGGATAGACATCATTCACAGACATTATCCCACATTTCCTTAAAGTTATCATCAGTTTTATCATCTGTTTTTATCAAGTTATTCAATAAATAACTATAAACTCTGCTGGATGGTAAATGGTTCCAGGATTTATGTTTCCAAATTAATTTCTTTCTATAAAATCCTTAAGAAACTTTATCAAAAACTGCAGGTGAGCGTCTGGTGAAGTTTTTGTTTTTCATCCAGAAATTTTACTGAAGAGTAAAAAGTAAAAATACATTCTTAAAAGTGTATTTACATTTAAATATCCCAAATAAAACTCAGCAACCCAAAACAAAACATAAAAAGAATAGAAATTATTGATCCAGTTTTGTTTTATTCTGTGATTATTTGATTAAATGTTTCTCAACGTGTTGGCCACCAGGGGGCAGCAGAGGGCCTCAGAATGGAAAAGAAGAAAAAAAAAAAAGAAATCCAGTAAATTTTTAAATCATATGCTTTAATTTGTTTTTATAAAAGTAATATATTTTGTAATTATTACTGTAAAATATAAGTTAAAATAATAAATATATAAAGCTTCTTTACACATTTATTAAATATTTTTGGGGCCATGGCTTAGAAAAGTTTGTGAACCACTGGATTGGTTGATTGATTGATTGATTGATTGATTATGAAGAATTTTCTCTTGCTGGTGTTTTTTGGTCCTTTCAGCATCCCGTACTTTGAGACGAGCGCAGCCACCGGTGTGGAGGTGGACAAGGCGGTGATCACGCTGCTGGACCTGGTGATGAAGAGGATGGAGCAGTGCGTGGACAAACCGCCCGCCGACCCGGCCAACGGGAACGGCGCCGCCAAGCTGGGCGAGGGAACGCCCGACCCGAAACGATGCGCATGTTAGACCCGGAGACGCTCCTCCGTCCTCCTCTCATCCCGTCCGTCTATTACTTTCCTCCCTGTCTGTCCTCAGCATGTTACTGTCCTCTTTCAGTCATTCCTGTTTGCAGCTCTGACAATAAACACGCTGCAGCTCCCTCTAGTGGACATCCAAGGCATCGCAGCCTCCGCCTGTCAGCCTTGAGAAACAAATCGAACCAGGAGGGGGCGCCGTGGTCGCTGTCAGACGCATAATGTGCCTCGCTGAAAACCTGCAGCCTGGGAATTAAACTGCACGCTTCCCTGCTTCACCGTTTATCAGAATCTGCAATCCAACTTCCGTTCACGGCTTCACAGCAGGTAAAGGTCGAACTCTGAGTCAAATCTGGGCTAAAACTAGTTTAATGCCAGGCTGTGTGAATGAAGCATTTTATCCTGGACCACACTGAGGATTAGTGGGACCAATGTGTTTTAATTATGTTTCTTTGATTCTCTCCGCTCTGTGCCGGACCGGTACCAACCACACATTAGAGAAGCTTTGTTTTAGACGTTTACTGAACATGTGCCAAAATGTGTTTTGTACTAACGGGTTTTACTGGGAGTCTTTGACACAAACATGGAGAGGCTCCAGCAGCGTTCCTCAACATAAAACTGTCCGTGATGTCTTTTTGTGACCACTTTGTTTTATTTTTTTATTAATCAAAGCTTTTTTAGCTAATTTATGGGAGTATTTCAGCTTCAGCCAAAACAAGTTGTCCAGGAAAAACATAATATTCAGTTTAATTTAAAAATAAATGCACATAGAAACATAACTTGACATGAAATTGTTGTCAAAAAGGATATAAGGTCAGCTAACCATCACTAACTGTTGTATTGCAAGTAGAAAGTGGTACAGATTAGCTTAGCAGTTAGCTTCTGTAGCTGCTAGCATGATGCTAATGTAACAAAAGCAGCTCAAGATTTTAAGATGATTTTAGTCATATTTCTTGCTTTACTTCTTGCTCTGTGAACATTTTTTGGTTCTCGCTAACTTCACTGACATGATGAAGATCAAGCTAACCTAGCTTAGCCTAATCAGTAAATAAATTACAGTGGCTCTTAAAACTGTGTTTACCAGTTCAAGATGAGAGAGTAATCACGTTTCTACAGTTGGTAGTGATATTTGTCAGCGGTTCATCAAAACAAAACACTTTAATTTTCACAAGCTGTCCACACTTTTCAGATCCGCTGCAGCTAAATTGTCTTTTTGTTTTGGTATTTTGTAATAAATATGTTATTATTGTGGACGTCCGCCATAAATGGTCGTCCAAAATTAAACAACCTCTGTTAACATTTATTTACTTTTTTGAACAGCAGATACAAAAGACTCATTAGCTAATGTAGCATTGATGCTAGCCAGTTAGCTTTCATAACTGCTAGCAAGATGCTAATGTATCAACAGTAGCTCATTTTCATTTTAACTGAAAAATAAACTTTTCAGGTTTTGCTTTATTTTCATTTGGTTTACGTCTGATCAGCTCTCCATCATTTGCATTCCACAGAAGGCACTAGCATGCTAAAGATAGGCTAGCTTAGCATAACCACCTAGCATTTTTAGCACAACATAACATTGATTAGTATTGGCATTGTTTCGTCATCTGTACACTTTAAAGCTGCAGTTTATTTCCAGTGCAAAGGAACTGACGTTTTAAAGCGAATGAAGCTCAGTTAGCATAATTATACCTAATGTAGCTTCAGTGCTACACAGTTAGCTTCAAGAATTTTTTAATGTAACATCAGCTCAAGGTTTTGCTCATTTGGGTGACTTCATATTTTTTAAGCAATTCTATGTTTATTTTATTGTCTTTATCTGCCTCACTAACTCATTTTTTCATAGTCATGCTAGCTTAGCAGAGCCCGCTTTTTTTTCCGTAAACATCAGAACATAGATGAAATTAATTAAGCCTACATTGTTTGATTCTTCATATGGTGTAAAAAGTTGAATGTGTGTTAACTGTGGATCTCCATCACAACTGTTAAAATAATAAATGCTCAGTTTGTTCGTTTTTGTCTCTTTGCCATTTTGCATTTTTGCTTTTTTCATATCCGACTTTCTCAAGTACAAACTGTCCTGTGGACGCCGGGTTGTTCGGTACGGACAGATTTTTATGATAGGTTATTTCCTTAATTCATAAAAATTCTTAAAAAATAAGTTCATCATTTAGTTAAATGGCTTTGCTAACAGCTACATGGTGATGCGTTTTTAGCTAATGGTTGAATGAATTTCCAGAGGGACAACTGACCCAGATTTCTTTAATTAAGACTAAATATTATCTATTATTTACTAATGTAGCATTGTTGCTAAGCCGATAGCCTTCATTTCTGCTAGCAGGATGCTAACAGGAGTGACTCAAAGTTTTCCCATTTTTCTGTCAAAATGGAAGAAATCAGTTTTGGTATTTTTATGTGTTTTTTGTTGTTTTTTTAATTTCTTTCTAATTTCTGCATCTCACAGAAAACAGTTTAATACGAGTGAATCCAATTTAGCTTAGCTAGCTTGTTAGTTTATCCAAAAACATGACAGAAGCTAGCATGGTTTAGCTTCTTGTCATGTTCGTTGAGTTTTTTGTAACAGAAACTCAAAGAAAACTTAATATAATAGGCATTGTTTGATATTTTGTGTGCTTTAATATTACAAAATATTACAGAGCATATTATAAAAATAACATAAAATTTATTGACCCAAACTGAAAGTAGGATTAGCACATTTTGGATGATTTTAGCTTCAATCTCACATTTTAAAACTTGTATTATGAATTCATAAAGCATTGCAAAGCAGAAACATTTAGTGGATGAATATTAGTAAAGATTTAGAGTTTTGGTGCCTAATATGCTTCATTTGCATCAGAAATGTTTTCATAACTTCACTCTTTCTGCCATTTTTGTGTTGTAAATGTTCCCTACTGATGGATTAAGTTGCTCTGTGTTGATTTTCAGCCAAACATTAAACATCTTTTTTTTTTTTTTTTAAATTACTGAAAAAGTTTTTTTTATAAATTTATTCATATCATTATTTTACCACCACTTTGCTTCATTGTTGGCTTATTTACTACACTTACTAAAACTTATTAGTTTGTTTTATTGTTTTTTGGGAACAATTAGTTTTATTTAGCTGACTGGAAGATTGCAAAAAAAACAAAAACCACAAACTTGCTGCAGCAGCAGCAATTATATGGAATACCTCACATGCCAAGAATGGCTCGAATGACCTGTGTTGGAGAAATGAACGATAGTCTGTTTATTGATAATAAAATACAGAATTATTTCAGTAATTCATAAAAACACCAAATGATCTCGAGACTAAACAAGTCTGGATTAATTCTGTTAGCATCAGAAAAGAGGAACAGACGTAACGAATATTTCATTAAATCATTTTAAACCTCCATAAATAATTACATATATATTTGTTTCCTTGCATGACCGGTTCTGAAACCAATGCCTTGTAATCATGACAATCTTTTGATACGGTTAGTTGTCTGCATCATTGTTTATATTTTTAAAGCTACCGTTAGCTTAATGCTTCTTATTTGATTCTGTTTGTGGTTCAACACATCTGTCATCTTGAAACCAGAACATTATTTTGCGTTGATCTTCATGTTGTGCCTGTTGAACCTTCAAACGGATCAGAAAGTCGGTTTTGTTTTTGGAAACGTCTGGAGTTTCTCTGATGCCTCCAGTTTAAACTGGTTTGTTGCGTTTGATGCCGAATGTTGAGCATGTTTGACACAATGAGAACAACATGAGATGCTTTATGCTTCTGGTGCCAGAGCTGAAATAAAACGGTTGGTTTTATCCTCATAACTTGTTTTGGTTTGTTTTTTATTTTATTTGTTTTTATTAGTTTTAAAGTAAATAAAACTGTTTCTGTGCTTCATTTTATGAAGGAGAAAAGGAGAAAAGGTTGGACTGGAGTCTGATGGACCGACCGTTTCTACTGTAACATTTATATGCGACTTAGAAATATACATTTTTTAATAATTGGGTTAAATCAATTATTTCTGCTTTAATATGTTGTTTATTTTTAAAATAAATCTAGTTTCACTCTGTTGAAGCACCAATTTGACAATTTCAGCCGATATTCATGTTTCTGTTTTTTCACCATAATAGTGAAAATAAATATTATCTTATCTTTGACCAAACAGACCAACCCACTAAACTCCCACTAAATAAATAGTAATAATAAAATAATAAACTTTGATCAAAATAAAAACGTATTGATTTTGTATTATTTGTATCAGATTTTTAGTTTTTCTCACAGTTTATAAAAGAACAGGTCAAACTCCATTAGTGAAGGTTAAAGTTTATTTTGTACCAAAGGGCGAAAAATAAATACCCAACATGAGAGAAAACTAAATGTGGCGTTCAGATTTAAAACCTGTTTGTGTTTGTTTAAAATGAGAAACACGGCAGAAATCAATCTGCTTATGGAGTTAAAGGTTATATTTCTGATCTCCTTTCGTTGCAGACGACAGAAGGTGAACGATTTCCTCGCCCCGTTAAATGTTCAAACTTCTTTACACAAATGGCAGAGTTACATTAAAACAGCAGCAAACCCTTTAAATATGCAAAACAATTAAACTTTTAAGACGTCCCAGAAAGACTTCAAAACATATAAATAATCTTTGCTGTGATTGAGATGAAAAAAGCTACGATCAAAGATCCCACAGACACTTTCACGACCCGTTGAAGCATCTTAAACACAAATACTGAGATAAACGTTTCTGTACAGAAAATAAAAACCGAGGCTTCCAGACAGTTTTCTTCTTAAAGCTTATTCTATATTTTCTACTAGGAGAAACTTAAACATTTTCCTCAAAGTTTGCTTCCAGATCACATCTCCTATAAACATTTTGAAAGAAAAGAGCAGCTGAGTGCAAAATGAAGCGGTTGTAGTTCATGGTGTCCACCAGCAGAGGGCGCCGAGGGAATTTAACTTCTTAAAAACATAAAAAGAGGAAAAGAGATTTGAACCTGTTTGTGTTTTTATGGCAGGAACAACCTGAAAACAAAGTGTTTGCTACAACCTAGCACCAGATTTCATCTCAATGAATTTCTCAGCTAGTTTAAAGTGAAGAACTTTCCCGGCAACATGAGATTATTTCCAAGCAGCTAAAAGTCATTTCTGTGTTTCTGCTGCAGATTCTGCTGGTTTCCTGTCAAATGAATCCATTTCTCCACAGGAAGGTGGCGCTGCAGGGGTTAAACTTTAGTAACGGTGGTTGGTTGTTCACTTAGCGGCTTCTCCTCCTCTTCATCGTCTTCATCTCCGCTGAGGTCCAACCTCAGGCTGTCCAGAGTCTGACGGATCGTCAGGTTGTCTTTACGTCTGTTAGAGACACAGAAAACTCATTTTTGTTGGAAAACAGATTTTAAAATTTTACTGGATTCAGAAGAAAAAGCTAAACAACGTACAGCGGTTTGCTGCTAACATGTTAGCATTGAACCTTAGAAAGCTGTGAACTATTATTTACCATCAATCTGGGAAAAGTTAAGAAGCCATTTATAATCTAACTGAAGTTCATTTTTTAACCCCAGCTCAAAGGGAAAATGTGAAATCGCTCAATCCTCTGTTAGCATTAGCATGCTAAGTGTTAAAGGTCATGGAAAGTTCAATGAAAACATTATTGCAGCAAAGATCGAGAGAAATTTTTAAATCTTCAATTTTTCATCAAAATCATTGTTTTATGTTCAGATATATAAAATGGTTGTTATTTTCTGATTGGTTGCCAGTCAAATTCATCAAGCTAGCAGAGCTAGCAAGAAACAGAAAAGTTTCATTATGAAGCAGCTCGTTTTCCAGAAACAAAAAACTTGAGCTTATTTCCCAAATGGGAGAACCACAACATGCTAATTTAGCACAGCGCGTCGTCTTTAAGCTAATTTATTTCTAGCCTGCAGGCTGCGGTTCGTACTTGGTCTGCAGGTGTTGGTCCAGCAGCTGCCGCTGCAGCCGGCTGCTCGACTCCCTCTCCTCCGCCAGCTCCCTCTGCAGGTGACGGTACTGCGCCTCCTTCCTGGTCGCCTCCTCCTCCGCCTCATTCAGCTGCCGCTTCAGCGTGCGCATCCTCTGGGTCATCTGACAACCACAGGCACAGCAGGGAATTAGCATGTTGCTAATGTTAACATGCTCTCTCAGATTTAAATAACGTAAATGATTATACTGTGTGATAAATGTGGGGAAAGTTTCTGATTGTAGTTTTCATGTTTCCGTGTAATTTTGCTGCCCCCTGGTGGCGGGAGGCTGCAGTGTGTATTACCAGTTCTTTCTGCTCGTTAGCGATGCGGGTTTCCTCCTCCAGCTGGTCGCTCAGCTCGTTGATCTTCCTCTCCAGCTTATTGATGGAGTTCGTCAGAGTCGCCTTGTTTCTACAGAAACACCAAAAAACGGTTAAAAAAACAAAAACATAAAAGAAACAGAGCAGACAAGTTCACTCAGTGAAGGACGGAGTATCTGGAGGAGGAAGAAATGAACCCATGGACGGCGCCTCACCTCTCCTCGGCCCTCAGCGCGCTCTCCAGCTCCTTGGCCCGGATCTCGGCCCGGGACACGACGTCCTCCTGAACCCTGGAGCTCTGCAGCTCCTCCACTTCCTTACGCAGCTCCCTGATCTGAATACACAGAAAAACCAAGCGCCATCGTTAGCAGGGAAAACGCTAGCGGCGAAGATGCTAGCAGCTCCATCGTTAACAGCTGAGGTAAAATACCCAAAGTTTGTACTTCAGTAAAGGGATCTGTCCAACAAAGAGTCAAACGTCTGCTGAAGTACCGATTAACTGATGAAATTATGAATCATTTCATTTTTAAAAATGACATGAGGTTAAAGGTTAAAGGTCACCTGTCTCTCCATGAAGGCCTTATCCGTTTCCAGCTGGTCGTTCAGATCTTTCTCCTGGATCAGCTTCAGCTGCAGCTGCTCCGTCTGAAACACAGCAGAAAGTATCGGCGCCGGTCCGGTGGAAGTTCCGGTGCAGCGGCGGCGGTCCGCCTGCGGGTGGCGCCCTACCTGCTCGATGGTCTTCTTGTGCTTGGCGGCCCAGCGCTGCTCGCTCTCCAGCAGCTCCTCCAGGTCCGTTTCCATGTCGATCAGCTTCTCCTGTTCACCAGAAAAACAAACGGCTCGGCGTTTCATCATGGCCGCTCGTTTTAGAGAGTTCACGGCTGAACAGGATTAGCATAATTAATGCCTCATTAACCCCAAACTGATGGTTGAATGTCTGGTTAATTCATGTGGACGTCTCTGATCACAGAAAAACATTTACAAACTAAAATAAATATTTGTTTTAGTGCTGAAAAAGAAACTTATTGCTCATTTATTATAAATAAACCCAGAGTGGAAACTGACCTACTTAACCTGAGTTTAATAAAGACTGAAACTTTTCAGCAGAAACAATCACTCAACTGTTGTACAATTCTGTGGTAGCAGAAATTCACACTAAATCAACAAATCCATGATTTTATTATTATTATTATTATTATTATTATTATTACTTACATTAATACATAAGTCTTTGAACCAATTTTCTCCAACAAAAGTTCAAACATTAAGTAATACCAGCTCCCACCTGTAGGTGGCAGCATTTCTCACTACGCCGCTTCCTGTCATGTTAAAGTTTGTGATCAATATGGTGCAAAAATAAAATAAAAATGGAGCAATTTAAGTTGTTTAGAGAATGAAAATGTTGGTCTCTAATCTGTCATAATTTTTTATTCTATTTGTAGATTTTATAAAGTGTTTAATAAGGAAATAATGATAATAAATTATTATTATTAAAATAATTCTCTACTAGTTTAGTAATTGGTTAACTAGTCGTATTAAGAAAGGCCACTTGATGAAATAAAACATTCAGAGCAGAACATAAAACTTTATAAATCTGTTCTATGAGGAATCATTTTATATTCACCTGGTTTAATTCAGCAAAAAATACAAATAAAAAAATCTGCTGTTAAGAATGATCTTTTTCTGTCCAGTTATTAATCACTTCATTAATAATCAGCCAACATGTCACTGATATAAAGTAAAGCAGAAAAGTTTGGAAGTTTTGTTAGAAATCTTTTGCTATAAATGATCAATAATTCACTAAAAAAATGTAATAAAATGTTTAAATAATATTCTACTATTTAAAAAGGATTTTTATAGTTTTGTATGTTTTTGTATTTCTAATATTGTCTAAAAATATTTAAGTTGTTAAATAAAAAAAATCATCAGAATTCGACCATTTTTATCCAATCATTTGACAGAATAATTGATTACTAATAATTATTATTAGCTGCAGCCCTATTTTTTTATTTTTTTTGCAAATATCTCTTTCTTAAAACTTTTTTTGTTTCTGTTTTGAAGCAGTTCCACCACCAGGGTCCTGTGAGGGTTCTGTTTTTTGCTCAGGCAGTACCTGGGCCACCTTGAGCTGCTTGGCCAGGTCGTCCTTGGCCTGGTTGGTGCTCTGCAGCTCCATGGTCAGGTCGTCCACCGTGCGCTCCGCCTGCCTGCACTGCAGCTGCAGCCGCTCCCGCAGCTGGATCTCCTCCTCCAGGCTGCGCTCCTTATCGATCAGCTTCCCGGACACCTGGACCCGACAGAACCAGAACCAGAACCTGAAGCAGCAGCAGGAGCAGCTAAATGCCTGCTTCCTGTCTGCTGCGGCTGCATACCTCTCCCTGCAGCTTGCTGACCAGCTGCTGCAGCTTCTGGACCTCCTGGTCCTTCTCCAGCAGCGCCTCCTCCAGCTCCTCCACCCTCATCTGGGCGTCTTCACGCAGCTTCAGGTGGAGGTTCAGTTCTGCTGAGTTCTGGGTTGACGCCTTCAGCGCTTCGCTGAGCTGGAAACAGAAGCAACTGTTAGCGCCGCTTCTCACAGCCCAGAAACCAGCAGATTAAAGGTTTCTGCACCTCCTCCTCCAGCCTGAGGATGGTGCTGTTGAGCTCAGACGTCTTCTTGTCTCGGGTCTCTTTGTCCACCTCCATCTCCTCCAGCTGCCTCTCGGTCAGCCACAGCTTCTCGGCCAGAGACTGGGCGTGTTGGGTCTGCTTCTCCAGGTTGTCCTGAACGCCAAACAGCAGCAGAGAATCAGGAAGAAGAACCAGGAAGTAAAATCAGGAAGTAGAATAAGGAAGAAGAACCAGGAAGTAAAATCAGGAAGTAGAACCAGGAAGTAAAATCAGGAAGTAGAATAAGGAAGTAGAATCAGGAAGTAAAATCAGGAAGTAAAATAAGGAAGTAGAATCAGGAAGTAGAATAAGGAAGAAGAACCAGGAAGTAAAATCAGGAAGTAGAATAAGGAAGAAGAACCAGGAGGTAAAACCAGGACATAAAACCGGGAAGTAGCACTCAACAAACAAACATGGCCGACTAGGAAGACGTAATATTGGTAGTTTGTGGTCAATAATAACAGGTAACGGGTAAGAAGACTTCTCAGACGTCTCTGGTGTCTATGCAGTTTGTTTGGATGAGAGATTCTGGTTCTACCTCAGCATCCTGGATCTTGTTCTTCAGGGACTGCTGCAGGAAGTTGAAGGCGTACTCCTGATCATTGGCCTCCACCATCATTTCCCGGGCATCCTTCACCTCAATCTGCAAAACAAACAACAAACGTCACACAGACTGAAGCCAAACAAACACGACCTTCTGTCATAATTAACATCTTAATAACTTAATATTTATATCTTTATATCTAGAATATCTGTTTGCACTGAAATAGGACCAGTTATTGCCAGTGTTGGACACAGCTAACCACAAAGTTAGTTTCACTAAACACTAGTTTGCTAAACAAAAGTGTTAGCAAAGCTAATGATGAACTGCTAAACACACAAAAAATTAGCAAAAGCTAATGCTAAACCGCTAATCACATAAAAAAACTAGACAAAGCTAACGCTAAACACATAAAATAAACAGAAGCTAGCAATAAACCGCTAAACACATTAAAAAACTTTATGAAGCTAACGCTAAATCGCTAAAGACTTTTAAACAATAGCAGAAGTTAACGTTAAGGTGATAAACACATAAAAAAAATTAGCAGAACATAATGCTAACAGTAAGAGGACTGAATAATCGACACGGTTACGTGTCTTCCTCTCCTTCCAGTTGACAACTGGTGTGAGACTTTGATGGTTACAAGTCTCAAACCAGTTGTCAGACTTGTAAACACCAAAGTGTTCAGTTTCAGTTTCTGATTTTGCTACATTTTATTACTTTTAAGTTGTAATTTTCCGCTCCGTCTCACCTCCATCTCTCGGCATCTCTCTCTGAGCCCCTGGCTCTCCTTCTCCATCTCTATCATCTGCTCTCTGGTTCTCTTCAGCTCGTTGTTCAGCTGGGCGTTGGTCCTCAGCAGGTCCTCGTTGTTCACCAGCAGGGCGCGCATTTCGAACCTTCACAGGACAATCGGATCGTTACCGATGAGATTTACACCTCAGATGGTCGACGCAGCAAATTAAACAACAAAAAGATGCAACAATCTAAACCAATTTAAACAGTTTCTGTCTCTACAAACCAATGCTAAGGAGTTCTAAAGTATGTTCATTGGACCACAGTCACTGAGTTATTCCCACCTACAAACCCAGCTCTTAAAAGTAAGGCCTTAAACTGCCTCGCGTTCTTTAATAAAATGTACTTTGGCCTTAAATACATTAATCACAGGTCTTAGTTTTTGTCTATGTAGTTATTTTTTCTCTTCTGTCAGGCAAAAGTTGGAGTCATTTTCACTGCGTTCTGTGACTCGAGATGGTCGAGGCTACAGCTAACTGCTAGCTGCCACTACACCAAGCGGACCAGAGACCGCTCCAAATGCAGAAAGTGGATTACAGCACAGTGCATTATGGGTAAATACAATGCTATAACTAAAACAAATGCTAACTAGTACTAGCAGGAGAAATGGCTAGTGGTCTTTAGCCAAAGACAAAAGAGAAATTCTCCAACCACTAAAATTTGACCTCACTCCATTTGTTTCCATCCACCCCATAGCTCTGCCCAGATTGACCTGCATTATTCAATCTAGCAGATTAATCAGGATTAAGACATCAAAGCATAAATAGTTGAAATCATCTCTGACGATGCGGCTCTTCAGCTCTGACCTGATCTGGTTCCTCTCTTTCTCCATCTCGACGCTCTCTGCTTCCAGGAAGGCGTTGCGCTGAAGAAAACATTAAAAATATTGTTTAATAACTCCGTCACATAACAACTAATAAACCAGTTTTTTAATTAATACCAGTAATCTGGTATTTTTGGTTAAAGTTACAGCAGTCAGAACCTCCTGGAACTCCTAGATAAAACCAAAACAAAATGCCTTTAAATCTTTAACTTTTATTCAAAATTTAATCTAAACTGAACATTTCAGTTCAGTTTATTTATACAAGGCAAATGTTACGACTACAGCAGTTCATGTTGAGTAATTAGAATATATTTAAAAGCTTCATTTATTTCAGCAACTAAAGAGAATATATATATATATATATATATATATATATATATATATATATATATATATATATATATATATATATATATATATATATATATATATATATAAAACAGTGTTATATATGCAAATAACTGAGATTCTGCACCTTCTCCCTACTGACTTTTTTTTCCTTCCACTCAACTTTCCATAACTATTTGTTTGGATAAAGCACTCAGAGCATCCAGCATCTTGAATAATGATCTTCATGGCTTACTCTCCAAAATTAAATAATCTTTTTGATATATTCATTTATTCAGATGCATCTGTAGAACCAGATTAGGATTTTAATAATCTGAGGTTTATTTTACCTTCTGACAGCCGTCCAGTTGTTTGGTCAGTTCTTCTATGAAGTCTTTCTTATTCGGTGCTCCCAATGTGGCGGATCGCATGCTGTAGTGAACCGGCGCCACATGCTGGTCAGATATGAACACAGTAAAATTCACTATTTTAGCCACCAAATAAATTTTTTGTGTAAAGGTTGTAATGCTATATGAATAAAGTAAAAATATGAGAAAGACATAAAGTCACAGTAATATGAGGATAAAGTCGAATAATGATGTCATAATGTTACATAACAGTTTATGTTTTTGTTGAATTAACAAAACCCCCATAAATGTGAACAAACTTTAAACGTTTTTGCGCCTGTCTCTTCCTTAAAGAGACAGGCGGCGGTTCTGTACCGTGTTGTTCATCTCGGACCGTCTCCTCAGGGTGTCGTAGGTGGAGAAGCGTGTGCGCTGGGCGGTCAGCGAGGGCGTGGCCATGCCGATGGGGCTGGTGCTGCGGCTGTTGTAGCTGTACAGGTTCATCTCTGAGGTGGCCGGGGAGAGTCCGCCCTGAACCTGGAGACAAACGTAACGTCATCCGCTGAAGCTCCCCGGCTCTCCACTTCACACAAAACCAGATCCCCACCTTGTACTCGGACATCCTGAAGGCCGGGGTGTAATCCATGGACGTGGTCGTGGCGTACGGACTGTTGAAGACCCGGGGAGGGCTGTCGACAACGCCCGTCTGAAAACACACAGCAGGTGTTCAGTTCACTACCAGCAAATAAAAACAGAAAAAACAACTTTAATGCATCATTTTGATGGGATCAAGACAGTTATTACTTCAACAGGAAAAACGTGACATTATCTGTGAATTATTGTTTCATTTCTGCTGTGCGACACATTGAGGTGGAGACAGAGAGTTAGATCTAACATGATTTTTGTAAAATAAAAACAATAATCAAAGCCGAGTTTCTGTGCTCTGATTGAAAACTGTGAGTCAGCCGACGGAGCGAAAAACCTTCAATCTGTGTTTCTTCCAGAAGGTGGCGCTGTGCATAAACTGGAAAGGAAAGATTAGATTGGACTCATTCTGCAACAGACAAGTTACTGCTGGATGGTTTGGGGATCAATCAGTTAATCAATTAATCAGATTAGTTATAAGCAATATGGTGCCAACCCAAATGAAAATGATCATTTTTTGTACTTTTTACCTGTTTATCTAAATAAAGGCAAACACGTGTATTAAAAATATTCTTTAATAAGTTTAGAAATTTGTTTGGCAAAATACATTAAATAGACTTAAGTTTTAAAAGTTCTTTTAAATACCTTTAAAATTGAAAAAAGTTTTTTCTACATTAAAATGTTTAGTTGTTACATCAATTACATTCTTTTCAAATATTTTACATTTTAAACATTTATTAAAGCTTTCACCATTTTGAATTTTAAAACTTTTAACTCTATTTATCTACTTTAAATGGTTTTCTACATGTGTGAGGAAACAAAGTTCCTTTAAAAATAAAGTCTCTAAATCTCAACTTTAGTTCAAAAAGATTTAGAAGATTAAATAAATTACATTGTTAATTTTTTTTAGGTGAAACTAAGGCTTTACATATAGTTTTATCCTTATTTTTGAAAATATTAATTTTTTTTCTTTTAAAACTGAATATTTTTTATTTTTATTTCATTATTGACTTCAATTGTTTTCTACATTTTTAAGGTAAATAAAATCCTTTAAAGCTAAGTATTGGGTGTCTAAATTTTATTATTAATATTTTTCATATTTTTAATATTTGAGACATCAACTATTACTTAATATTTATTTTTAAAATTTTGGTATATTTTTACATTTTTCATTTTGTTATTTATTTCCTTTAAATTGTTTTCTACAAATCTGAGGTTAATAAATTTCTTTAAAGATCAATTTTATGGACTCTATGTCTTATTTTTTCCATATTTTTGAGTATTGAACTATTTCTTAAGCTTTAAATTTAAGTCTTTTTTTACCCAGAATAAAACAACTTCACGTCTTTTTCACAAATTCGAGACGACCTTCAGATTTCTGCACAGGAATTAAATCAGTTCCCATTTCCTCCATGTGATGGCGCTGTTAACTCTAGAATGACTGTCATCCCTCAGCATCTGGTTCCTATTTGGTCCAAACTTAATCTACCAAAATCCTTCACACGCACACACACACACACACACACACACACACACACACACACACACACACACACATTCTGGTCTTCCTCACTCACCCTGTCAGTACCCGTGTCCCAGTCCCGAGAGGCCAGGGACTCCAGGGACCCACGGAAGTTGTTCGTCCCCAGCCGGGTGGTCTCCCATCTGGAGAGCCGGGGGCTTTTGTCTCCGATCGACCCGCCGCCGCCTGGCCCATTGGCCTCCCTGCTGCTCAGCCCGTTAGTCTTCAGATCGTGGTTCAACAGAAGCTGGTACTTGGGGTTCTGGGCGACAATGGTGGCTCTGGGCGTGGACGGCTCCTCCTCGGACGGGCTGTCGGACTGCTTGTTGGAATCCACTTCTGACTCCTAAAGGACGGAGGCAGAGGATTCAGAGGAAAGGTGGAGATGCAGTTGAGGAGTAAATCAAAAGATTTAAGGAGTTTTCATTCCAACGTGAAGAAACGGATCAGCAAAAGCAAGATTTGGAAAGTTTAAAGAGTAAATTTTTAGTGCAGCATATTCCTCTAAAAACTTTTCATGTGTGGATACAAGCATGTGCAGTGGCATGTCACCCCCAAGGTCATGTCAATATTTCCTCATTAGCCACTTAAATTTCAGGATGACAGTAAAATTTTCAAGATGGCCACCATTTTTAACCCTTTCAGATATCGTGCAAGGCTGAGGCACCAGTGGCGTGGCACCTGCAGTTTGCACGTAAACCCAAAATAGTGGAAAACATTCACCTCATTTTACTTTGTAGGAAATCAAAATATTGTCATTATTTACACTTTTTCTCAAATCAATGCAAAGAAGAACATGTAATTATGGATAAAACACTCCCCAGCCTTCCTGTTTACCACTTCATTTATTCTTCTCTAATTTAGTTTCTTATCCAGACTCAGACATGGAAAGTTAATTCCTCATTTTTCAACACTGTAGGAACCTGTAGGTTTCTTGTGAGGTAAATTTAGGTAAAAATGATTTTTTTCCAGGTTCAGGACTGATTTCAGTCGTTTTTCCAACCTTACATCATCACAGCTGGGCAACAGTTCAGAAAGCAAACAGAAACAGAAGCAAAATTCAATCAAGCAGTTTCAATCTTTGTTTTGTGAAATAAAGTCAAAGTCAAAATCAAAATGGCGTCATTATTGACATAAAGAGGAAAATTTGGTGCCTTGTAGAAATATGTCAACCACAACCTTTAGTAAATTTTATTGGGGTTTTCTGTATGAATCAACATAAAGTTATAAATAATAACAACATGGAGAGAAAATGATGCATGTTATTCACTTTCAAATAAAAGTCTAAAGAGCTTTGTGTCTATATTGAGATGATGAACTTTTTCAAAGCTTCAACAAATTCATTCCACAGTTTAAAGTTTTATTTCTCAAACATGCATCATTTTTATCCCAGTTATGTTTGTGTGGATATGTCAGTTTAATTTCCAAATACATCAAAGTTTATGGTTGAACTAAGACAAAATCTGAGTGAAAGAGGTAGAAGTGTTTTTCTAAGCCATTGTAGGAAAATAAAATCAACGATGAGAAAGAGGTTCGGTTGACGATTAAATGATGATGTGCTCAAAAGGTTTGAAGTGGTGCTGTGCCTTTAAGTCGGATCAATAATCATGCAAATCGATGTTTGATGAAGAGTCCAGAAAAAGTGCAAAGTTCCCCGGATCCGTGCGGCTCGTCTGGATTGGATTTGATCCTCCGTCTCTTACCGAGCCCAAGCCAGAGTCGCCCACTGAGTCTCTACCAGACTTTGGAGTTTTCGGTTTGCTCGTCGTTTCTGAATCCGTCTTCTGAACGCTGTCCTCTACTGGACAGTCAACCCTGGCGGTTATACTCGTGGATTTGACTTCCTTCTTAATTGACTCCGCCTCGTTCTGTTTGGCGTCTTTGGATGGAGTCGAACTCCCGACCTCTTCGATGGCACTCGGCGTAAAAACACTCAGCTTGGACTTGGAAGAGTTCAGAGACTCCATGGAAACGGAGCGGAGGACTCGTCTGTGTCCAGAGAAAGCGCTCTGGGATGAAAACAAGTATGGAGTCGGACCGGAGAATCGACTCAGCAGGTCTTTGACGCTGTTGGCTCGCCGCAGGTTGGAACCAACATGGCCGCCACGTGATCCCTCCTTACTGGGAATCTGGGAACTTACTGGCTGATGCTGAAAGAGGTAAACACAGCAACAAATCCCCCCAAACAGATGTTAGACAGGACTCTGGTCCGGAGCCACCCACTAACCGATTCTGTAAATACACACACATCTGGTAAATATTATCCATCAGAAAGAGCAGGAGTAAAATATATAAATATGTTTCAGATTTCTGCACAAGTTCATAAGCAAAAGCTCAACCTGCTGACGAAGCAACAGTAATAAATATATTCAGTAGAGCAGAGATGTTCAAGTCCAGTCCTCGAAAGTTACCATCCTTTAAGAAGCATCTTTACTCCAACAGACCAGGATCAGCTCTGGACAGACCTGCCAACCAACCATTCATCTGACTCAGGTGTGTTGGAGCCTGGATGCTTCTGAAAGGTGCAGGATGGCAACTGGAGGGCTGGACTGAACACTCCTGTATAGAGGCACGAGTATAGAAATGTCACTGCAGTCCACAAACGTAGCATCAACCAATCATCTCAACTGATATAAAATCCCAATTTTAATCTCAGCTTCTATAACAGCTGTTGAATGTGGAAAGTAAATGACAACGAATTATTAATTAAAAATCCTAAAAATTTAACATTTTACATTTGAAAACATCTTCAATTTGTTTGCATTTAAAACAAGCTTAAGATTTACCTGTAATCAATTCAAAGTATTGTGAGGTGAGAGATCAGCACGATATAAAACAGTATCATCAGCATAAAAATGAAATTTTGCATAAGGAACATTTGAATTAAGACTATTTACATATGTAATATGTAATAAATAAAAGTGACCCCTGAAGAAACCAGTAGGGAAGTTAAAGCCCCTACATGAACTCATTCAGATCAAATCAACAAATAAGTTGTTCAGACAAAAGTCTGAAAACTCTGTAATAAAACTTCATCAATAAGTGAATCAGATACTTTGGAGAAATTGATAAATACGGCTGAAAAGTGTTACAGAGTCAAACGGAAGCTGGGAGGAAGGGAAGGATCTGGGATAATGCAGCTTTGTGCACTTTGGATGCATCACTGAAAGAGAGCTCCAGTTGTTTTGGTCAAAATAAAATATTTCACAAAAATAATTTAATATCAACAAACTCAGTTTATATGAAAATCAGTTTTCTAATTGTTACCTTTGGTTTGTTGGCAGACATTAATGATGTCAGACAGGTTCTATCTATAAGTTGAGTTTAGCAAAACTGCAGGACAATTCACAGTAAAATGATTTGATCCTTTAACTAGGACAGAGTATCAGAAAAAAAACAATTACAAGAATAAAGTCACAATATTAAAAGAAAAAGGTCAAAATAAATAAGTCGTATGGTGCAACTTGACATGATTAACCTGATTATTCTCGTATTCTGATTTAATTTGCTAATTATTACTTTATTCTCTTAATATTATAACTTTATTCTCATATTATTACAATTTTAGTCTCGCTATACAACTTATTCCTGTAATTAAATAATTTTTCTTAGTTTGTCCATAATTAATCATTTAAATCTCTCTGTACTCAGGTTAGTTTTTCCTAATAATTTTATAAAAATCTACATTCCTAAATTATGTCTCCTGATATCTAAATGTTGGTAAAAACCAAGAATAATAAATAATACAAACATAATGTCCTGTTTTATCCCTGATATGCCTGAATGTTTAATAAAAGTCTTTTTCTCAGTGCATGCCGTGTTCAGACGTGTAGATGTTGACTGATAAATGCATTCATTATGACACACAGCCCAGAGTGTTGTGTGTGTTCCCATCCTGACATAAATCCCTCCTGAGAAACTGCAACATCTGCTCACTCATATGAAAAAATTCCCAGCCCTCCCCCCAAACACACAGCTTCCCACTTTCTCACACAAATAAAAAACAGATAAACAACACGGACACGCCGTGAAAAAAAAAAAAAA
Organism: Gambusia affinis; assembly: GCF_019740435.1. Taxonomy (NCBI): domain Eukaryota; kingdom Metazoa; phylum Chordata; class Actinopteri; order Cyprinodontiformes; family Poeciliidae; genus Gambusia; species Gambusia affinis. The sequence goes on from NC_057884.1 coordinate 24,795,543, forward strand.
AATCCACTCAATTCAACAGAAAGATGAGAAAAAAATAGAAAATGTCAACTATATTTTTTTTGCCAGAAAAGTAAAGAAATCCTGTTGAATAAATCCAACTTTAATTAACAGTCATAATGAGGGAACTGATGCCACTTAGAGAAATGAAGTGGCGGAGGTCCAGGGGTTTAACTTTCCAGAGTGGCCTTAATCCGGGGGCTCGCCTGACCGCCTCCCCCAGGGACGGAGAGCCGGGGCTGGGCGGGCCGGCCGCCCGGGCCTGACAGCGCTGGCCGGCCGGGCTTTAGGATCACTGCTAATCACTCCGGTATTAAAATGTCCGCAGGCCGCGGTGGGATTAGTTCCAAGCCGATGACTTTTAAAGTTATTATTTTTGCCCTGTGAGTTCAGGCTTCCTGAGCGCTGGAGTGTCAGAAACGGGCGGAAGCTGCTTGTTGTTTCTGCTCATGTTCAGAGCGCCGCATCATGAGCAGAAGTTCATTTAAAAGCAGAATATAGAAGACCACCAGAAATCTGTAACATTTTCATTCATTTTTCACCAGCGGCGTTTACATTCACCTTATAATTCCACAAAAATAAATTAATTTAATGGAAACGTCAATTTTCAAAAGAGTTTTAGTGCAAGGACGAAACGTTTTTTTATTTTGGGCCGTATCGAAATTGGTTTATCTCATAAAACCAAAATGGAATTTTTTTTTATATCACATAAGTCAAATGATTAATAACCGAATGTTACTACTGGCAGAAACCACAAAGAAGACAACAGGAAATGGATGATGTTTTTTTAACAACTTATCACATAAAAATACTTATTCATGTGATTTAAATTTTTCTAATTTAGTGGAAACACCACAACTGCAAAATTTCAAAACATTATTTGGATTTTAACGCTGGCATAGCTTAGCTTAGTTGGTGCTGGATGAAAACAGGATGAAAATTATTAAAGAAATATAATTTAAATCAACACCTTTGGATATTTGTAAAAAAAACAACAAAAAAAACAGAAACTGTTATTTTCCAAAACAACAAAGAACATAATAGTATTCAAAACCCAGTGGAGTTAGCAAGATAGCTAAATGGATTAGCTGTTTTAAGCTAGTTTGATTTAATAACAGACAAATAATTAAATAAGCTCAAGTTAAAGGACAAAAATGTTAAAATACTAAAAAAAATTTGCTTAATAAACGGAATTAGTAACTTCTTTCTAAAGCAACTACATTTTTTAAAATAAAATCTAAGGCTAGCTGTGTAGCTAACTAATTAGTGGTTAATATAAAGCACAATAAAGAAAATGACTAAACACAGAAATCATTTACAGAAAGCACCAAATAAATAACTGAATATGAGTAAACAGGTAAGATCTCGAATAAAAAGATAAAAATAATAACCTGAGTTAAACTGACAGAACATGAAATGAGCTAAAATTGATAATTAGAACTTGTCTGTCTGAGAGATGAACTGCATCTTCCAATAAAAACACAAACATCCTCCTGGCGCTCTTATTTCAGACCTCTATTCCCTGCAGCCTCACTACAGTAACAAACATATGGCAATAAACAGAGAACCGTCTGACCCACATACACAGCAGAGGTGCATTCTGGGAAACGCTATGAAAGTCTCGCATGCTGGGCTTCTGATGAGGATCTCACCCGTCATGTCATTCAGCATCATAAAGGACAATTTATGAGGCAATAAAAGATCAGATTGATCAAATATTAAGTTTATTGATTATGAAAACAAAAAATAAATGTCGTGTCTTTTTTTCATTAGTTGGTTTAAAAGCTCTCAATGTGTTTCTGAGCTTCTGTGATTTTTTTCCCACTCAGATTATTCACGTTTAAGTTCACAATTATTCATACCTCTGGAAGATTTAACACCAAAATGTGGAAACATGCAAACAGCTGTTCAGTCATTAATCATTAATTATTCAGAAGGTTATAAATGGTTTAAATTTGTTCAAATGTTTGTTCTTTCTGTCTCATTTTTCAACAGATCAGAGAAAAACATCTGATTTTTATTCTAAGCTGTAGTTTGATCAGATTCTTTGGAAACAACTTGAACTCTGCAACTCACAAGATTTATTACAGTGAACTGAAAAATCTTTTCTCTATTTTACTGTCATTTCTATTTGTTTTGTTTTGTTTGTCTTTTTCACTAATAAAACTGAAACTGGAGAAGAACTGAAGCCTACTGAGCAATATTTCCTTTTTTAGACTTAAATGTACACATTTAGGAGTAAAATCAAAGTTTTAGACCTAAAAACTGACTGAAGCAGCAACAGTGAGCTCCACCATGTTTCCACATCCTGGATGGATCATCGTTTTTAATTCAATCCAGTCTAAACCCATTAGATTAACACGTAATCAAACTGATGTGATTATCCAGAGTAACTGAATTATCTGATAAAGAGGGTCAGAGGTCACAGAGGGGGGGAGGGGGGGGGGGCTGCTCAGTAAACTCTTTGGTTTGTGAATAAATAATTTCAGGGGTAAAATCTGACATCTGTCGGTGTGTGAACCCAGTTTTTAACAGGATGTGACCCAATTCCCAATTCCCTTCACCTGATTTCATGACAGCAGTCGCTGAATTTTGATGAACATTTGATATAAATGAGTTTATTTGTTTTTCGTGGCAAACAATAAATGTTGACTTAAGTAAATAATTTAACACCTTAAAATTGGGCCTCTGTCTCTTTAAGAAGCTCCTGCTATTTCTGAAACAGGAAGTCATCACAACATGGCTCCTCTATGAACTGCCCATCGTTGATCAATTATCCACCACTGTTTTCTTACGAATCTGTTCTTAAATATATGGAAGCACATTTCTGCCAAGAAAAAAACGGCCCTTTATAGTAACTACAGTCATAGTTACAACCTTATAACTTGTAGTCATGATATTTAACAATAATGACTTGTAATTATGATTTCAAAACTCATATGACAATTATGACTTCAAAATTCACAATTATGACTATGAACTCATAAATATGACTTTAAAACACATTTCTCATTTTAAATTTGTAATTTTGACGTTAAAATTTGTAATCATGACTTTCAAATTCAAAATTATGACTTTAACTCCCAATTTTGATTTCAATCATCATATTATGAATTCCTGTTGGGCTTGTTTTTTTTTACTTTCATGGCAGAAGTGAGCTTCCATACATTTCTCATGAACCTTTAGGGACAGAGTGATTTCAACATTTCCAAAGTGTTTCTTTGTTTGTTCGTTTTTTTGCCACCTGTTTATGATTTCACTGAAGTTTTGCATCTTTAAGGTCTTTTATTCTGAAGGGAAATATTAGAAAACTTTACTTTTTTGGACCAAACTTTTGCCCCGTAGAGTTGGGTGTTGCTTCACGTTGTGCAGATGTTTCCAACACATCAGGATTTGACTTTTGGGAGCGTGATGTGAAACATTTAGCAGTAGAAGCGTCTCAGCGCTGCTTGTTGCTGCGCTGGCAGCCGGCCTGTCGGCTGTTTGTGTTTAAGCTCTCAGAGTTAAACTGTGGTGACACCTTGACAGCTTTCCTGTTATAATAAGACTCCAAACCAGGTTTCTTCCCTCATCATTTCCCGTCACAACTCTGTCAGGTTATTATGGGATGTTTTTTGTTGATTTTTAGGTGTGTGTTTGAGCGTGTGTGTGTGACAGACAGAGCCAGATGAGCGGGCAGATGTTTCCTCCGTCTCTCCTCCGACTGTCTGAGGAAGACTGACAACAGCTGGACGGACGCCAGGCTCACCAGAAACACAAAGCGGCGGCCATGTTTCCATCCCGCGCGGCTTCGTTCATCAGCAGCTATTAGTTATTTCTGTTCGCTTGTCAAACCGTTAAACGTGTTTAAATAAAAACCAGCCCAGAAAAATCAGTTCAGAATTAGTTTTACATCAAGTCACAGAGCAACAGATTTAATTTAATAGCAGCAGAATTAAAATCTAATTTGTTTTTAAACTGAGAAATTTGGAAAAGTGCTTTTAAAAGCCTGGTGTTAATTAATGTGGTTTAGTTCCTAATTTATAATAATAGAATATTTAACATAAATTTCACAACGTTTGAAACTTTACATTCAACAGTGATTTAATTAAAGTTTCTTATCTAAATGTTTATTTGAGGAAAACGTCGAAGTTATTAGACTTTTTTTTAAAGTTTGGAGTTGGAAAATTTTGCCATTTTGCTACAAAAGTTGCTAGAAAACTCCAGTTAGTTGTTCAACAATAATTGACCTTTTTAAAATCTGCACTTAAAAATCCACCAAAATATGAAAAAACTAAAACTATTACTACAACTAATAAAAACTAAACAATGTTCAGTTAATAATAACTAATAAAATGAACAAACTAATTAAAATGAACTGAATTAGACAAAAAGTCAGAATGAAATGACTGTCAGAGGTTAGGATCGTCAGCAGCAGGTTTAGTTTTTAGTCTTTCACACTGAAATCCACCCAGAGGATTGAAAAGGTTTGAAAGGTTTCATGAAGGAGACGTTCATCTGTACCATGTTCTTTTCCAGCTCCGCCTCGTTCTTCCCCTGCATACTTTCTTCTGCACAGATGAAGGTTTTCTCTCCGTTTGACCTGGAAAAGATGAATAATTATCATCCATCAACAACAACGCAGCAGGCGGAGTCCCAGGGCCGGAACCAGCCTTTATGGGGCCTCCATACCAACACCACATGCTTATAGCACATCTGCTAGCATTAGCTTTATCTGTAATTAGCTTACATCACACCAGCGTTATTACAGCTGTTGATTTTAGTTTTATAGGATTAACAAACTAAAAATAATTATTTGGGTTTTATTTTAACTGTTTGAAAAATAAAATCAGCTGATAAACAAGTTGATATTATTTGTGTAACAACTATAAAAACTATATAGAAATTGTTTTTATCCATGTTTAATAGCATTTAGTTTGTATTATTTCATGTTATTTTAAACATATATATTTCTTTATCATGCTAGCTTGGAGCTCTGAGGGGCCGCTCAACTCGCACATGCCTTGGGCCGGCCCTGCTGGTTCCCAGAGCTGGTTTACCTGTGCGATCGGCCGATGATCTTCTCGGTGAAGCAGGTGAGTTTGCGTCTCTCTTCCTGGTACCTGTGCAGGTCGAGGGTCAGCAGGTCACGGAGCGCGCTCAGTGCCTGCTCCTGGAACACCAGCTGTTCAGACCGGATCAAACGATCGGATACGATGGCCTCAAGCTTCTGCAGAAACACGAGAAAATGGAAAACATTTCCACTCAGGCAGCTGCAGAAAGGAGCTACGGAAGATTATTAGGGAATAAATTCTAATATGAGAATATGTTTATTATGTCACCAGATGAAAAAAAGTTGTTTTAATGAGAAAAAAGCTTAAAGTTATGAAGTCGTTTCATTATCCTGCTACTGTATCTTTCACATCCTAACATCTCTTATTCTGAAATCAAACGTGTATTTCCTGTTTCCTGTTTTCCAATCTGTAGATTCAGAAACTAATTTTGCTCTTTGTAAGAAAAACTTTTTCCGTGAGTCTGAATCGATGCTGATCTGCTGATGTTTCTGAGCGGTAACTTACGGCGGTGGTCTGAGGGCAGGAAGTGGTCGTCGCTTCTTCTTCTTCTTCTGTCTGTTTCTTCTTCTGCTGAAGGTCGGGCGGCTCGGCGGTCAGCTGCTGCAGGCGGCCTTCGATCTCACACAGTCTGGAGACAAAAACACATTCAGAGTCCATCCCTGCTGATTTATAACTATCACAGGTCCTACAACCTCACAACAGCAGCACAGCTACGGACCACCAACAGGGCCAAAACTATTAACAGCTGCAAAGATTTATAAACAGGAAAATAAGTTAAATACTACAGTATGGAGGGCTAATGTGTCCATACTACGAATAAAAGCTACAGAGATATGTAAATAATAAATTAAATCAAGTACCAAATATATGGAGAACCAATAAAGCCAAAATTGACAACCTCCGAGTCTTACTGACAGTAAATGCATGGAGGACTAGTACTGCCATAATTAAATGCTACAGATGTAGCAAACGAGTGCAGTAATAAATGTATGGGGCACCGATACAGCCAAAATTAAAGGCTTCATAGAGACATAAATAGTAAATGGAGGACTAATATATTCAAATTTATTAGAAGTTATCAGGTTACAAATTGTAAAATAAATTAAATACAATTGTATGGAGGACTAATACTGACAAAAAACATTTATATGAATTATTTTACTTACAGTTTTAGAATTGTATAAATGAACTTGTTTCTCAAATTTGTACAGTTTTATGTATTGTACTGATCTATTGTCTCAATTTATTTCCCTGTTTTGCTTTTTTGTATTTACAAAAATATTTTCTACATCTGGAAATATTCAGCCTGTGTTTATTTTTATAGCTGTACCTTTTTTTATTTCTTTCCCTGCTTATTTCTCATATTTATTCCCAGATTTGCTGCCAGGTCTCTGTTCTTTATTGTTACATCTGCTTTGCTGCCAGATTTAACCGGCTTTCATTTATTTCTGTATTTATTTTCATTTTGGCTGCTTTAGTGCTCCACACAAACTGGATTGTTCTTCTGGAAATCATTCAATACACCAAGATAAAACAGAACAGCAAATATTTAGGCAGTGAAAAATGACAAGGCTTTGCAGAAATGTAATTATTGAGCAACTTATGCAACAAGTGTTTCAGCATTTTTTCCTGTTTGAGTCAAAACAAATCTGAAGGAATATGTTTGTTCTGCTTCACCTCAGAAAACCCAAACCCAGAAAATCACCGAGTCCAGAAAGAAGTGAATAAAAGCAGCAGTTTGGATCCTAAATCCTGACAGACTGCAGGTTTTTACCGTCTGACGGCGAAGACAGACAAGTTTTAATACAAAGCTGCAGGTTTGAGTAAAAACTTGATTTTTAATGAAAAATTTCTCATTATTCTCATTTTTCTGCTTTAAAATGATGATGGAAGCAGCGAGTGATTCCCCATCTGTCCACTGGGAGGCACTAGACCTCTGTTAGAAAGCATCAGAGGATCTGAAGTCAAAGAAGCGAGAAGAGTTTTGTTTGTGACGAGGAAGAGGAGGCTTTGATGAAGCAGGTGAATCATTTCAAAGAATAAAAACACAAAGAGAAATAATTTCATATTCTGTTAACGAGTTTATGAAGGAGAAGCTTCACCTGAAGAACCAGGAGACAAATTTTATTTATGATGTAGAGCAGAAACACAGAGACAAACAGCTTTAGTCCATAAATCATCACAGAAATTAGATTTTATTTACATGTTTTTGAAAAATCTATTTTCAGGATGTTTAAAAATGACATTTTAAAATCATTCAGATTCAAACTAATCTGTGATCTGATGAAGTTTCTGTTTTATTTCCATCTATTTTCACTACTGATTTAACATTACCCCAATGGAAGCCCACAGCATGCTGCTGCCACCATCACCGTTCAGTGAACAAGGTTAGTTTGGACAGAATTTAAAAAATTTTATTTGCTTTTACTTTGTATCTGTTTGATCAGAATCATTTTAGTGATAAATAATCAAAAGTAGAATAAATATTTAAACACATTTTTACCCAGAATTGATCTCCATAATTCAAAGAAATAATAACTTAAAGGTTTGTTTACAAAAATGTTACAGTAAAATCTGCCGTTTTGTGTGAATCTCCTTTCAGCTTGTTACTCAAAATGTGTTTATAGGAGGAAACCGGGACGAATCACCTGGGAAACGTCCCAGTGGACCGGAACCAGAACCCGACGCCTGACACACGTGAACACTTCCTCACCAGCTGCCGGCGGTTCTGCTGACGTACGGAGAGGCGTGAAGACGACAAAACGCTCCTCGCACCAGAACCTGCCGGGTTTTTATCTACTGATTTTTTCACAACCAGAATTCACACGTTCATCTGGATAAATGATTCATTCGGACGGATCAGACCTGGGAGAAAACACTTCAAGGTTGAGGCAGAGAATGAAAAGATCAATATTTAAAATGTTTCCACAGAGTCCAGGGCCGGAGCCACAGGGTGTGGGGCCCTGGGCTGGAGCCAGTAATGGTGCCCAGAAGAAGCTTCAACTAATCAAATTATAAACCGTTACCATAAATCAGAGAATATAAACTGATAAATGATAGATTCAATATAAAAAAAGTAAACATAATTTTATAAAATCATAAAATATTTTTACAACTCACTTTCACCCTGCAGCTTTTGTTGTTAATTTGGTCGTTCAGATGATTTTAGATTAATTTTCATAATTTAGAGATCCGGTTTTAAAAATCATCGTTTCCAGAAACATTTGAAAATGTTTCCATGTTTTCATGTGAGCCGCTTTTATTTTTAAATTATGACATCGTCGCTCCATATTTCTCTATTTTTATGTTTTTCTGCGTCATTCTTTGGAAGTACTACAGCGCCCCCGCCTGGCCTGGCAGACCTAGAGGTATAGTTCAATAAAATAATCATTTTTTTAGAAAGTGAATTAGTATTTCATGTTAGAGCTAAAAAATATTTTTGCCTCTTTAGAAACAAAACAGAGGATTTGGTTCAATTGTCACTTTGCATCGCCAGTAAAAACTAAATGAAAAATGTAACTTTTTCTTCAAAACTGCTTTCTGAGTCTTAATTTTCCGTGAAGGTCGGTGAATGGAGGCTGAAGGTCAAACCCGGTTGGGTTGAGTTGGATTTACCAGCCGACTCCAGTGACAGTTTTCTGACGTTCCAGCAGGTTCAGCAGCTTTTTCCCGTCACTTTCAAACGGGAGAAGATTCAAAGATGAGCGCTGAGTTGGGACGTTTCCAACCCGTCAGTCGGCCCGTTGCCGCTGGCAACGCTCAACGTCCTGTTGGATAACCGCAGGCTGCCAGCGGGAACCACGGCAACGCACACAGTCAGGATGGAAGCCGCACCGCTCCGTAAACTTCTCAAATTATTTACAAGCAAACTCCAAATTAAAAGTCTCACTTTATAGTCGACCAATGTTTGCAGCTGGACTTTGACTAGACCATTCCAGCAGTTTGGATCAAACATGGACTCACATCTGACTCTAGAAGACTTTGAATGGACCATGAACTCTGACAGACTTCAAGGTTTCCAGGTTCTTAGGCTGCTGAGCCCAGAGCATCATTCCTCCTCCACCGTGCTCCGTACTGTTTGTACAGCAGCAGAGAGACGCTGAAAACTGGATTCAATAATCAGAAATGAGAGCGACAAGTTGATTTATTTCAGATTTAAAGGACCGGTCCCTGTTGAATGTTAAATCCTCCAGCAGCAGATAAACCTGCATGAAGAAGCAGCTGAAGCAGCGATTTGTGTGAATCGGGCTCTGCTGGCGCCTGGACTCTGATCTGAGGAGAACCTGGAGGTTTTCCTGGAATGTGATCAGAGTTTAAAGGAGCGGCTGCATGAGCCGCCACACCTCGATGTGTTTTAACTCGTCTTTTCTGAAACAATGGAAGGAGAAACGCCGACGTAATGAGAGACCAGAGCTGCAGAAACACCGAGACAAAAGAAAATCTGGTCCTGATCCGACCCAGAAACTGACGACTCAGACATACTTCAGCTTTACAACACGAATTATGTCAAAAATATGAAGAAGGGAAAGCAGGAAAGTGATAAACTCCAAAACTAAAGTCCAGACATCTTCATCAACACCAGGAGGATTAAAATAATAAATCATTGGCAGTAGAAACAAATATCCCCCAATCACACAAGAACCTGAAAATATGAAGAAAATCCAAACTCAGGATATCAGACTTTATGAAAAACGTCACTTCCTGTTTGGATATTTCATGTTTTTCACTCTAAAAAACGAGAATCAAATAAAAACTGAATTCCTTCATGCAGCTTTTGGGTCATTTTAAATATCTGAAACTTGAATTTCTAAAAGTCTAAACCGTAACACAGCAGTCTCTTGTTTTTATTAACATATTTTCACTTTATTTTGAAAGTCCAAGTTAAAGCCTCTTCCTGTTTCGTCTTCAACAATTAAAAAAACACTAAAGACTCAAAGTTTACAATATTTTTGGCTCCATGTTGGATTCATTTAGAAAAGCAAAAAAAGGCAAAATGCTGAGTCACTTGTTGCCATGGCGATTCCCACTTGGAAGCAGAAGGAACTGGATAAAAGGTTTTTCCTCAAACAAACAGTCACTGTGTGAAAACTAAAGGTCCTGTTAAAGTAATTCCTCCATGAAAGGGACAAAAGGCTCCTGTGGATGTGAGTGTCCATTTTCACGTCTGTCCAGGGTTTTATATGGAAGTCTGGACATGTCAAAACAGACTTATGGAGCTACATTTAGGCCAACATGATTGAGGGGAAAAACAGAACTAATTTTCAGATTCAAGCTGTTTTTTCAGGTTCAAGTTGACTTTATTTCCAGTTACGTTTAGTTTTCTCTTGCTCGTCAGCTTCAATGAAGGCAGTTAATGTCTGCAGACCACACACATCCTGGACACATACTGTTTGGCTTCAAAGTTAAATATGTATGTATCACTTTTCCTTTTGGTGTATTTACAGTAAATAGAAAGTGAAATCAATATCAAATTCCTTGTTTGTGCACAGCTTGGTGAATAATTTAAATTAAAACACTGTAAAAGTCAAACTTATTGGTTTAAATTTAACGATTCAAGTTTTATGAAGCAGACCAAAGCTTCCAGGTTTAAAATGTCCAAACAGGAAGTCAATGTTTTTTTTCAGTTTCCCACAGTTAGCAGGAATCCCTACAAACCAACGGACGAAGAATCAACTTTCTCTTCCCTCCTTCACCTTTGGCTCGACTCAAACTCAGGAAGGCAAGTCGGATCCTGTTGTCTGCTGCAGCGAAGCAGAACCTGCTGCTGTCAGGAGACACTTTCATGTGACAAGAAAATCCCACAAACCAACAGCGAGCCGCTCCACACCCACTCATGTTCAAACAGCGCCGCGCTCGTCCACAGCAGCTCCAAACATAACAGCACAGAGAGAGAAGAGCTTAAGAAAACAAACTCCAGGTTTCATGTTCTGGCTGAGAAACTGAAACAGTTTTAAAGTTTTATTTTATCCTTTTCTGCTGATATTTTCCTTCCAAGCATCAATAAAACAACCGAAGCCAGGCAGCAATGTGACCAGCTGTCAAGTTTAACCGTTAGAAAAAGTCTATTTTGATCAGATACACTGAAAAAACATCATCAATATAAACAGCAGTTAAGTTCTAATTGATTAATTAATTGATCCGATATCAGTTATGGCAGATAACCAATACTTACCAACATTGATCACAACGTTAGACGTCCCACAATCCTCTGCTGCATCAACACAGTATTTTGTGGAAGCTAACACTAGAGCGCTAAACCAATGTAGCATTTAGCAGAAGCTGAAGCTAACACGCTAAATTTCACCATGTTTACATCAACACCGTCTCCATGGCAACATGAACGTTAACATAATTCGACTCGATAACCAAAACGTCAACAAACTTTATCCAAGAAAACAGTAAATTAGAGTTCAAAATTTATCTGCAGAAGCTAACTGCGCTAAATGTTGGTATAGTTAGAAAAAGTGCTAAACTAAAAGTTAGCTCCACTCTCAGCTCATTAGCAGAAATTATTCTAATAAATAATCAATGAATAACAGTTAAATATATTATAATTTAAAGGGGGAAAATAAATAATCTGTAAAAAATAATCAGATGATTCCAGAAGAAGTTATTTATCCAGAAAGTTTTTCTCCTTTCTTCTGACCAGTAGAGACCAGTAGAGACCAGTCTGACCAGTAGAGACCAGTCTGACCAGTAGAGACCAGTAGAGACCAGTCTGACCAGTAGAGACCAGCAGAGACCAGTCTGACCAGTAGAGACCAGTCTGACCAGTAGAGACCAGTAGAGACCAGTCTGACCAGTAGAGACCAGTAGAGACCAGTCTGACCAGTAGAGACCAGCAGAGACCAGTCTGACCAGTAGAGACCAGTCTGACCAGTAGAGACCAGTAGAGACCAGTAGAGACCAGTCTGACCAGTAGACAGCTAGCAGTGGTTTCCACTCACTGTGTTTGGATGTTTCTGAGCTCCTGCTCCGTTCGGCTCTGCAGCTCCTGGAGGTGAAAGGTCAACTCCTGACTCAGAGCAGCAAACCGTGACAACTCCTGTTCTGGGTTCTCCTCCAACACCAAACCCTGACAGGGGAACATTTCAAACAGAGGTCAAAGTTCACCCTTAACCAGGCGAAGGACGACGCATCGGTGAAACACTGAAACCTCCCGACATGTCAGACAACAAAATGAGAAATCCTGTTTTCCTGTTAACTCTAGAAATTACAGAACCAGAAGTTTCACAAGCTAACAGAGCTACTGCTGCTGCTAGCGCTGACAGAAATGACCTCTGACCCAGAGGCTGTAGGATGAGCAACGATTGTTTGTGGACAGAATCCCTGAGAGACGCTGCAGGGATGAGAGAGAGAGAGAGAGGGAGAGAGAGAGAGAGAGAGAGAGAGAGAGAGGGAGAGAGAGAGAAAAAGAGACGTATGGACAAGACACAAAACTAAAGCGATACTTTATATTTAGCAGAAGCTAATGCTAAAGCTCTTTACAAAGATGATATTTAGACAAGCTAACGCTAAAACGCCACACCAATAAGCCATGTTTGTTGCTCTCCACTGTCGCCACGTACTTGCTGAGGAAAAGTGTTTGATCCGATTCTTCATGTTTATTTTGTGATGAACGGATCTGGACCGATGGTTCTGGTGTACCGGCCCTTTAAGAGCCCAGTTACATCACCATTTCTGAGCTTTCCAGTTAAAATAAAGATGGAATCTGAACCGGAGCGAAGGCCCAGCAGAACATAGCGGTTCTGCTGACCGGACAGGTGAGTCCGGACAGATCCAGAGGAACCGGGTCAGACTGAGGACAGAAACCTCATCAGTAACGGCGGAGCGGCTCGGTTCTGGTCCAGTCTGAGCCTGCTGGAGCGGCCAGAGGCCTTCAGAGCGCCGTGGGCTGGAAGACAACAGACCGGCTGAGTCATCCTGGCAGAACGCCGCGATCGACCCGATTCACCCCGTCATCTGTCCGTCTGAGTCCGACTGAGTCCGACTGAGTCAGCCGGTCAGGAGGAGCCAGAACCGACCAGAACCCACCAGAACCGACCAGCAACAACAACATTTACCTCCAAAGAGGAAACGTCCCAGAAAACCAGAATAAAACAACTTTCAACTAAATATCGATCAATAATCCCCCAGATTATTAATAATCCAGAGTCTCTTCAATAATCCACCAGTGGAATTAATTATTTTAAATCCACTTTTAAGAAATTATTGATTGAAAAAGCTGCTATTTTTTACTTGTAAGTTAATTTTGTCTTTTTTCCTGTGAACTAAAATATTTAGTCTGAAACTGTTTGGTTCCATTTTCTGTTCTTCAGGGGGAATAAAACGGATCAGATGAAGGATTTTTAATATTCTCCGTATGAATCCAGTTTTTATTTTTAACTGACGCTGATTTCAGGAGAGAAAAATGAAGCTTTTGGCCTGAAGAGTGGTGATGAAACCCGACGGTCCAGACGGTCAGAGGATGAAGCAACCAGGATCAGAACCTCCAGAATCAGAACATTTCCAAAACATTTAGCTTCTTATTTAGGTTTTATGTAATAAAACAACAACGGAGGAGGAAGAAGATTCATAATTCAATATTCTTCTAAAATGTTAATCTGAAAAGTGTGGTGTACATTTATATTCAGTTCTTTTCTCTGATTGGAAATCTGGTTGAAACAATTAATCAGATTGATCAACTTTCCACTAATTTAGTAATTTATTAGTTATTAACTGGAATATATTGACTCAAAAAAGCAATTTGCTGAAAAAGCAACAAAACTACAAAAAAATATACATAAATATTTTGGATCAAAATGTAAACAAACATTTTTATCTGTAAACATGTTTCACCCAGAACTCAAAGTGTCAGTTTTAGCTTCACCTGGTTCAACTTTTATTAAAAATATCTCTTATTAAGCAGCTTTTTCTATCAATTATTAGTCAATAATTGATAATAAATATATAAAACAAATCCCAATAAATAAATTTTTTGTCTTTTTAATTTAATCAATTTTGTAGTTTGATCAAAGCAGATTCATGTATCAGAACGGCCTAGTCAAAGCCCAGAGCTAAATTCAACTTTAATCTGAGGAAAAACCTGGAAACTAACTAAAATAGACCCAACAATAACATTCACAGAGGTTCTCCAGAAAAACCTCAGACCTGAAGCTGGATTTGACTAAAAAAAGCACGCCGCACTGTTCAGATCACTAATGAATCTGATTCATTTACTTCAGTTCCTGAGCTCCTCTGAGTGGCTCTGCTACATGAACTCTGGATTTTAAACTTGTGAGGTTTTTACCTGCTGGTTGTCTGCAGTCGCTAACCGCAGGAAGCTAACTTTGTCCTCTATCAGCTGCCGTAGTTCGTCCACAGAAACGGGCAGCTCCTCTCCGCTCCTCTGGAAGTCTGGAGTCTGAGCAGAGAGACGGGAGCGCAGAGATTTATCGACCTGACTCAACTTTCAGGACCGGAGGGTTTCACAACATTTGAAACCAGCAGAGTGAAGCGCTGCAGCTTTAAGCTAACGTCACAGACTGGGCTAATGTAGCTTCCTAGCTAGCTGACGGTTGTTTGCTCTGCAGGTTTCTGAATGTGTTTCTGCAGCTTTTAGTTTCCATCCAGGTCAGATAATTCTGTCAGGAATCTGTTTTAATTCTTCACCATAAATCAGGAAGAAAATCGTTTCCTAAAGCGTTTAAAATGTATCTGCAGAAGCTAACTGCGCTAACCGTCAGACGTCCAACCAGCAGGTCAACAGATTGTTTTCATTTCATTTTATCTTTTATTTTGTGATTTTTCTAAATACTAATTAAATGCAACTGAAATCAGATGATGACGGTTTTCTCCAAGATGTCAACATTTTTCTGTATCAGCGATAAAAACTAGCAAGCAGCAGTTTGTGGTAAAAATAAACTGTAGATTATTTTTGTGTTATTTCAACTTTTAAGTAATTTTACAGCAAGAAATAAAAGATTGTTTTAAGACAATAATTCCTCAATATAATGAAAAAGTCAAAGTTTGACGGGCAGATTAATTTTCCTGCTGTAAGTGAAATAAACTGGCATTTTTTCCATCAATATTAAGGAATTATTGACTTAAAACAATCTCTTCTATCTTGATAAAAGTTACTCCTCGGTAAGTTTTGTCTCATTTGCACTAGAAGCCAAATAAAAATACTTGGTGTGACGTTGTGTTTTTGCAGTGCAGGGTTGAATAAATCACCGTGTTCGGAGGTCAAACGCTCCATTTCCCAGTGTTTCCTGCCTCCTCTGCAGGTTTAATTAAACGGTTTTCGAAACACAAGCCGACATTTTAAAGGCTAAACAAATTTTAAGAACATGCACCAAAAAATGGAAAACGAGAAAAATTTGATTCCTGACTGATTTAGTGAGCAATTAAATGAGGAAGCAGGATTTAAATCTGCGGCGCAGCCTGGTCTGTTCAGGGAAACACAAGAAAACACAAGAATATTGTAATCCTGAACCTTCACGACTCAAAGTCTTCCTCTACTTTTCTCTGCAGAAAACACAGATGGACAGCCGGTAATTAATTTGTTTTTAGTGCTGTGTGAGCTGAAGAAGTCGTAACATGAGTGGGCCGGATGCTGACGACTCTCAGGCTGTGATGACTGATTAAACTCAATCAGAACCGTCTATTGTGTTTCAACTCCTCAGGACGCCACAGAAATGCGATGAAATGATAAAACTGCACATTATTTAAGTTGCGTTCAACCGTCAGCAGCCCAACAAACTTATTTAGCTTCCATAAAAGGTAATTATGAAGCAAAGCGGCGCCTGATGAATGTGAGACGCTATAATTCTCTCCTCGTTACTCCTTGACCTCGTCGCTTAGAAATTAGGCTTATATGCTGCTAATGTTCCTCTAATTATGTTACACAGCTAAGCGTAATTGGAGAAACAAATTAGCACTATAGAAATGTAGTTTCCAGCAGACAGGGCTCCTCTATCAAAGGAGATACTCACATTTTATGGTTTTAAATCAAAACGATATGCTAATGCGGCTAACCGCATGACTCAGCAGGGATCCTTCAAAACGACCTGAACGTGTCGCTGCTTTGGCTCTGAAAAGGCTAACCGTAGATGTTAGCGATATTCGCTGAACATTTCAGAGCCACTGGGGAAAAACTACAGATTTAAGGCAATTATTTACAAAAACAGCAACATTAGGAGGATTTTAAAGTAAAAATCAACCTGGAAATCAAACTACAACTGGCAAAACTAACAGAGCTGAAACTAACTTGCTAACTACGTGAAAGTTAGCATGTAGCTAGCCCAACAGCTCATAAAGCTAACAGCATTAGCTCCTGGATGATGGTTTATACATGTATTCAAACTTTAAATGCTGTTTATAACCTTTAACTGATTTACTTCCTTCTGTTCCTTCTGTTTTATTAATATCAGATGACTAAATATAATGAAAAAATACAGCTATCCATTGTTAGCTGGAACAAACACTGTGGTTCTTTTATTTTCTTTAAGAAAAGTGACTTGAGAGGAAAACGTCAAACATTTCCATTTCATTTGCTGATTAAAAGGATACTGTCAATACAAGCCTTTAAAAACTACTTTTTAAGTCTAATGAGATAAAAATAAACATTGTTTACAGCATCTGTGACATTGATTTATGAAAGTCGGCCATACTGGATTTTAGAAATCAGGTTGTAACTGTGAATAAAAATCTGCCAGTAGGATGTTTGTTAAAATGTGTTTTTACTGAGACGTTTCATTTATTAATCAAAACAATAAATCATGTCTACCGTTTTTGTTTTTACATCAATTCTGCATTTTGACAGCTATGGGTTTCCGTACAACTGTTTTCTAGGTAGAAAATGAAGGAATTTGTTCTAAAAATGCACTTTTGAGTTTAAATACAAATCAGATCCAACCAGCAAGAACAGAACCACTGAGACAGAACTCAGTGGTAGTTTGAGTTAAAGTCCCAACAGCAGATTTTTATTTTTATTTTTGTGAAATACTCACAGTGGGATCTGCAGAGACGTTCATGTTGAGCGTTTTCCTGCCTGAACTCAAACTAACGGAGGTTTGGGCCGTGGGAGAGCGGCTGGGTGGGCCGAGCCGAGCCGAGCCGCTGTGTACATGGAGACGACCTTAACGACAACCTGCAGCTGGCAGAGAGCCAGCCGGGCCGAGGAACCGACCCGATTGGCTGAAAACTGAAACTCAGGCTCAGGAACCGACCCGATTGGCTGAAAACTGAAAAAGGTTTTGACAGCAAAGTGAGAGAAGACAGAGAAAGAAACAAGGAAGGAGGAGGAGAGCTGAGGTGAAAGGTCAGGATTCCTACATTCAGTGATTAAAATAATAAACATCATTAGGAAAGAAGGAAAAGAAAGAAAGAAGGAATGTAGGATAGAAAGAAAGGAAGCAGGGAAGGAAGGACAGATGTAAGAAAGAAAGGAACAAAATGAAAGAAGGATGGGAAAAGGAAGGAAGAAAATAAAGGAATGAAGGAATGACACAGAAAAGAAGAATATTACAAAATTATAAGAAAAAAAGGAAAGATGAAGTAAGGAAGGAAGAGCAGAAGGAAATGACCAAGGAAAGGAGAGAAGGAGTCGTAGAGCGAAGGAACAGAGGAAAGTCAAAACGTTTGGTGGAGGAAGAAAGTCAGGAATTAATTTCAGCACTAATGTTTTTCCGTATCTGGTGTTATTCACGTCTCCGGTTCGGATCCGCAGCGCCCCCTGCAGCAGATTAAAGGCGCGACGCGCTGAGCTGCTGATCGGTTTAAACTCATTTATTTATGTTTTACTGCAGATTTTATTAATCTGGTTCCATCTTTAATAAATTTGGACGTTTGGATCAGAACTGGAAGTGAAGTCAGAGTTTTGCTCCGGGTTGGATTCCCACCTCAGGGAGCGTCAGACGGGGCGCCGCCCTGGGCTCGACTCCAGGTCCGACACGCCCTGATAAGCAGGCCGCCTTAACGAGGGCCACACACACACACACACACACACACACACACACACACACTGCCCACATACACACACCGGCGGACATTACGCAACATCTGGCACTCAGATACATAAAAACCTTCATCCTTTATCAACAAACCTCGTTTTACCAGCAGAAACTTTTCATTTAATGGAGCAAAAACATCAATAATAATCTGAAAAACTCAAATTTAAGAGTTTAAATCTGAAAAACAGACTATAAACTGTTGGTTTAAATAAATAAAGATTCAATTCAAAACTCCAGCAGCTTGTAGATCCAAAGACTTCAAGAGGAGACGGACTGAATCTGTTCAGGAATCTGTTCAGTCGGGAATCTGTTCAGACTCAAGAATCTGTTAAGCAATCAGTTTCTGACTGAACAGATTCAGTTTTCGTTTCGCTTGCTGTCGTCTTCCCACCCTGACGTTGAACCAACAACCTGAAATCTCCTGCAGATAATCAATGCCTTTGATCAGCTGATAATCGATGTGTTTGATCCTCACTGAGACGTTTTGCCTTCCAACCAAATAAGGGGTGTACTTAGTTTTTCCATGTTTCCTTCATCAATAATCTGATCTGCTGTTTTGTGTCTTTAAACCAGATGGAAAGTTTGTTTTCTGGTTCTATTATTAGATTTTATGGTTTGGATGTTTTTCCTGGAGGTTTGATGGTTTTTATTTATCCATCAATAAATAAAGTCCGTCGTCATCATCATCATCATCATCATCATCATCATCATCATCATCATCATCATCATCATCATCACCTTCATGACTCACAGCGCTGGCATGGCCACCAGAACGCTGCTGCACTGTGGACCAGTTCACTCCCACCAGTACGGACTGGGAGGGAGCAGCTCGGTGTCTCATCACCATGGAAACAACTTCTCATGTGGAAACTGTTTAAAAATGAAGTTGAAACTTTTAAACATCCTAAAAGTTTCATTCTGTGATGTTATCATCTGATTTTTACTTCAGTAGATTTCAGATTCACTGAGGAGTTTATCAGATTGAGATTAATAATCTAAGAAAAAAAATATATTTCAGAGCTGCATGTTTGTTTAGGAGCTACTGAACCTTCAATAAATAATTTAAATCATTGTTTATATAAAATGAAGCTTCTTAGATGTTTCTTTTGGGCAAATCAACCAAAACCCTCTGAGCAACCTGTTCCCCTCCTGGCCTGTGGGGGCGCTGCACCGAGAACCACTGAAGGAAACGACACAGAAACGTCTGAAGACGCTGAGAGCAACTTCCTGTTTCACCAGATGGAAACTAAAATGGTCATTTTATACGTTTTTGGAAACGTTTAATGTTTGATTTGACTATAAACAGTGGAGTTGGAGGTGATAATCTGAGGTATCATATAGCTAATGCTAATGCTAGCTACAATTAGCATATCAGGTCAGCTAACACTAGCATCTCTATCAAACTGGACAGTTTTTATCAAATATATCAATTATTTTAAGCCAAGTGGCAAAAACCTAAAAAGAAGTGAATGCAGTTCAGTTATTAAATTAAGAAAATCTAAAACCTTTTGCTCGTTTTTTTCATTTGTCTCTAAACGAGTCGACCTTCTGACTGAACCAGAACCAGTTGGTCTAATGATTCTGCTGTCTCCCAGTTTGTCCTCCAGAATCAGCCGAAGCTTTTTTCCTGTTCAGTTTTTAGAGATCTGGAGAAAACCTGGATCTTGGTTCTGTAAACCTGGATCTTGGTTCTGTAAACCTGGATCCTGGTTCTGTAAACCTGGATCCTGGTTCTGTAAACCTGGATCCTGGTTCTGAATCAGAGCAGCTGCAGACGCCGCGTTCCGCCTGCAGTTTTCTGGCTTTAGGTGATTTCAGGGCAAAAGGCCACACAGCTTCATGCACAGAGAGACGGAGGTGAGCAACACGCTGACCTCCGACCTCTGACCTCTGAGACCCGCCGAGAATCCAGCAACAGGGAGACAAACGTACGGCGACGCTGCAGAAACTGTAATATTTATGATGCTAAAGCTTTAAAATCTAATTTACTAAAAATGAAGAAAGACGGTAAATATTCAGCTGATGAATAAAAACTGGAATCTGTGACCAGAAAATTAGAACCAATATAAGAAAATAAAAATGTTAAATTACCAGAATAAAGTTTGAATAATGTGAGAATAAAGTCACAATAATCCCAGAAGTGACAATATTCATAATATTAATAATAATAAAGTTAAATCACTAAAATAAACATGTAGAAAAAATGAGTAATAATACGAGGTTGTTTGGTAAAAAAAGACAAAATAATATACATTATATATATTTTAAATTCCAATATTGCAAGAGTGAAATCATAATAACACAAATATAAAATCAAAATAATACAGAATAACTTAACTTATTAGAAAATCCTCATAATAATATCAAAATAGATCTAATAATGATAAAAATGATAAAAATACCTGAATAAATATGAAACAGATAATAAATAATACCAAAATAAATCCTAATATTATAAAAGAAGTTGAAATAATATAGAAAACAATTATAGTAATATAAGAAAAAAAGTCTAAATATTGAGAATAAAATCAAAATGATACAAAAATAAAGTTGTAATAATAATAAATAACTTTATGAGAATTTCTAAACAAAAACTAATTAAACATTAAAATAATTCATGTTGATCATTTGGTGAATTTATGCTTTGGTATCAGTTTTACAAATAAAGAAATACTTTATATTTTAACACATTAGAGTCAAATTATTATCAGGAAAATGTTTTTATGATTTAAAACAAAATCATTTCTTAGCCAAAAATCACCCAAACAATTAACTAATTACTAATATAATATAATATAATATAATATAATATAATATAATATAATATAATATAATGTAATATAATATAATGTAATATAATATAATATAATATAATGTAATATAATATAATATAATATAATATAATATAATATAATATAATATAATATAATATAATATAATGTAATATAATATAATGTAATATAACCAGAATTAAAGGTTTAATAATAATAATAATAATAATAATAATAATAATAATAATAATAATAATAATAATAATAATAATAAAACAATCAGCAGAAGGACGACCAGATGCTTCCTGTTCCCAGAAACCTTCCCTCTGTTTCCCGACCAGAACCTGGAGATGTTCTGCTGCTAAATTAACTGTCTGAGCGCCGGGACTCCCACCGGGTCCGGCCGGTTCCGCCGGGCCCGGCGTCAAGGCCTAACGAGTAATGAGCGCTCGCTGGCCGCCATCTTGGAGTGAAGCCAACTTCCCCAGATGTCGACGTGAAGCCGGGAGGTGATGCATAATGCAAAACATGCTCATTAAATCCTGAAGGAAACAAAAAACAGCAGCAGCTGAAAAATGCTAAATAATAAACTAAGAGATTCCAGGAGAAGCTGCAGATGAATAATTAGTGTGAGAGAAATCCATTAGCAGCAGAAACGGCGCCACGCAGATTGAAAACCTTCAACCTGAAACCATTAAAACCAGAACGAGTTCAGAGGTGAAGAGGCTCTGGACCAGCAGAGTGACCCGACCCGACTCGGACCGCACAGCACCAGAGAACTGGAACCATCAACTGATGCATTAATGATCAGCAGGCAGCCCAACGTGAAGCTCAGGGAAAAAAACCAATTTAGAAACGATTAATCGGATTAATCGCGATTAATCAAAACACCATCAATCAATTCATTGTTAACTGGAGTATCAAGAGTCAAAAACATTCATTCTGATAAAAGAGCAAAAACTGTAAAAAAAAAAGAAAATAACATTTTTAATTCATGATTTAAATAAAACTTTTATCCATAAATCTGATCGACAGAATTTAAAAATGGCAGTTTTAAAAATAAAAACATCTTATCAATTCAGTTAATACAAAAATGAATCAATGAATCTGGAAATCATCAAAAGTTCACTGAAGGAACGCTGAGCTTTTATTTTGAAATGTGATTCTTCTTATTTAAAACAGAAACTGAAATGTTTATTTGCATCTTTTAATGCAGAAGGTTTTTATTTGATTAATTGATTAATCGTCAGAATAATTGATAACTAAAAATAATCGTTAGTTGCAGCCCTAAATGAGACCAAGTAGAGATCAGAATATTGAAGGAAAGATTTATTTTATGATTCTTATTGTGAACTTAAGAAAACAGTTTTTTGATTTTTAGTGTTGAAAAAATAATTTCAGGATGATCAGAATCAGAAACGTCTCAGAGCGAAGCAGGACAGAAAACTGGAGGAAAGTAAAACAATTCTAAAAAATAATCTGTTCTTCAGTCATAATCCTAAAGTCTTCAGATTATGGTGATTTAATATTCATCCATTAATTAATGTATAAATCAGAAACTAAAAATTAAAACCAAGAAGAAAGTTCAGCTTAACTCCAACAGATTAATGAAATGTGATTAATTCATTTCTAATCAACAACCTTAAGATTTATATTAATATCTGATAAGTGATTAGAAAAATTAAAGGAGGATTCCAACATTTCTAATTAACCACAAAATACTTTCTAGAGATTTTAAAAGGAAACTTTAATCATATTCATTTATTTTAATGTTTTTGTTTTTGTTTGTATTTTTCACCAGAGTGACTCACTGAGAAAACATTTCAATCACGACGTGCAGGAAGTTCTTAGAAAACCATTTCAGTTTTATTGTTTACGTCACTAAACCAGAGAAACGATCCAGGAAGCAAATAAACATCAAACAGAGAGGAAGAATAATCAGGAGTTTAATGAGAGAACAGGACGTTTCCTCTGGAAACGGGTTTGAACGTCTGCTAAAAGACACGCCCTCATTCCCGACACGCCTCCGTCAAACCTGCCAGTCGATCAGCTTTTCACTGATTCACGCTTTAAAACAAGTAAGAAGAAAATCCTTCCTCATGATTCAACAGTCTGGTCGATCCGGCGCTGATTCAGCCAAACTGACGTCACATTTAGTGAAAAACAGCAGAGCTACTGGGAGCAGCGTTCAGGAAAAACCGTTCTCAGCTAAACGCCGCAGAGCTGGATGCTTACTGTTAGCATTTAGCACCTTAAGCTAGGAAGCACTAGCATTTTTGTCCACTTTCACGGTTAGCTAAACCTAGCATTTCTAAACATCACACAGACATAGTTAGCCATTATCCTTTAGCATTTTCCATGCTAGCATATTTAGCGGATAACAAATAGCATTTAGCATCAAATTAAAATCAAACATAGAAATCTAAACCACCAAAAATAGATCAAATTTAGTCAAATTTTATTTATCACAACAATTTAGACGTTTAGCATGTCAGTACAACTCTAGTTAGCATACATGGCTAACTCAGAATGCTAATGTCTATTTAAAATGTTCTTTTGATCATTTTTAACTGAACCTCAACTCAACACATTATTTCCACTTTTATGCTAACATTTAGTCTAGATGTCTTTAGCATAATTAGCAGATAGCCTTTAGCCTTTAGCACCAAACTCCAAACCAAAACAACGCAATCTAAAGTCACAAAAATATTAAATTTAGTCAAATTTTATCTTTCATAACAATTTAGAGGTTTTATGTTAGTAAACAGTTAGCACGTCAGTACAATGGACGTTAGCATACTTAGCTAACATCTATTATCATGTACTTATAAATATTTCTCACTGGAGCTAAAAAAAAACCATTTAAGACCAAATTTATCCAACTTTGTTTCAGTGGATTAATTTAAATATTTGTTCACTTTAAGTGTTTTATTCTGAAATGCTGACAGGAAACCGATCCAAACATGAAACATTACTGAGTGATAAAATCTCTCTGTAGAGGTGACTCACAGTTTACAGTAAAATCCTGTTTTCATTAAGAGTGAGAGTTTTAACAGATGAAATCTGAAAGGACAGATAAAGATCCTGATCCTCTTTTTGTGGGAAGATTCATCACCTGGATTCCAACCAGCTCATGAGAAAAAGTCATCAGATGCCTCTCTGAGGTGTTGCTCATTCCAGACAGTTTGGCATGTAATGAGTAAAGAGATAAACAAAGAAGACAAAGGACAGATCGCTCTACAGACCAGCTAAATGCTGCAACAAGGGAGGCATTCCTGCCTAAAACCCTCCAGAGACAAAAACACTCAGAAAACGACACAACTGTCCAAAAGGACCTCATTAATAAACTGAAACATTATCTTCAAAGAGAAAAGTGTCTAAAATGAGAACTTCAGCTTCAAGTTGCATTTATTAAGCTAAAACTAACTCAGATTGTGTTGAAGAGATAAAGGAATTAAAGGAACGTAAAACTTTTCACCTGCAGAACAGACAGACAGACAGACAGACAGACAGACAGACAGACAGACAGACAGACAGACAGACAGACAGACAGACAGACAGACAGACAGACAGACAGACAGACAGACAGACAGACAGACAGACAGACAGACAGACAGACAGACAGACAGACAGACAGACAGACAGACAGACAGACAGACAGACAGACAGACAGACAGACAGACAGACAGACAGACAGACAGACAGACAGACAGACTCCACCCTGCATCAGGACGCAGGATGGAAACTGGACTGGAGGATTTTATCTTAAATAAAATAAAAACTGTTTAAGATTTCAGGATTTTGTACAAAAAGAAGCTAAAATACAAAAACTGACCTGATCCTGCAGTTTATACAGGAATAACCTAGAAATATGATAATAGAATCAGTCAGAGAGGTTTTCCATTAGTGAAAATATTTCCTCTTCAAGAAGTTCACAAATGGAAATTAACAGACTCATTCTGAGGCCAAAAAACTGATTCCATCATAAACTATTTTTACCCACAATCTTTTAAATAATGACTGAATTTTTACTGAGTTTAATTAAAAGTCAACAGCTGAACAGAAGCAGATAAAAACGTGCAACATTTAGAACATATAATACATATAGAAACTAATTTCTGTTTCAGTTCATATTAAATATTAATTTAGTTAAAACCAGATTCCATGTCTTCCTGAACAGTTAGTTATAAGTTATTATTTAAGGCTCTCGTCTCCTCATTAGCATAACGAAGCTACAAACTGAGGTCAGAGGTTTCAACAGCAGGTCCGTCTGAAGCACTGAGATCATCGACTTTATGACATGACTAAAGGATCAGGTACTGAATGTGAACAGACATTGAAGCAGGTATCAGCAGGAAGGGAGTGATGAGTGAAAACAGTGACATCATCCAGGTAGACTCTTTCTCACAGACGAGATTTATGGAGGTTGGAAGAGTCAGAAAACCCAGGCAGGCAGCCAGATGACATCAAACATCAGCAGAAAGAAAAAATATTCATCTGCTAAGGTTTATAAAAAATATTGTCTGCAACCTCTGGAGCAAACATTTGGCTCTTAAGGCCCTCCGTAGAGGTTCACAAACCACCAAAATGACAGAATAATGTTTAAATGTTTAAAATGGGTTTTGCAGTTTTAATGTTTTTATGTCATTTCTACACAATATTGGCACCAAAATATTTTTCTTTAAACCCCAATAGTGGAAGGTAGGAACGAACATTTTGGTCAATAATCAATACTTACCAATATTATATTTATCTTCCTACCATTCTGACATAAAATAACCACACAGCATTGATTTTCAGCTTCGGTTTCCCACAATCCTTCACTGCATCACTGTCACATGACCAAACAAAAACCACATGACCGTCCGATTTCTGAAACCCGACAACAAGATGGAAATAAACATCGACTGTTCAGATCGATCTGTTAAGAAATGACTAAACCAACATCGGCCGATACCGATGTTACCCGATATATCACGATGTTACCCGATATATCACGATGTTACCCGATATATCACGATGTTACCCGATATATCACGATGTTACCCGATATATCACGATGTTACCCGATATATCACGATGTTACCCGATATATCACGATGTTACCCGATATATCTCGATGTTACAGCGATATATCAGGTAACATCGCGATAATAATCAAATAAACACATTTTTAGAGATGATAAAATATCGGATTTTGAAGAGTTTTCCAGCATTTGAGGCTCCAAAGTCAAAGGGTTGTAAAGGTTGATGACCTCTGACCTATTGGGGCCATAATGGTTGGTCAGAGGCATCTTGGGGTGGAAATTAAAAACAAAAGTTCA
This sequence comes from Gambusia affinis, assembly GCF_019740435.1. Lineage (NCBI taxonomy): Eukaryota > Metazoa > Chordata > Actinopteri > Cyprinodontiformes > Poeciliidae > Gambusia > Gambusia affinis. The sequence continues at coordinate 24,821,681 of NC_057884.1, forward strand.
TCAAAGTCTGAAAAATATATAAATATTTCTTATATTGATAAACCAAAACCACCAGTTCTGAGTTGAATTTAACAAAATAAAAGCTTTAAAAACAGTTTTTTTTTCAGAACTTTAGCATCCAAACGACCCAGACTGATCCGGCTCAGCCTGGAAACAGCCCACTGGGTTTGTAAAGACCAGCAAAACCAGTAAACCCAGTCCAAACAAAGACAGGAGAACGGGTCAGCTCACGTCTGCTGGACATTACACACGACAAAACCAGGGATTCCTAAAGGAAGAGACACAGCGCCGTTCAAACAGAGCAGAAAACTGTGGACAATGGATTAGCATAACCTGTTAGCAGCAGCATCTAAACTGTAACCTGAGCAGGACAGGAAGTACCAGCTAGCTGCTGTTATTTAGTAAAAACAGTTCTGGGAAAAACCAACACGTTCCGGCTGGACAAACATCAGTGGGACAGAAAACGCAGGAGTTTCTGCACCTCTGCAGGTTAAAACATCAACATGAATGTCTAGAAACAGGAAAGCCTCGTTGGTGGGCGTGTGCCGAGAAAACCTGAGAGAGAAAACAGTTTTGTTTCCCCGTTGGTCTGGTTGGTTAACTTCCTGGGATGAAGCAAAGAAAGAATCCCGTCCACTAAACGCACCGCGGACAGAAACAGAAACCAACATTTAATCATTTTTAAAGAGTCCAAAAGCAATAATATCCAGAAAGAAAAACCCAGACGACGTGAAACTGAACTGGTGACACATCAGAGCTCAGATTAAACTTTATATTTCTGTTTAAATTTATTCTTAGAAAGCCAAACTAACGCTGAAATGATTCTATTAGCATCTTTTATTGAAGTTTTACTTCAAAAACAACAAGATGCTTCATTTGCTAGCAACATTTAGCATAAGCAGCCAAAGCTTTAGCACTGTCCAGAGTTAGAAAACAAAATCAGACCAAACTAAATATAAAAAAAGAATCAACATTTTTTATTTATTGAGTCGACGATATATTCTATTTATATTCATGATGCTGTTTTCAAACTACAAAACCTGCCAACGTTGTTGGGACGTGTTGGCTACAAAGACAACCAACTGATAGAAATATCTTTAAAATTATGACCAAATGGTAATATTTTACTTGTATTTTTTATAAAAATGGCAAAATGTAGCATAACTGGTATCCTGCAGAAGCATAATTCATTATTCAATAAGTGGATTTTGTCTTTCTTAGCTTTTTCACAATAAATACAGCTAAATATATTTAGCTTAATTGTTAATTATTGTTAATTATTGATAATTATTGTTAATTATTGTTAATTATGCCTCTGATCAGGAACCGCAGCAGCCTTAAAGGTTTAGCGGAGCGTCAACAGTCACCGTCTCTCCAGCCAACTTCAGACTTCAGATCTGTATCTGAGCTGCCAACTTGAAAGACAAACAAAAGCATTAAAAGCAAATTAATAAAAACGAAACTTCATTCCCAGCTTGCAGCTACATGCACGCTGTCGCCGTGCCAACGATGAAAAGCCCCGGCTAGACAGCGATCCGGGATGAATCGGACCCGCGCGGCCGTGAAGGTTTCACCTTTAACTTCTTCACATAGCAGCTGTGTGGTTCTGCTCTTCAGGGTCCAGAGTCCAGCCGGACCTGCCCGGCGGAGGGAGGTTCAAGGTCCGGTCTTGTTTGGATTGACTGAGTCAGAACCGCTAACTGAGAAATTACACAACTCATTAAGAGTTTCTCTCTCTGAACCTGGATCAGAATAAACCAACTGGACTTTAAACGTAAATAAACTTTATGAGACAAGTTGATGTGAAGTGAAAGCAGTTCCATTTCAGATTATTCAACAACACAAATTAACCTGAGCAAATAAAAATCATTTCTAATGATTCGGTTCTGAACTGAAGGATCTGATCCAAAACGGCCTGATGTGTAAAATAATCCCTCCCTGCTCTTAAAGAGTTAAAGAGTCTTTAGCGTCACAGTGGAGGAATGTTGACCCACTCTGCTTTGTTGGACTGATTTAGTGGACTTGTTCAATCCAACTCCAGTCCGTTTGTCTGGAAAGTCCGGTCCGGTCCGGAGGCGTGAACTCACCAAACGGACCCGAATCTCGGTTTGGTTGAAATGAACCTGACTGCATATGTGAACACCAAGCGGATCAGAGACCACTTTAAAAGCAGAAAACGGACTACAGTGCAATGCATTCTGGGTAAAAACAAGCAAAACAAACCTTAGCTAGCTTAGCGCTAGCAAGAGAAATAACTCATGAAATTATTCAACCACTAAAATCTGAAAAGTTCATCCTGTTTACATTTTGTGAAGAAGGAAGTTGCGCTCAGCGACTTCTTCAGTAGTTCTTGGTGCAGCGCCCCCTCAGGCGAGGAGGGGAACAGGTTCCTCAAACAGTTTGGTTCATTTGACAAGAGAGAAAAATGTAGCAAATGATGCAACTTTGGTCCCCAATCAAACGGAGTTTATACAAAAATAACATTCAAGGTTCAGACAAACTGGAGGATTTTCCAGCTGAACTCTGTAAACATGGCTGAACTCCTGCTGGTCTCACTGCCTGAGAAACTCTCTGGTATGCTCACGTCTCGCTTCGTAGACCAAAATTGATTTGATTCTATTCATTCCTCAAACAGCTGAATGAATCCAGCATGTTTCATAATTTCCTCCTGATAAAACTAAAGTTCACCTCCGTGCAGGAAAAACGGGCATTTATGGTTTAAACTGCATCAGCTGGAGGTTTCCGGTCCTGATGAAAGTTAATGTGACACCAGCGTCACTGCAGGTAATTGATGTTTAATTTGATTATCTGATGACGGCTTCCACTGCCGGCAGCCTCAACTGTTCACTCTGGAATAAAAAAACCTTCTGATGGGTCTAAAAACTAACTCCAGCCATTTTGCTACATAATTCAGCCAAACTGTTATTTAAAGTTCAGTTCCACCTCCTGCAGGTCAGCAGGTGTTGTGGTTAAGCTGCGGCCCCTTTAAGAGCGTTTCTCCAAACTAAAGTCACTTTCCTGACCCCAGCAGGTAAAACCAACCACCAGCCTCTTACCTGTTCGCTGCTCGGAGTCTCCGCTGTTCTGGCGCCCACTGACAGGTTGCGGTCTGTGGCCGCGCCGTGGGCGGGGTCGGCTCACCTGCGGCGCACCGGCGCTCCTGACTCACGCAGAGTCACCGTGGGAGGAGACAGGGAGGGGCTGAGCGGCAGGGGAAGGTCTTTTATTTAGACCGACATGGTTTGGATTCCGATTAGAAAGTTTTTCAAAGGCGTGAAATATTCCTTTCTCTCTGAGTAAAAACCTTTTATGGGAATAAGAAAGAAGAATCTGTCCGAGCTTAAATATTTCTGGAATGTTCTCTGCTCTAAATGCCAAAAGAACAAATCAAACGGTTGTACTTCTCACTGATGACAATTAGAAGGGATTTTAAAAACACTTTGAAACATTAAAAATAATTATAAAATGTGTTTTTGATCAGAATTTGACATTTGGTTTAAAACAGCTCAGTTTTTTCTTCAACTTTTGCTAATAAAGAACAGATTTCATTGTGTAGCTGTAGATGTAAGGAAGCCCATTTACACCGTGAAATAAAATCAAATGCTAACAGGAAGCTGTAGATACCAGTAACAAGTCACACCAGTGGTAATCTTACTGCGCTAACATTAGTTCTGCTAAGTAGCAGAGTGGTGGAAGCTAATGCTAAAGCGCTAACAGACAAAATTCAGCTGCGTTGATACCCATCAGATGTTAATGCTACACAATATGTACAGCTTCCTGTTTGAGCTTCAGGAAGTTTACAGTTGTTTAGTTTTGCTAACTCTGTCGCTAATTTAGCCTGACTGACCGCAGGGGGGCTTCGGTCAGAAAACAGAGAGGCCTTCAGTAGATTTTAAACTGTTGCATTCTGGGTACAGAACAACATTATTTGCTGCTCTGCATCTCAGGTGGAGGAGAGGAAACAGAGGAAATAGATCTGCTTATGAAAAAAGTCACCCACTTCAAAATAAGAGCATGAATATAAACGTTGATAACCAAAACCAAAAGTCAAACTTTATTCAACTGAAAGTTTAAAAATCATCCTAAAAAATTAACTAAAATAAAAATGATCTCTGTGGAATTCATCCAGAAATAATTTAAGGGAAACTAAGAGCGCTAAAGTTAGCTTCCAGTTAGCAAAAATGCTAAAGTTAGCAAAAATGCTAAAGTTAGCAAAAATGCTGAGGTGCTAAATGAATCAGCAGAAGTGAGTTAAAACGTCACAAAATGTGTTAAAGTGTTGATTCAGTGTCGACACTTTAACAACCTGACGCCATAAACCACTGGGACAACGTTTAAAACGTTGTTGCCATGGTTACCGTGGCCAGCAGTTAGGCTTACAGAAATGTCAAAGTTCAAGTCCGATGTCTTGTTGACCCACTCTCTAATTTCAACCAGATTCATCAACTTTCATGAGGAACAGATGGACAGGAGAGCAAACCGGTGACGTAACGCAGGTTGCTCAACCAGCCGCCTGTTGCTATGGGCGACACTCGGTGTTGCTCTGTTGGGAAACGCTGCAGCCACGCCTCACATTCCTCCGATCAAAAGCTGGAAACACCCACCCATAAACAGTTCACACACACACACACACACACACACACACACACACACACGCACACACACACACACGCGGCTTCAAGTGGCCGTGAGTAACGCTTCATTCAAATCCTTCATTCCTGTAAAGTTGATCTGTTGTGACAAAGCCGTGGCTCACAAATGTCCCAGAACATTTCTGAATATTTCTGAATAAATTACCTGCATCACCTCTTCCAGTTAAAATCCACATTATTTTACAGAACATAAAGTTCTTTAATGTGGCTCCATTTTCTTTCTGCAGCGTCAGAACCGACCTGTTGACCTTGAAAGCAGCTGATTGTGAGTTAGCAGGTGAAATGTTGTGGTCGGTTCTTGGCTCCTGAACTGGAGGACTTATCGTTGTGTCACCTGGATGTTCAGGGTGTGACGGCTAATAAAAGAAGAAACAGGTGAGAAACGTCCAGGTGAGTTCAACAACCTTCACTCACAGCGGCAGTAACTTATGTAACGTCCTGAAGGTTCGGTACGTCTGCGGTTACACGGCAGTAATCTTCCTTTTCCTTGTTGTTAAGGTTTTACTTTCGATGTATTTGTAATTTTTTTTCCACATTCCTTTATGGTTTTGAAGAGATCAGCATCATTTTTGTCTGTTGTTTCAAATAAAGTGATTTAATTTCAAAAACAGAACACAAACTACTAATATAAAGAAAATGTGACAGTCATTGCACATTTACAAACTAGGAAACTCTTTGAAAATCTGTTGTTGAAATTTAACCTCTAAAAATCTACAGCTGTTCATCGGAGCAGCAGAGAAATATTTCAGTTTTGCATCCCAGCATGTTAAAAACAGTGGAATTAGAGCCGACCCTTTTCTCTCTGCTTGTTTAAGCTGCAGGTTTAAACACGAAATAACAAAGAAAAATGATATCAAAACCAAACATGAGGGCAGAACCGGGTCCAGGCCTCAGGGTCTCAATCCGTCTTATCTCAGAGTTCTGGGACAAAACGCTGGACAGGTTGAGATTATAAAACCACAGACATACAGCAGATAGAACCGCTTCATCACTCTGACTGGGTTCATCAATAACTGGATGTTTTTCAGTCTCAACTGGACCTGAACCTCTGGGGATGAGTGTGATTAATATTTCATGAAGCAGATAAAATCTGTTCAGACGACAAAGTGATGATAAAGTTGAACTCTGGAAAACATTTGACACAAATAAGAACCAGTCACAGGTTTTGTGTCCAGGTTCCAGTGGAAACCCGACCGCCGGGTCAACGAGTGCAGAGACCCGGTTCAGGTTCTGTTTGTCATCAGGTTCAAACCAGCGCCTGGCGACCCGAACCGCAAACAAACCGGCACAAATTCAGATCCACATTCATCAGCCTGTGACCCAGAGGTCAGAAGGTCAAGAATCACATCAGTTTTAGGTTTCAGATCATTTCTTCTCTCCTCCTGGTTCACCATGAAACTGAATCAATTTATGGGAGAATCGATTTATAATCCAAAATTCACATTTTACATGTTTTTTTTTATGCCCTTTGAGTTTCTGCTGCTTCTAAATCAGATGAAGAACTTTAAAAAAAAATCCAGTTGTTTTTGGGGAATAAATTGTTTTCTGGTGTCTGGAAAATGAGCCGCTTCAAAAACCTTCAAAATGCACCCACACAAATCAGGAGGCACTGCCTGTTACCTAGCAACCCCAGCAGAGCTCTATTTCATTTGGTCAGCTGGTTTTCCCGCTGTATGCTCTGTACAATGGCTGCTGGAAAAGTCGAGTGTTTCTTTGTTGACTTACCATCCAGACACCATTTGCTGAATTCTGGTTAGTTGTAAAGGAGGCTCCACCTCTGCTTTTCAAACATGTATGGTTGTATAACTGTGCATCTGTTTTCACGTGAGTGTAAATGTTGAGTTGGGGGCGTGGCCAACAGCAGGGGGCGTGGCCATCAGATTATTTGTATTTAAAGTGACAGTATTTAATCTCATTATATGATTAGACAGATAATAGTTATGATTTAAAAATGGTTTTAGTTTTTTTATAACCCAACAAATTCTGGTCTAGTTGTTGTTTTGCATAACCCTTTTTATCCTGTAACAGGAAAGATTATAAATAATTTTCTACAGAAACCAAAATTTTGTCTACAATTTTGACTAAATTTGTTGTGAAAAAGGTGAAGTTTTATTTGAAAATGTGGTTTTGTTGCAGTGAGGAACCGTCGTTCTGTAAGTCGCGTCGATCAGCTGCTGACGTTTGGCTTTGAAGTCGACTTGATAGATTCATATCCAGACTAATACTTTGAAGCATGTGAACTATTTTCCCTGCAGCGCCAGGTGAGCTGACGTCAGTTCACCGGTGGGAACAAACCGAAGAACCTCCAGAGTGACGGATCACATCTGTCATCCTTCAGCTGAGGCCCAGAGGCTCCAGGCTGGTTTTAGCAGAGCGCTAACGCCGAGCGCTAACGCCGAGCCGCAGCATGTTCTCTGGCCCACAGCTAAACACACAAAACACACCGAGAACAACCCCTAACCCTCTACTTTTGGCATTAATGGCTGCTGGAGGGAACCTTAAACTTCCTCCCACTGCTCTCCAGTTATTAACATTCATTTTCTGTTTTCCCCACCTGCTGGTCCGGTAGATCCAGTCTGATTTGGACCAGAACTCCATCTTCTGCTCCACCTGCAGCTGCTGAGTCAAACCAACCTGTTCCCCTCCTGGCCTGTGGGGGCGCTGCACCAACAACCACTGAAGGAAACCACACAGAAACCTCTGAGAGCAACTTCCTTCTTCACCAGATGGAAACAAGATGGAGGCGTCGGTGCTGTTTAGCTAGCACTGCTAACTAAACCGTTAGCTGTGCTAACCGTAAAGCACCAATCATAAACATTGCCTCTGCTAAAACTAAAGCACTAAACTGACATGGTATTTAGAAGAAGCTAAAGCTAAAATGCTAACCTTAACTCCTTGAATGAAGTTTTATTAGAAATAATAATAAATTAATAAAGTGATTGTAAACTGTATTAAACATAAATGTTTTTCCATGTTGTTTGTTTGTTGGTTTTTATAACTTTATATTTCGATCTGCTTCTTTTTACGGTCAGATAATTTTTGTTTCAGCAACCAGAACATTTAAATTTAAATCCAAACATTTTGAGTTTGAAACAAAGTTAAATAAATCAGAAAAATGTCAACTTGTTACTAAAACTGTCTGGTTTATCACGTTTAACTGTCCTGTTCATAAAATCACACAAGAACAAATATAAAAACGACAGAAAAAGTCCATTTTGAATTCAACTCATTATTGCAGTTAAACTGGTACAGATTAACAGATTACAAAGCTCATGGCACAGTCACTGAAAAGAGAAATGAGGCGTGTATGTACAACAAGGAACCAAAAGTTAACAGCTCCGCTAATAGAACCGATGGGGCACGAAATCAGGATCCTGCAACCTGGGAGACGAGTATACAACAAAGAAAATATGAAATGAAAACGTTCTAAAATAACATTAATTAAAACATGTAGCAGATTGGATCCGAGTGTTTGACCCAGGTCCAAGTCAGAGCAGCTCAATCTGAACGGCAAACACTAAAAACCGCGACTGCAGCCGCTTTGCTCTCCATCCGATCCGTTTTTGGGGAAATAGCTGATGAGATTGTTGGCAGATGATCTGCTCCTTTAAATCAGCAACGCTGCAATCTTCTAATATCATCATCATATATTAATCTCCAATCAGGTGCTGAGGGTTTTCCATTCATTCAACATTTACACGCCTTCTTCCAGGTAACAAAAGCAGTCGCAGTCGACCCGCAGCCACCAGGGGGCGCCGAGCTGATTTACACTCTTTGGCTACCAGAGTTAGTTTGTCCAAAAATTTGTTCAACCATCCAAAAAAACGTTTCCACAGATGAGTTCAACTCGCTTTTACAGTTTAAAAAAATATCCAAACGCTGTGATTTTTGGCAGGAATCTAACCGGATTGTTGGCGAGTCGGCTCGGACCGAACCAAAACCAAAGGTTGGCACCGGTAAAAATCAGCGTCGTGTCTCTAGCGTTTCCACGGAAACCGGCTGATGACTATTTACACACATTTCTGCAACTGAAGACGTAAACAACGCTGCGAGGGAAAATCAAACGGGAATATTTGAACTTCTGATTCCCTTACAGATAAAAACGTAGTAAAAATAAAAAAAACAAATGAGTTCTGAACTTTTGATCTCACTACATTTTCAATGTGACACATTTTTTCAACACACACTGAATTGTACTTTTCCATCTTTTAACAAAAAAACAAAAAAGAAAAACGGTACAACATATTTCTAAAACACAAAATAACAACCGTCTACATGTAAAAATATAACTTTTACATACACAATTTCAAAATAATGGTAAAGTTTGCAATTTTTGTTGCATACAATTTACAAATGTCTGTGTGTTGTTGTTGCTGTGGAACTCCGGTCCCGTTACTTTTGTCCCGTGCGGGATGCCGTACTTGCCGTAACAAAGAATACGGAGCAGTCAAGGTGAAAATCTCTAACACTGAGGGGCGTCGCCGTTTTCTGTCGGTCCAGTCTGACAAAATAACTCCTCCCCAAAAACAAACACTGATAATATCAATAAAAAACAGAAACGGCACCCTCGTTATATATCGTATATACTTTTGTACATTTATATATAGATCGATTTATTTATTCAAATAGATTTTTCCAGTTTCCTCGCCTCCTGTTGGACGTTTGGGATTCGAACGATGCTGCTGGATGGAGATTTCTGTTCTTTTGTTTCCCTTTCGTTTAGTTTTTATTCTTTTTACAGTTTTTCTATTAGACATGTAAACCAGAACAGACAAAAAAGTAATAAGAAACAAAAATCATTCTTTAAAAAAAGAAAGATCAAGAGAAGAGGGGCGAAAAAAAAAAAAAAGTTTTACAACAAACAACCACACACTGAGTACTGAAGACTACATTGGCTTACGGACAAGCCGATCAAATATTGATAAAAAGCCGATAAGCTATAATACAAGAAGAGACGCAGTGGTCCACCGTGGACAGAGGGTTGGGACAGGAAGCTGGGGTCGGGACTGGGAGGACTGGGAGGACTGGGAGGACTGGGACCGGGGCTGGTCTCGCTAAATCGAAGCGTCTACTCCAGAACACGCCGTCTACTTACAGGTAAGCATACAGTACATTAAATACAGTTTATTTTTTTGTTTTATTTTTTATCCAAAAAAATACTTTTTTTAACCTTTTTATCTTTTTTTAAATTCCCAGGTCTGGTAAAAAACCCGACTGCATAGAAGCTAACCGCTAACAACAGGCTTCCCTAAGCTTGCATCCTATTAAAAGACCAGGAAACGTCTTCCTCCATGATATGGACTCTAAGAAAGGCACGTCGGTTCAACTGTCCGTGTTCAAATTGCATCTGTTGGGGAGGTAAGGCCAGTTCAGTCCAGTAACTGGGATGGGTTGGTCAAACTGGGTGAAAGGAGGCTTCCAGACTGGGAAACGTCCCAAAGGTTTCCTGAAAGTTTTCACCGGATCGGATTTACAAAAAATTACTTTTTGGATTATTTTTACTTTTACTTGAATCAAATTTATGGTTTTTCTTCCCACTGAATGAAAAACCAAAAAGTTTTAACCAAACCAGAAACACACCTGGAGTTTTTCACTTTAACTGGTTTGGAAAAAATTTCTTTTGTCAAATTTATTTATTTTTTCTACTTATATGAATTATTGTGATTTTGGTCCCTAAAATACTAAAATATTCACTTAATATCATATTTTGGCTCAATTGAAGGTTATTGCAGCGAACGATGCTGTTGGCAGGAAAGATCTCCTGTAGCAGCCTGTGTTACAGTGACCTGAAGAAGCCTCTGACTGAAGACAGTCTGTCGGTTCAGTTTGTCTGATGACATCATTTTTAGATGATTGATAACTTCTTCAGTTACTCAGTAAACTTCTTTTCCAAATATTTTTTTACTTTTCTGAAAATCAAAACAATAATTTTATCGTTTATCACAAAACCTTCTGGGACGATTTACAGGAATATTTCTTCTGGTTTTGACCTTCGTCATCCGGATTTTAACGACTTGTTCATGTTTGAATTGAATTCATTTCTTGTCTGATGGAATCAGTCGGATGGAAAGTTTCCACTTCCTGTTCTGACCTGGTGCTGCTGGTGAAAATCCTCCCTGGTCCAACCAGGATGAACTCTGAACTCTAGCGCCCTGCGGCGGCCATCTTGAAGCCCCCTTTCACCGGTGTCGGAGCGTGGGCAGGATTGGGATTGGAGCGGGAATGCTTCTCCGTCGCCATGGTGATTGTTCCCTGGCCTCCTCTGACCCTCGCCTTGTGTTTCCATGTTGGAGCTCTTGATTCAAGTAGCGAGGCTCAAGGAATGTGATTCGCTTTGCTGTCCAGTCCAAGTTTCCCTTCATCTCTCCATGATTTGTCGAGCTAAGCTAGCGTTAGCGCCGTTTGGTCTCTATCCGGTCCCGAGCGTTTGTTGTACTTTTACCTCTACAGAAACATGGTGACTTTGTGCAGGTTTGGAGAGAAGCTCCTAAGCGCTCCTGTGGGGTGCCGGTTTGTCTCCTTCCTAAGCTTTCCTGGGGAAGTTTGAGGGAGTTTTTTTTTCAGATTCCTCTCCGTGTGCGTCTACCCGAGAGGAGGTGAGGCACAGCTTCATCCACAGTGTGGCGCTAGAGAGCCGTGAGGCTGCGTTCAACCGCTGCGCAAATGTTGCGTTAAAAAACAAGAATCTCTTTAAACACTTTGTGATATGTTTGCTCCCTCCTAAACCCCAACCTTCCTCGCTGCCCGACTCAAGTTTTTAAACGTTTTCTGTTTTCTTACACACATATATATATATATATTTACTATATATATTTATATAGAGCCTTTTTGTCCTGGGAATGCTGATAAAACACGTAGCACAACAGTTCCGTGGGCGGATCCAAACAAATTTGTCCGTTGCCGTTTCGAAACGTCCGGAAAGCGACAAATGCGATTCTGAAGTCCGATTTTCTCGACTGAAGAAGAAGAAGAAGAAGAAGAAAATGGCGGCGAAGCGGAGACGACAGATCACAGAGGAGACGAAGGCGGATCTGACCCGGAGGAACTACTTGGTCGGGCTGGAGCGAGAGGCGGCGCGTGATTGGTTGGTGGAAAACGCCGTCAGAGGAAGTGGTCACTCATCATCCTGATGAACTCTGGCACCTTGGACCTGCGGAGGAAACGGAAACCGGGTCAGAAGAGGCGACTTTACAAGACGTGACGCTAGGGGTGTCCAAAGTGAGGCGCGGGGGCCACATGCAGCCGTTTGCAGGAATCTGAAAGGTCCAAATGAGGCCATTTATTTGGACAGACTTTCAGAACCTTTCAAAATAAAACGCGTTTTTCTTTTTTCAGTCGGATTTTTTGCTTTTTTTAATATTTTAGTGATTTGGGTCACAAACATCCAGCCAGTTTTTACCCAACAGACAAATTTATAAAAATACCGTAAATGTTTTGGCAGTAAAGGTGCGCCATATGGACTTAAAGAATTATCAAAATATCTTTCAGTACCATTATGATAACGATAAAAGTGACAATAAGAACAATTTATTCTTTTGTTTTAGGCAACGATGACGGATACACTGACACAAAAATCAGGCCGGTATCAATAATCGATATTAATACTGCTGTTATGACCGATAATCAGTATTTACCAATATTCTATGGATTTCGCTACAGTTTTGACACATTTTGGGAAAAGTTACATCCACACAGTTGATGTTCTGATAAATCGGTGCGTTCCTGAACCAAACGGATAATCCAACAGAAATACTGCAGAAATAATCCCAACAGCACAAACAGTTCTGGGGATTTTAAACATCAATAATTTAGTTTATTGTGATCATAATAAATCAAAATTCTTACACCAACAAGAAATTTACCACAATAAATGATAAACAATACGATCCTTGTTGTTTTCTAGATCAGAGGCCTTCGACCTCTTAAAAACAAATGTAATTATTTAACATTATTTAAAAATACAGGAATTTATTTTCTAAAATTTGTATTTAATTTTATCCATTTATTTACTTAATTTTGCCCCGTTTGGCCTTCCATACACCAAAGGATCATTATATGATTTTAAAAATCATTTTGTGACCCTTTGTTTGGCGTCTCCTGGCCCCTCCAGGGTTCCTGACCCGTAGTTTGGGAACCGCTGCTCCAGGCTGTCAAAACTTTTTCTCATATTTGTGATAAATTCTTCTTTTCTGCTGTGTTTCATTAACATTTTGCAGCTTTATTTCCCTGCTGATGATTTGACCAGCTGCCTGTTAGAAAAGACAAAAAGAGAAAAAACCACAGAAGAAGAACCCGGCGTATTTCTACATTGAAGAAAAGTAAAAAGTTAAAGTCAGCAGCTCCTTCAGTTCATCTAGGAGAGAAAAACAATTCAAAAGTTAAAATCTGTTTAAAGAGGAAATAAAGTTAGAGTCAGTAAAAGTTCAGCCAATCAGAGACAATTTTATTAAATTTAAATCAAACCAGGAAGTTTTATTCCTGCTTCAAACATCTTCATGAGAAAAGAAAACGGTTCTACGTAGAAATATTAATATTTATCCTCATTTTAGTTTCTTAGCAAACTTAAAACCAACATTTGACATTAAAACTAGTTTTTTATCAGTTAAAACTCTTTTTTTATTCAAATGTTTCTAATAATTCTGTTATTTTATTAAATTTGTACATTTTCTGTCGTTAACTTCAGTTTTTTTTCAGCACTTTTTAGTTAAAATTTGATATTTAAAGTCAGTTTTCTTCCATTATCTTCAGGTTTTATTACTTATTTTTTATTTCTGCTTTTCTTTTTAAAGTTTCTGAAAACATTTGACTCAACAGTTTTTGACAATTTTCAGTTAAAAATGTTATTTTTGAATCAGCTCTGTCCTCGTATTTCTAATATTACTAAAAATGTTAAAGTATGAACAATTTTCTGCTGTTAACTTCAACTTGTTCAGCTTTCATTTGAGATTTTGCATGAATTGTAAATCTTCCTGGTTCATCGTTTGATTTTCTGCTGAATCCTGAAAACATGAAGCTGAATAATCTGAAGCCAAATGATGAGAAATCAGATTTTTGGCCTGAAATTTAGGAAGCTGATGATCTGAGCTAAAGATACGACAGCAGGTTAGTGCAGAAGTGAAATCTTCTGACCATTCAGGGGGAGGAGAGTTTGCTGCGGTTTACATTTGTCCCAGGGGGTTTGGTCCATCGCCCATGGCGGCGGCGGCGGCGTGGTGGGCGGCGGCCAGCGAGAGGGGCGTCCCATCCGATGTGACGGTGACCTTCTCCTCTTCGCGGCGCTTCAGACAGGCCGCCTTGGGGTTCAGGTTCCTCTCTGCACACAAGAAGAACAAAAACCATTCATCTTCTGATCATTTTTATAACTTTCTTTTATATGGAAGAAGATTAGTGCCACTAAACAAAAAGAGTCTCAAACTTTTTACTTAAACCTAAAAAAATCAGACTTTTTCTGAGAGAAAACAATCAGAATTCTGATTTAATTCTTTTATTTTTCTCTTTAAAGTTTTTACTTTAATTTCAAAATTCTGACTTTTTTTCTCAAAATTTTTACTTAAACCTAAAAATTTTAACTTTTTCTCAGAAAAAATCTGAATTCTGAATTAAATCTTTTAATCGAGTTTCATAATTCCATTTTTCTTTCTCAGAATCTTTACTGACTTAAATTCTTTTACTTTCCTCCGAATTTTAATTTAAATTCAGAATTTTGACATTTTCCTCCGAATTCTGACTTTAAACATAATTTTTTGAGTTTTGATATCAGAAAATTAAAGTGTGAATTCTGGAAAAGAAAAACAAAACAAAACAATTTTTTTATCATCTTGATCAAACATTAACTATCAAATAGTATCAAAACTATTTTTTCTATCAAATAGAAAACTACAGCAACAGGTGTTGCTGCTGCCCCCTGCTGGACCAGGCCGGTCAGTGCAGGTCTGTCTGGCGCTGACCTCTGACTTGCTGCTCCAGACTGAGGATGACGGCGACGGCCTGGTGCAGGATCAGCAGCTTGGTCTGCGGCTTGTCGCTCTTCAGGTGGAGCTGCACCATCCTGCCCAGCTCCTTGAACGCCTCGTTGATGTCGCGGACGCGCAGCCGCTCCCGGGCGTTGTTGGCCATCCTGCGCTCCCGCTCCCGCTCCATCTTCTGCTCCGGGCTCAAATCCTCGTCGTCGTTGTTGCTGGAGTGACGAAGGAGGAGAACCAGAGGAGGGAGGGAGGAGATTTCAGGATAAAAGAGGTCAGTCTAAATTTCCAGGGTTTGTGCAGGCGTCACCAAGTCAAAGCTAAGACTTTTTAAGACCATTATGAATAAAATTTAAGACCAATATCACGACAGAGAAGTTCCAAAGAAATGCAGGGGAACAAAACTAGAGGTATTTATTTAGGAGTTATAAATATATTTATATAGATACAGATAGATAGATATAGATATATTTATATAGATATAGATATATTTATATAGATATAGACATATAGACATATAGATATATAGATATAGATATATTTATATAGAATGGCCAATGGGGAACAATATTGGCCCAAATTTTGAATGAATCAATTCTTTGATTTTTTCCAAACTAAATCAAAGCAGAAAACATTTTCACCATTAAAAACACCTTCATCATCATCATCATCATCATCATCATCATCATCATCATCATCATCATCATCATCATCATCATCATCATCACATTAAACATGGCCGCCACCATTGGGTATAAACTCAGGGTTCAGGATCCAAATGTTTCAGATCTGCTCGTCCTCCAGGTCAACAAAGGAACCAGATAAACGGTGAAATGTGTTCATCTGTGGAGGAGTGAAGGCCGAGCGGCTGCAGCCGGGCCGGGTCGCCGGGCCGGGTCGCCGGCTTCCCGCCCAGGGCACAGCGGGGCGGCGTTGGTTGGGAATATAATGTGAGGGCTCTACTCTGCTGTGTGAGAAGCAGCTGAATCCAGGCTCAAGACCGTGGAGAGACACCAAGTTAACCAGCAGCTGCACTTCCACTCAGATCCGCCTCCCGTCCTTAAAGCTGCAGCAGCTTCATAGAAAAATATCTTTTTACATGTTTGTACAAACTGATAGTTTAATATGAGACAGATAATCTGAGAATAAATCAATCTCCTCCACCTTCTCGCTAAGCTAGTTTTGTCGTCAGAAGAAACGTTCTAAAACAGCCAGTCAGAGGCAGGAGGCGGGGCTTAACGCTGTCAATCATTGTTGTTAATTAACTCCTTAATACCCTAAAGGTGGAGAAACAACTAACTGTTACAGGAAAACTGTTTAACCTCTGCTGTCATGGGCGGCTATGCTAACTAGCCTTAGCATTCGCAACATGAGATCGATCATTTCTCAGATTATTTGTCTCAAACATGGCGACAGTTTTAACAAATATGTAAAAACCTATTTTTAATGACATCCTGCAGTTCTACAAGCTGCCAGCAGAGGCAGCACTGAGAGGCAGACGCCTGGTGGAGGCAGGAAGTCTCTGAGGTTTTCAGCTGATTCTCATCACACTTGATCACTTCATCAAAGTTCAGAGGCTGGTTCCCAACGCACCCACAGGGCCGGCGGCGTGGGGGTGCGTTGGGAAGACGTGCGTCCCAGGCCAGCTGAGGGGTTTGATGGAAGCGAACGTCTGGGCGGTAGGCGGGGTTACCTAGATCTTGACCTCTCTATGGCCTTGAGCTCCTTGTCCAGGTCGTCCTTCTTGTCCAGAGACTTGGAGTCCTGCAGCAGGTTCTCGTCTCCCTCGTCCTCAGACTTGATCTCCGAACTCACCGAGGACGTGCTCTGACCCTGGAGGCCGCCGGACAGGGCTGCAGCGGGACCGCAGGGGTCAAAGGTCAAATACAACAGGCAGGGGAGAAACTAATCCCATCCCCAGTGCTTCAACTGAAAGATTAACTGATGACATCATCCATCCATCCGTTGATCCAACCAACCAACCATCCAACCATCATCCATCCATCATCCATCCACTTGGTGACCCATGACCCCCCTGAGGTCCTCCACCCCTACTTTTGGAACCCCTGATTTGAATCATTGTCCCAGGCAGAGTAAGATAACAGATTACTGTTATAATAATAATAATAATAATAATAATATTATTATTGGACATGTCCAGCTGTTTTCAGTCATAATAACTGCATCATTTCCAGCCAGTAATCATCTAATAGCAACAGGACGTAACTTGTGATCCGTCTCTGTAACCTGAACAGGTGATGGAGTGAAGCAGAGATTTTCCCTTTGATCTGCAGCCTCGTCTGTTTGACAGAGTTATGAAGGGAAGCAGCGTTTCATCAGGCCGCTGGTTGAACTCTGCTGCCAGCGGACTCATTTTCAGGGGTATGAAAACCGTCCAGCTCAGGGATGATTTGCTGCACACTGAGCTCCAGCTGCCTTCCTCCTCAGTATTCAGATTTGTTCGGCCTCCTCATCGGCTCTTTAACGCTCAGGCAGTGAAGGGCTCCTCCAATTTAATCACAAAAACTTTTTCAGACTCATTTTCAGCTTTGTTTGCAGCTTAATTATTTATTTTACGCTTTGCTAACTGGTGCCTGATGGAAATGAAGGCAGAGTTTGTTTATCAGGAAGAAATGCACTGAAAGGTTTGTTTAGAGGAATGTATCCATTTAAAAATGTTCAGATTGATGTTGCTATGACGATCAATAACTGATATTATTTTGTTAGCAAATCATTTTGTTGAACTTTTCTAACTTTGGAAACATTTTTATCCTTTAGCATCATTACTAACTTTAACTTGTAGATTATTATTAGATTTAACATGAACGTGTGGGCTTTCAAAATAAAAGTCCAACTTTTAAAAGTGTAAATATTTAAAAGTATGAATGAACCTAAAGTAGCAATAAACAAAGGTCCCAACCTTTCAAAATAAAGGTCTATGTTTTACAGATTTGCAATAAATTGGATTTTTATAAAGTGTGTATAGAAGCAAAGAATATGTTGGACCTTCAAAATAAAAGCCTTCCTCACTAACTGGTTTAAACCTGCCGGGTCGGGTCGGGCCGGCGCCGGGCCTTACCGCGGTACGGGTCGGGCTGGCTGAGGTCCGGTGAGGTCGCCGACTGGACCGGCAGCTGAGGAACCGACACCTGACCCCCCATGGAGTGGCCGCCGCGCAAACTGCCCACGCTGCCGCCATCTTCTCTGTGGGAGCCCACCTGCAGACAAACAGAGGAGACCGTCACATCCGGCCTGCAGAGGGCGCTGTGGGGAACCGGCCTGCAGAGGGCGCTGTGGGGAACCGGCCTGCAGAGGGCGCTGTGGGGAACCGGCCTGTAGAGGGCGCTGTGGGGAACCGGCCTGCAGAGGGCGCTGTGGGGAACCTGAACACTGCAGGGAGCAGAAAACCCCACAGGATGTTCCACATTAATGTTTATCTCTGTTTATGTTGAATAATTAATTTATCTGGATTAAAATAAAAAACACCTGGATTATTCTGAATTTAAGATGGACGAACTGTAAATTTAGGAATTAAATATTTTAATAATAATCTTAAATTTGACTTCATTCATTCTAAATCTGTTGGATTAAACTGAAATTGCAGTGAGTTGGTTTAATTTGTTTTAATAAATATGATGTAATTATAAATAAATTGGGCTGAATTTTATTGTAATAATAATAAAAAAATAATTTAGATATTATTTTGGCTTGAATTGGAATGTTAAAATACAGATTCATTTAGACTTGATTAATCTGGAGAACAGAGATTATTTGTATTAATCTGGACTGTAATGTTTATTAATTCACTGGATTAAATTAATCCGTTTAACACAAGAAGAAAACGAACTTTGGAGTAAAGAAATAGGAAATATGAGTCGTTGGTGATTATTTGCTCTGAAATAACTGATGCTTTTATTATTCTGGGTAAATTCAGATTAAAATCTTTAAATTATTTTTGATGTTTTTCTCATTATTCTGAAGAAATGTGACGTTATTAAATGTTTTAGATGACAGAAAGAAGTCATTCAGGGAGGATTTCTTTGACTGATCATTACAAACGCAGTAGTTTTATTATGAATCCCTATAAACTGTATTTCTCTAAATAAAGCATCATGTCCTAAAATTAAGATCTTAAATGTGATTTTTATTCCTTTGTTTTCATCGTTTTCTGCTCGTCTGTAGGTGCTGCAGTCCCGCCTGTGCCCAGCAGAGGGCATCGTCCATCTTTCTAACAGCAGAACTTCTTCTTCAGGAGTTTCCACCTCTGCGCTCCGTCCTCTCCCATCTTTTATCAGTTTTCATGTCGATTTCAGATTCAAATTCAAATTTAGATGTCAGAAATTTAAATTTCTTTTTGTTCTGGAAGTCTGGGGTTTCTTTTTGTTTTTCCCTGTTTTTCCCCAGGGGTGTGAGAGAGAGTAGTTTACTGAATCCTGTCCATCTGTCTCACTCACACACACACACACACACACACACACACACACACACACACACACACACACACACACACACACACACACACAGCACAACTGACAATTATCTTAATGCCCATATGTTTAATTGTGGGATTTGTAATTCCCAGGGCTGCGCGCGGCTTCCAGCGGGGACTGGCGGCGTTGGCACCGGATGGGTCCCGACTCGTTCTGCGTACGGCTGATTGGGGCGCCAACGTCTGCGGGCGCCACGCGCCTCAAAACGCCGTTCCCCTCAGCTTTGTTTTTAATTTGGGACGCATCGGCAGGAACGGTCACTGGATCTGAACCGAGACGGAAAGTCAAAATTAGCCTCCTGACACTTTTTTTTGTTTTTTCTTTGTTATTTCTAAATATTTCAGATCAAACTAATTTTAATATCAGAGAAAGGAAATCTAGAAAAAGCTGCTTTTAAATGATGAAACTTGGGTTTTCCAGCATTACGGTGATTTTTCTCATTCAGATTTAAAAAGATCTGGGTGATGAAAATCTGAAATATTTTTCATAACACAGATTTATTGTTAAGAAATAATTATTATTTATCTATTGTCTATAATAAATAATAATAATAATTATTAATCAATAATAATTATTATTTATAATTTATTATTATTATTTATAATAAATAAGAATTATTTGTTATAATTAATAAATAATAATTCTTATTTCCCCGCTTTCCATTCTAAAAATAAAATTACAAATAACATTTTCCATGTTAGACTTTTCTAATGTTAATATTTATTCTTGTAGAAAATGACCCTGATATTTTGTCGTAATGTTGACCTGAACCGAAAGTCCAAATAAATGAAGCTGTAACCCAAGATGGCCGCCCTGGACGTGATGACATCACTCAATGAGTTCATTAGTGAAAATAAATCCAGATTTTCCCCAAAAATAATTCTTCAAAAACCAAAAATTTATTAATCAATAAAACTGATTTATCGGCCAGCCCTAGACTAAAGTCCAAACTTTGACTAGGCCGCTCCAGAAACCTTTGTTTCTGTTTTAACGATCATCAGAGTTTGATGCAGAACCAAACTCTGCTTGAGTTTTAGGTAAACTGGATCTTCAGCTGTAGAATCTGATTACAGCAACAGGAAACAGGAAACGGCCCCTCAACCTGTTAGCTGGTTGAGCCACATCTGGCAGCAAAAACGGTTTTATTTCAGCGTTTCTGAGTTCTGTTCATCCACTTTATCCAACTCCTGTCCGTCTGCCTAGAAAGTCCGGTTCGTACCATAAAACTGAACTCTGGTTTGGTTACAATTCATATATGAACGCCAAGTGGACCAGAGACCGCTCCAAAAACAGGAAGTTGACTACAGCGCAGGGCATTCTGGGTAAATATGACCAAAACAAATGCTAGCTAGCCAACGCTAGCAGGAGAAACGGCTCTTGAAATCCTTAAATCGCTAAAATCTGATGACACTCCGGTTTGGTGAAGCAGGAAGTTGCTCTCAGTGTCTTCAGAGGTTTCTGTGTGGTTTCCTTCAGTGGTTGTTGGTGCAGCGCCCCCACAGGCCAGGAGGGGAACAGGTTGAGAGGAACAGATGCTGCAACCAAGTCTCTACTGAACTATCAGGGGGGAAATTTTCTTTTATACACTTTTAGTCCAGACTTTGGAAAAGTGGAGAATCAAATTTGTGCTGTTCTTAAACTGCAGTCCGGGGCCACGTGAAATCATCCTCAGGGTCCAAAATGGCCCCAGGGCCACATGTTGGGTTAACCTGCGGTGAATCGATGTGGATAAAATAAAAAACTTTGATGTAAATGGTCTTTAATTAAATCTGAACTGATTTCAGTTGCAGAGAAAAACAGAAAGAAAAACTTTGATTTTACTGAATTATTTGATTTTTATTCAAACTGGAGAAACTTTATTAAACTGAATCTGTTTCCAAACCTGCAGGTTGAATTGATTTAAACTGAATTTCTTTTTAACTGCATCATGTTTATATGTAAACCCGGTCCAGTTAATCCAGTCCTGTTTGGAGAAATGCAGCAAAGCCCACCTTCGGTTTGCTGTGGAGTAAATAAAGTGATTTTGGGAATCAAATCCCAGTCTGCAGTTAATCCAGCTGGCTGACAGCGGCTCCTGCCCACCACATGCCAAACTCCCGCTCGCTTCATGCAAATATCACAAAATGTCGCCGGCGCTCGGCGGCGTGCGCGCTCCTTCCCAGACCTCCTTCTTCTCGCTCCTTTGTTTATTACTTGCAGCTCCGTCTTTCGCTCTGCCTTTCATCGCCGCCTGGATTCGCAAATGCAAAATGGCAGCAGGCAGACAGGGTGGCGTACATTTTTAATGGAGGGTTTTTATATTTTAAGAAGCCGTCCCTCATTTAGTTCAACGAGGAGGAGCAGACAGAGAGGAAAATATAAATAAGTCTGAAATAAACCGGGTTAGTCAGAGAAAGCCACGCCCGGTTGCCACCTGACGGAGCCGCCAACAACCGCATGGAAACAAAACTAACCTCAAATTATTGTCAAACACCGTCGGCCTGGACTAAAACAACCTAAAGGTTAAGAACTACACAGAGGTTTACTTTCCAGGAGTTCTGATGGAGATTTCGTCAAAACATGAGATTATTTCCACCATGAAGTCAATTTTCACTTCTGATGTGATGAACTTTACCTGGACGGCTGATAAACAATCAAATTCATCCGCAGCATCAAGATGTTGAAAACTTTATCGTAAATCATCACTGTTCCTCATCATTTCTCTTTATTTCCTTCATGCTATTTGGTTTTTCCACTGAGGAGAAATTCCAATAAAGCCGGTCGGGATAATAAAGATTCGCAGGAGGAGACGGGAGCAGAGGAGGTGCTGAGTGGCTGTCATGTGTAATCCTGCTGATGGCTGCGACCGTCGCAGAGAGAGAAACGGCAGGAGGAAGACGAAGGAGAGGAAACGGAGAGGAACCTCTGGGCTGAGACGACACACACATCCAGACAGATTCATCACGCGGCTGGAAACGCTAACGGACAAGTCTGCTCCCGAAACGGCAGCCACGCCACCGACAGGAGAAATGTTTCACCAACTCTGTAAATTGTGATATTTCATCTCATATTAGCCGGATTTCTGCAATTTCCAATTGTCGTTTCCAATTATCTCAGATGAAGCACATTTGGCCACGAGAACAGAGGAGTGGAGGAAATGAAAGTGGAAGTATAATCTGAGATAAACAAAGACTGTTTAGGTTTAGCGCTGTGGAGCCGGATCGACCCGACAACAACAAGACTCAACGGCTCTGCTGCGTTTACAGGGAAACTGTTACACAGTCTTCAGGTAAAAACCTGAACCTTGGAGACAAACCAACATTCAGCTTTCTACCATCCAGTCAGTTTTTATGGTTGTTGGGTTTTAGAAGGTGCTACGATGTCAGATCCATTCAAAACATGCAAAACTTTCCAAGACAAAACCTTAAAGAAATGTGGCAAAAGCAAAGGAGGCGGATTAGCAGCGACTGGCTGGTTTCATCCAGGGATAACAGGAATATCATCTCTGCACACGGAGATTAATCTGCTCAGATTTCATGATCATCCTGAGACAGTCTTCAGTCAGAGGGTTATTGAGATTCGTTGCGAAACTGACTGCTACTGGAGAAGCTTCCTGTCCACAGCATCCACAACGTATGATAGAAACCCTGAACTCTGACGATCCGAGTTAAAACGTTGGGATGAACTGAAACATTCTCTCTGTCCTAACAGATATTTCTGTTGGACTGCCGTTCTGAATATATAAACCTTTAAACGTTGAAACATTTCGGACCAATTTTATGATATTATTTCAATATTTCATTAATATTACTTCAACATGTGAAATCTACACAAAGGAATGAACCCCAGCCTCTCAAATATCCTCCAGTTTTTAAATAATAGTAACAAAAAACAATTTATTCCTTTGTTAAATCACAAATTAACTGTGATGAATCACATTTTAGTTACACCATCTAACAACACAATTATCTATTAAATACAAGGAATAGAGGAGAAACTACCAACTGAATGGCTCAAAAATAACAAAATAAGAGCTTTGGAGTGGTCTAGTCAAAGTTTAGACTTAAAGGATGACCTAAACCTGACCGTTTATGCTGAAAAACCTGCAATGTGCCTAAAATAAAACTAGTTTAACCCAACCAGTTGTGAGGTTTAGGGGGGAATTACTTTGGTAGAAACTCAGACACCAAAGTTTCTTCTTTATTGGTGTTAAAACTGGTTTGATCTGAAACATGCAAATGTGAGAAAAGAAAACAACAAATGGAAGAAAATCTTCCAAAATTCCCCCAAAGTGCAACAGAACCAGTCCGGTTCTGAAAGCAGAGAAACGGATCAGAGATTTAAAGTGTAAATAAAGCAGAGTGGACATTTCCAAACATGGCAGCAAAGCGCTGAGTCTGTCCTCTGTGACAGAAAGCACCTGTTACAACACAGCAAACTGTGGAGGCTGGAAAACGCTGCAGCTTTTTCCAGCGGCGTCACATGGATGCATGCATGAGTTCGTGTAACGAGCCCAAAGCCAACAGAGGCAGACGTGTGGCAGACTGCTGCATGTCAGACAGAACGGGAAATTACAAACGTTTACAGGAACATGGAGGGGAAAAAATGAGTCCATGTGAGGCCGTTTGTTTTTATTAGTTCTGATCGGATCCTTCATAAACAGACAACAATGAGCTTCAGTAGAAAAGTTGAACTTTTTCTACACAAATTAAAGGTCTATAACACAAATGGTTTGAAGTTGGTTAGAAATATTTGGATTTATTGCACAGTTTTTCGTCTGGAATTATTTTCAACATATTTAACTATTTTCCACAGGAAGCGCCCGTTACTTTCTTCAAAAATAACAAAATAAACGGCTCAGCATAAATTCTGCACCTTTGATCCCAACAGACATAAACTATTCAGACCAGGAGCCAAACACAAGTCAAACTGATTTATGACAGTTTCTCCAGTTTTTGCAACTTTGGAAATTCACAGATTATTTTGCATAAATGAGTAACTGAGTTTCAGTGCTGCTGACTCCCGCCTGTAGGTGGCAGTGTTTCTTCCACTCCACTGCTGTCGCCTCTCTGACTTCCTGTCTGGTTACAGCCAAAATGCAACAAGTAAAAAAAGTCACATTTACCGTCATACGTAAAATGAAAATATCGTAAATTTTCTTGCAAAAGTTTTTTTAAGTAGCAACTAAAAAATTTAAAAAACTAAACTTACTAACTAAACTATCCTCCTTAAATCTTGTTAATTTTCTCAAGTTTAAACCTGGATCAGTATTCAATTATTTCACACAAAATGAAAAAATAAAATATTTTTTTGTATAAAACTAACATTTTAGCTAAACAGATTTGTTACTTTAGTAGTTAGTATATAAAATTAATCAGTTTTTCTTCATTTACTTAATTAAAAATGCTTCTTACAAAGTTCTATATTTTCCAACTTATTATATTTTTACACAGATATGATGAGATTTATTTATGAGACGGAAACCCAGTGCATAATGTTGCATTAAGCCATTATGAAGGTTGTTTCGTTTTATTTATCTAATTATCTTTATAAACAACAGGCTGCACACTGATGTGTAATGATCATAACCTTTTTTCTTCATAAATATTCATAAAGCGCTGTACACTTCTAACACAGAGACTAAAGGTGAACTTAATTAAAATTACAATATTACCATATTTTAGCTCCCTTTATTTGCATACATTGTACTTTGAATAGGACGCAAACATGTTTCAAATTAATGAGAACCAAACAAATTTTGGTTAAAATCTAATTAAAATATGAAAAAGCATAAGAGGAGGAATCGTAGCAGCTTCCGCCCCACAGACTGATGTTCAACAAATAAATCCTTTTATCATTAGATGTTCAGATAACTCAGACTGTCATGTTGTGCCTGACAACACAGGGAACGTTAATCTGCACAAATCAAAGCTCCCGCTCTTCTGAAAGCTTTCCATAAGATTCTCCACAGCAGGGATTAGTTAAAACAATCGTCCATGATATCTCTGCACAGCGTTCACTGGAACAACTACTAACTCCAAAGTAACTTTCATCAGCTTACAGGAATGCATTTCCTAAAAGCACAGCATTACGAAGCATTAGGGGGTTTTACGGCAAAGTGATGCAGATTATGAGTCAACTCTCTTACTGTAACGCTGCTTAATGGAAGCAGAGAGCAGCAGGGGGTTTCAGTCGCTTAACCTTTCCCATCTTTCCCAGAGTCGCCCTTCAAACTCATCAGCTATGCAGTAAAACAAACAGCAGGACTTTATAGCGGCAGAGAGAAACATGACTTTCCAGACAGCCATTATGACTTAGTTAAAAGAAGCCGCAGTGCCCACAACGAACAGAAAAATGAGCCCAGACTCCAACAGCGCGTGACATCCTGGATTATTGAAAACACACACGAGACTTTTCAAATGGTTTTTCACGTATGACATGGAGCGAGGTCTTTTGTCTGCAGACTTCTAGGTAATTAAAAGAAGTGAATAAACTCAACCAGGCCGCGTTAGTAAAAGTCACTGCTTGAGGTTTTTAGTGTAGCTTTTAGTTTTAATTTTAACCTTCCTAAAAACATCAATAAATGTTGTCTTAATGTACTCTGATGGTAAGTAGTCTTTTACTAGCATAGTTAGCGAGCTGTAAAATCAAATTTAAAACAATCCCTTTGTTGCACAGAACAACACTTTCAGGGCTGTTGCTTCTTTTCCAGGAAGGAAAAGTGTTTTTCATAAAGTATTTTACCTGAACACAAAACAAAACCCCTGAACAACTCTTATCTTTTTAATAATGGATCATTTGTTTAGTATAGAAACAATTAAGTAAAAATAAGTTAGAAAAAGTATCTTTTGTTTTTCCTCCATTTGCCAATGATAGTTAGCATGCTATAGCTCTACGTTAGCATGCTATAGCTCTACGTTAGCATGCTAAAGCTCTACGTTAGCATGCTATAGCTCTACGTTAGCATGCTAAAGCTCTACATTAGCAGCCATTTTCCTTCTATTTTTTGTTACAATGCTAGCTAACTTAGAATGCTAACAGCTATAGATATTCTCAGAAATGTGCTTTTTCCGCATTCATGAAATGTTTGTTTAGCATAGTTAGCAAACTGTAAAGCTAAGAAACAGTCATCATTACCATAAACTATTTTTATTTTCCAATTATTTTTTTTTGTCTTGTGCCAGAATGCTACATTAGCCTGTAGCTTGCTATAAAATTAACTTAGCATAACAACTTTTCTAACAGCTTTAGAGCTTTTTGTAGTCATGACAAGTTTACTTACAAAGTTTAATCAAAACTCAAAGGCTAGCATGCTAACAGTTCAACAATCAGTAGTTTTTTCTCCTTTTCCGGTGAAGATCAAGTTTTTAACTTAGGATACTGTTAGCATGCTCGCACGCTAATTCCAGTTTTTACCTCTATGAAAATCAAGTTTATGTGGAAAAGCTGTGCTAATCGTAGCATATTTACCAAATTACTATTTCAGATGTGTTTATTTTGCTAAAAATGTTACATTGCTCAAAAAGTATAAGAGACAAAAACAAACAGTTTCCCACATCGTTAAAACACAACTTTAAGAGCATGTTATTCTGTTTTATGAGTATTTATTCTCAGTCTGGTTCTGTTAACACATCACTGACTTTATTTTTAGTCAGAAAAGGAAGACAGTGACATCAATCAAACTGGAACGAACTGGACTTTATGTCTTCTCTTTTTAGGATTAGTCAGTAGGAAGAGTGTTTTCACTTTTTAATGTTGATCTGCTTTAATATCCTAAAGAGAAAAGCAGAAAACACTCAGATTGAGGAAAGTTACGAATATTTTCTGACATGTTACCTCATTCTGCTCCTGTAGCTTCATAATGGAGGCCAAAAACCTTGAGCCTAAATGCCGAGGCGACCTGGCGGATTGTTAGGACATATGCATCTACTTCTGTGTTTACGATGCACTCATAGCTGTGAACTGTATACGTCTCAGTCCCACATCAGCTTACCACCTGTTTTCCCAGAGTTATGATCTCAGCCTGCAAGCGTCTCGGCCCCGGCGCTGCCAAACTGCAGACAGCTGTGTGTATGCATGAGCATGAAAACAGAGCGAGTCCATCAGGACGGGAAGATCAAAACACCAATCGCAGCAAAGATGTCACCCAGTAAATATGTGGCGAAACAAGAGCAATGTGTGTGGAGACAGAAGAGCAGGAACAACCATGAAAAACTGCAGGCGAGGAGAGAGTTAAACTGAAGAACAGGCTTGATGCAAACACAATGCCGTCACTTTTTCAAACATCCGTCTTCCTCTGAGAGTTCCTGTTTACGCTGCGAACAGAGAGAACAACACGCAGGGCAAGAACTGCCTGCTGGCGTGTTCATGGTCAAATTATTCAAAATAAAGAATGGCTGGGTCACATCGCTTTGGCTGAATTTAAGTCCAGACTTTGTCTAGGCCAGTGTGGTTAACTCCTGGTCCTGGAGGGCCGGAGGTCCGGAGGTCCGGTCTGCTGCAACCTTTAGATGTTTCTCTACCTCAACACACCTGAGTCAAATAATGAGGTCATTAGCAGGACTCTGCAGAACCGATCGCTCCGTTCCACTGGAGAACCGATCGCTCCGTTCCACTAGAGAACCGATCGCTCCGTTCCACTGCAGAACCGATCGCTCCGTTCCACTAGAGAACCGATCGCTCCGTTCCACTGGAGAACCGATCGCTCCGTTCCACTGGAGAACCGATCGCTCCGTTCCACTGGAGAACCGATCGCTCCGTTCCACTGGAGAACCGATCGCTCCGTTCCACTGGAGAACCGATCGCTCCGTTCCACTGGAGAACCGATCGCTCCGTTCCACTGGAGAACCGATCGCTCCGTTCCACTGGAGAACCGATCGCTCCGTTCCACTGGAGAACCGATCGCTCCGTTCCACTGGAGAACCGATCGCTCCGTTCCACTGGAGAACCGATCGCTCTGTTCCACTGCAGAACCGATCGCTCCGTTCCACTAGAGAACCGATCGCTCCGTTCCACTGGAGAACCGATCGCTCCGTTCCACTGCAGAACCGATCGCTCCGTTCCACTAGAGAACCGATCGCTCCGTTCCACTGCAGAACCGATCGCTCCGTTCCACTGGAGAACCGATCGCTCCGTTCCACTAGAGAACCGATCGCTCCGTTCCACTGGAGAACCGATCGCTCCGTTCCACTGGAGAACCGATCGCTCCGTTCCACTAGAGAACCGATCGCTCCGTTCCACTGGAGAACCGATCGCTCCGTTCCACTGGAGAACCGATCGCTCTGTTCCATTACTGCTCAATCAATCACTATAACCAATTCAGACAGTTTAAACTTATCATCCTCAAAATATCCAACAACATCAGCGGTGATGTCATGTTTTGTTTTCCTCACATCATGAAGAACATTTTTCAGCTTCAGTTTCATCATCCTGACATTAATCCACTGTTTCTCTGAGCTTCAGTATTTCTTCGCTCCAGGACGTTTCGGTGCCTCCGGCAGGTTCAGCTGTACGATAATGAGCCTGTTATTCCACCGGCTGACACTCCACACCCTGAATAAACACAAACTGTGGCCTCAACGGGAGCGCAGGCCAACATTTACGCCTCCAAAGAGTCCACAAGCAAACGCACCTCTCACTTCAGGCTCATTTCTCATTAAAACTGTTTGGATTTCCTTCCACACAGATAAAAAGTAAAAGGTAAAAATATTATCCTTAACACCAACTGTTTTCTCAAGCTAAATCTCTGCGGCGATCAGTGGAGCTTTGAGCCAAATCTGGAGGAGAACCAGAGAAGTTTCTCTCTTTCAGCAAAGAACACAGTTGGTGCTTAAAAAGAAAGTACACCCTCTTCAAAACCCAGAGTTTCCCTTCTCTCAAAGTAATAATACAATTAAAAACAACATTTAGTCGGTTTGGGAAGACATCAGCAGGAACTCTAGAGAACTGAAGCCACGTTTTCATCCAGCTGGAAACGGGAATCAGTTTCATTTCTATTAGTTTACAGTGAATAAACCAGGTGAATCCTGATGTCATCAGATGTTGACGTGACGTTCGGCTGTAATAATCAGGAAGTAAAACTAACAGACCAAACATCCAACCTGGGAAATATTACCAAGCTCTGTGCCTCTGGTAAGGCCCATAGTTTTCTACCTCAGATGTTTTTGCATCTCCTCTTTAGCGCCTTGAGGGTTAAAACTTTTCTGTCGAAATTAAGAAAGTTATTTCAGATTTTCCCGTTTCCATCAACTTTTTACAATGCGCACAAAAATAAAAGGGAGAAAAAGACGCTGATGGAAACACGGAAAATGATGATCAGTTAATGACTGAATTTTATTGGTCACTTTCCGTTTTAAAAGCCTGTAAAAGCAGCATGTGGGGATTACTCCCAACCCCAGGCTCGATCTAAAACCTCGAGCGTTTCGGTTCTTCATGAATCTTTGCTGAATCTGTTTCTGAGGTCGGACCCGACCTGCTGGTTCCCAGGTGAGCGTCAGGTAGGAGGTTCCTCTGAGGTTCCTCTGAGGAACATGTTGGTGCATCTGGATCTGTTTACAGTGAGCCGTAACTCAGGCTCTCTGTGTCCAACCCCCTCCTGATGTCACGCAGCTGTTTGGTTCTTTATGTTTATTGTTTTAAGGCCTAAATGTGGAAAACATCCCCGCTGCAGCTCGCAGCCTCAGGACGTCTCTCTTCACGTCTCTACATGACGAGATGTGACAGAGAAACAGAAAACATCACGATGAACTGATATGAACTAAATGTTTCAGATTAAAGGTTTAAGCTCATTTTCACACATTACTGACTCAAATTCCCAGAATTCACGGCGTTTTGTAGTCCAGATAAAAAACAAAACTAAAGAAAAGTTCAGTATTAATGAAGACAACATGAGAAAAAATGGATGGATGGACAAACAGACGGATGATCAGCAGGTTGACCCTGACCCGGCGATGACATCATCACAGCTCCTACCATTAGTGAGTGCCGATTGGCCGACAGCAGTCCCGTCCCGTAGCCGCTGCCCAGCGCGCCCATGGCGCCGTTGTGCGTGTCTTGGCATGCTCCGATGAGGCCCGTGCATGTCGTCGCCGTCTTGCGCCATGGCGAGTGATGGCGGCCCCAGGCGTGGCAGCCGGTCCTCGATGCGACTTTGCTGCGGCACAACGAGATGCTGCCATTTTACAGCAACCAAGGCTTTCCTTCCAACTTCACTTTAATTTAATATTCTGACTTTAATTTTAAAATTGGAACTTTTTAATAAATTCTGACATTAAAGATTTTGTTCTGATAAATCTGACTTTATCATTTTATTTTTTTATCAGATTTTTTTCTCAGTATTCTGAGTTTCATTTTAAAATTTCCACTTTTCCCTGCAGAATTCTGACTTTTCTCCAAAAACTTTCATTTCAAAATGATTTTGACTTCAATTTTAAAATTCAGAATTTTTTTCTCAGATTTATGACTTAGATCCTCTGAGATCAAAAATCGGAATTTTTGGAGAAAAAGCAAACTTTTTATTTGATAAAAACTAAAGAATCAAATGAAAGTTGAAAAACGAGAGTCAGTTTGTTCCTCACCAGTGAATGCAGCGGAGCCTCGTAGTTCGGCGACGACGCTCCCTGTCCTCCGTTCCTCGACCAGACGGCTGAACTGGCAGCTGCAACACAGCGGACCCGATGACATCATCAAGATGGACCCGATGACATCATCAGGATGGACCCGATGACATCATCAGGATGGACCCGATGACATCATCAGGATGGACCCGATGACATCATCAGGATGGAGCCGATGACATCATCAGGATGGACCCGATGACATCATCAGGATGGACCCGATGACATCATCAAGATGGACCCGATGACATCATCAGGATGGACCCGATGACATCATCAGGATGGAGCTGATGACATCATCAGGATGGACCCGATGACATCATCAGGATGGACCCGATGACATCATCAAGATGGACCCGATGACATCATCAGGATGGAGCTGATGACATCATCAGGATGGACCCGATGACATCATCAGGATGGACCCGATGACATCATCAAGATGGACCCGATGACATCATCAAGATGGAGCTGATGACATCATCAAGATGGAGCTGATGACATCATCAGGACGCTTCCTGTCCCTGAAACGTTTATCTGCGGCGACCTGCAGACGCTCCTCCACTGGACCGGAGCCGAACCAGATCCAGGCTCTGGAAGCGCCGAACTAAATGTTTCTCCCCGCTCCGACCCGGACAGAACAGACCCGGAAGACAAACCCGACCCGGCCTCGTCGCACCACTGACACGCCGATACGAGGTTCTACCTTTGGAAGGTGAAGGTGGTTTATCAGCCGAGTAAAGCAGCTTTCTGTTCTGACGGCTCGGTTCTGATCCGACCCGTTTCTTTGGCAGGTAGACGGAAAGGAAACGCGACTTCACAGCAACATGAGGCGTCAGAGACGCTGCGTCTGAAAATCAGGTCTTCATAGACGGGAAAGAAAGAATAAAACTGCCACCAAAAATACCAGAAACTTTCTAGAAAAAACACTAAAATATTTTTCTCTGTTTTCGAGCCTGAAAAGTCGAGAAAATTTATTTTTTGAAACTCTGAATTTTCCATTAATGTTAAAATTTCTGAGTTTTTTTTCTGGGAACTTTCTGAGATTCATCTTGTAATTTCTGGTTGTTCTGGAGGAGCCGTCTGGGTTCAGAATGATGCTGTTTCTCTCATCAGCGCCAGAAAAGTCCGGTGAAACGCGGCGGATGTTCAGACTGCAGTCGTTGTTGCTGTGGGAACGTAGCATCAGTCAGCTAGCTGTTGAGTGCTAGCACAGTGCTAGCCAGGAGGCTAGCAGTTGCTAGCTTATGTCTGGTTAGCGCACTGTTAGCCTGATGCATTTGGAAACTGTTCTTCCTGCCTGAGTGACGTTTCCCTCCATGTTGCACCTGGATTCATTTCACTGCAGATCTTCTTGACACTTTTTGCTCCAAAATGTTTTTTTTCTCTACAATCTGAGATGTGAGGTTTTAAGCTTTTATTCTCCTGGGCCGGGTTAAAAGCAGAGGGGTTGCTGATATTCAGAAGATCTGATTTCCTCCTCTGAACTTCCCTCTGCTCTCATGTTTTACTGTCATCTCCACCGTGTTGCTCTGATTCCTTCTCATTAGCACGTTTCTCCTTTTCATTGTCTTTTCTCTCCCCTCTCCTTTATTCATATTACATGCTCATTTGCATATGCTAATTAATGCATAATCACCTGGGTACATTCATGTGCAAATACAAATATATGTATTAAACGGAGGCTAAATTATTCCGAGTCCGACGGTGTAAAACACCCTCACGGCATTCGCCTTGGATATCAATTTGCATGTAGTTTGCTCTAATAGGCTTCATTTCTAATTTGTTAAAAGTGGAGTAACTCTGACACAATGATAAACACCAATTATGGTTTCACAGGCAATATCCTAGTCAGCTATAATGATGATGAGGAGGAGGAGGAAGAGGGGAGAGGGTTGGTGTTTGCGGAGCCGGCAGGTCTGCGAACGGTTTGTGGAAGTGGAGCTCGTAATTAAAGCTATCAGTCACAAGGCGAGGCGGAGGAATATCAAACGGTGAGCGGAGCGCCGACAATTACAGACAAATTTGACTCAATTATTATTATAAAAAGTCATTTTTCACTTTAAGGAGACGCAGCAGAGAGGAGGAGTGGAAGAGCAGCAGACAGCATCGATACGGGGATCAATACACTGATTATCAGCACAAAATGTCCAACTATTGATTAGGAATCTACAAAGAAAATGATATTAAAATATGGATTCATGTGGAGACATTTAGAATGTGCAAGCAAATATTTTCAGAAGAAAAAAAATCAAAAATCAAAGAAAAACGTGTAATTATATGAAAATGAATCTATATTTCCTGAATAAAGTCATAATAATAAACACTTCATCATTAAGCAGTAATATAAAATATTACTTCTATTAAAAGTCATAATATTATGAGAATAAAGTTCTAATAATACAAAATCAGTTGTAAAACTAAAAGTTATAATATTATGAAAAATAAGGTTGTAATAATAGGAGGACAAACTCCAAATACCAGAAAAAAAGACGTAACAATTCAGGACTAAAGTCGTAATAATTCATAATAATAAATAAGGAATTATTGATTATTTCCTGTTAAAAAGTTACTTTTCACTCAGTTTTCTCTGATTCCTGACATGTCTGAACCAGAACCTGGACCAGAACCTCTTGGTGATTGTTTGTGTTTTACGGCCATGTTTGGGTCGGGTTCTGACCCTGTTTACCTGTGAGTGATGGAGGCGAGCCGACCGGGGTGGAGGGGTTGGACGAGAAGCTGTTGTTGGTGTGATCTGGAGAGTAGATCTGCACAGAGACGCCTCAGTTAGCATCTATTAGCACCGTTAGCATCCTGACAGGCGCTGGGAAACGGAGCAGTACTTACTGAGGCGAGGGCTTTCCCTAAGGCGTCTCCGGTTTGGGAGCTGCTGGCGGCGCCGCTCTGTGCTCGGTTAGCTGTGACACACACACACACACACACACACACACACACACACACACACACACACACACACACACACACACACACACACACAGACACCCACACACACACACAGGGGACAGAAGCAATGCATGCTGGTAAATAAGCATGTTGTTGACGACACTTTTAATTATTCAGAAACTGAACATCTAGAAACAGGTTGGATAAAAAAGATGAGAGAAGATGGATGGATGTTGGATGGATGTTGGATGAATGTTGGATGTTGGATGATGGATGGATGTTGGATGTTGGATGGATGTTGGATGAATGTTGGATGTTGGATGATGGATGGATGTTGGATGGATGTTGGATGAATGTTGGATGTTGGATGATGGATGGATGTTGGATGGATGTTGGATGTTGGATGAATGTTGGATGATGGATGGATGTTGGATGGATGTTGGATGAATGTTGGATGTTGGATGATGGATGGATGTTGGATGGATGTTGGATGTTGGATGATGGATGGATGTTGGATGAATGTTGGATGTTGGATGATGGATGGATGTTGGATGATGGATGGATGTTGGATGAATGTTGGATGTTGGATGATGGATGGATGTTGGATGGATGTTGGATGAATGTTGGATGTTGGATGATGGATGGATGTTGGATGGATGTTGGATGTTGGATGAATGTTGGATGATGGATGGATGTTGGATGAATGTTGGATGTTGGATGATGGATGGATGTTGGATGAATGTTGGATGTTGGATGATGGATGGATGTTGGATGAATGTTGGATGTTGGATGATGGATGGATGTTGGATGATGGATGGATGTTGGATGAATGTTGGATGTTGGATGATGGATGGATGTTGGATGATGTTGGATGATGTTGGATGGATGGATGTTGGATGATGTTGGATGTTGGATGGATGGACTTTAAAATAATTTCTTCTCTTTCCAAACGTTTCCAGCCCAGAACCGTATTTCACCTTTGACCTTTCCTGACCCTGACCTTTCCCCTCCAGGTCTCCCAGAATTGTTATCCCCATTTAATCTCCAGCCTGATTGAGGTCAGAGGTCAGCCGGGCAGGAAGTGACCTCACAGGAGCAGCCGAAGGACACGCCCACTCCGACTGCTGACAGCCGGGTCCAGATGGAAACTTTCTGCTGGCGCACACAGACCGTTTCCATGGTAACCAGGGCATTGGGGTCGGGTCTAAGCCGCTGGAGGGTCAGACAGGAAGCAGCAAACGTTCCTGGGTTAAAGCTTCCTGTCTCACCACCGGCCCAGTAGAACCGCCGCAGGATTACCACAGGGAGGCACGGTTCTGATCGGTTCTGATCGGTTCTGTTTGGTTCTGATCGGTTCTGTTTGGTTCTGATCGGTTCTGTTTGGTTCTGATTGTTTCTGATCGGTTCTGTTTGGTTCCGTTTGGTTCTGTTTGGTTCGGTCCAGACCCAAACTCCGTCTACAGCTTTCATTAACATCATTAATTCACCAGTTTATCTACGATCCAGTTCAGTGTAACTAAATGTAAATAAAAATAAAATAATACGTTAAAATGTTTTAAATTTAGGCCCAAATTCACTCAGAACTTTTCATCAAACTGGATCAGAACTGAAGGACCAAGTTACAGTTTCTATCATTTCACAGGAACAAAGATGATTTTAAATGTGTTCCTGTTGATCCGCTGATATCAGAACCAATCGATTAATCTTTCCTAGCGCCGCAGCACCTAGCATCCATCGTCTACCCATGATGCTTTGCTTCATCAACAGATCTCAACTTTTGTCATTTTCAAATAATTCACGTCTCTTCATTCTAAAAACTCTTAAAAACAGAAAAATTAAATCGTTTCACTTCAGCACTTCAACACAGGACAAAATAAAAGCCTGCGGCTAATTTCAAAATAAAAGCCTCATGCCCAGGGTTGCATCTAGAACCAGCAGGTCTATCTCTCAGTGTGTCTCTCACCCATGACGCTGTCTGTGCCGTTGGTGGAGGCGGTGCAGGAGGCCGTGCTGTAGTGATTGGCTCCGCCCCCTCCGCCGCCGCCGGCCCTGTGGAAGCTGGACATGGGAGGAAGGCTGGAGCTGAGGTCTGCGGACGAGGAGTGTGACGGGTAGCTCTGCGGAGAGACGGGAAACGTTAACGGCGCCTCCTGCCTGGCTGGCGGCGCCGCCGGCGGCCCGGCTCACCAGTCGGTCGTGAGGGTGGATCCCGCAGTAGGAGGAGCTCTGGGCGGGGCCGTGCGCCGAGTTCCCGCCCGCCAGCATGCTGCTATGGTAACCCTGCTGGCCCATGCTGCTGCTGCTGCTGCTGCTCCAGGGGTCGCCGCTGTGGTGGCCGTCTGACGGACAAACAGGAAACTTCCTTTACTCTGAAGCAGAGCAGCTGAGGTTTGTCTAAACTACGAATAATCCTGTATTTTCATGATTTAAACGATTTAAAAAATAAAACTAAACATTTAGTTGGTTTGTTTCACACAGGTGGCAGCCATGTTGGATTTTGAGTTTAAGGGAAACTTCAAATTTCTGTGTATTTTTTTTTGGTTCTTTCCTATTTTTTTTCTGCCAAAAACATTTAAACTTCTTGACAGAGTTAATTAACTTCAGTCAAACATTGATTTAAAGATAAAAGTTTTCTATATTTTAAATGTTTAGACAGTTTTGGCTTCATCACTGTGTTGATCTCTAAACCTTTTACAGTCTGTGTGATTAATTGATTACTAAATTATTTGACAATTATTTCAATAATCAAATAATTATGATTAATTATAAAAGCCTTCTCTCTGTGTTCGGTTTGGTAACTTCATGCATGAACCTGGTTCAGAATAACCTGGTTAACATGCAGAACAGACACACCTGACATCAGGTTACAATCTGGGAATCATTTCTATGAGATGAAACAAACTTCAGAGGCTTAAAGGGGAAAAACTATTTTCAGATACCAATTCTCACAATGGTGAAACTAATTAAACACCTTCACAACATATTTCTGTCATTTCTTATATAAAGTTACAGTGCAGTGAAATCAGTGTGTGCAGGTTGGTCTGGTCTCACCTGGCATGAAGAAGGAGCTGGGGAAGCCGGCGCTGGGAGGCTTGGAGGACGGGTAACCAGGCGAGTCCCGGTTGTAGTCGGCTGTGCTGGCAGACGGAGCGTAAACCTGCAAAAACACCAAACGTCAGCAAACATGACGGGAAATAAATCAGTTTGTTTCACACAGAAAACATTTCCAACTTCAACTCACATCACAACGCAGAAACAGAGGATGTACAATAAAACCTTTAATGTTTTATAAAACCTTTAATGTTTTATAAAACCTTTCATGTTTTATAGTACAGAGTTAAAGGAGAGAAAGAATAAAGTCTGAACTACCTCAAACCTTTTACTCATAACTGAACAAAGATGTAAAACAGACCTTTTGTTTGTCTTTTCTTTTAATAAAAGCAAAAAGATCAAGATAGATTCACTTCCAGTGGATCTGAACATCTGCTGTCAAAATCACATCTGGTTGGAAAACAGGAGAGTTCTGGGTTGATCCAATCTCTATATTGATTATTAGTTTGGTAAGGAAATACCAAACTAATACTACCAAGTACTATGGATACAAAGTAACCTGTAAGTACAAATAAATACCAGAAAGTAACAGTTTAGGTTACAGGAAGTAACCTTTAAATTTCAGAAACAAACATTTAGATTCCAGAAAGCAACTTTGAACTTCTGATAAATAATCATCTAAATTTAAATG
Source organism: Gambusia affinis (assembly GCF_019740435.1). NCBI lineage: Eukaryota > Metazoa > Chordata > Actinopteri > Cyprinodontiformes > Poeciliidae > Gambusia > Gambusia affinis. Next base: position 24,859,025 of record NC_057884.1, read on the forward strand.
TCAGTTCCAAAACGTGACATTAAAGCAGCATCTTGTTTCCAGGAGAGAGAATACAGCTTCCAGTTTGGAGCTTCCAGTTTGGAGCTTCCAGTTTGGAGCTTCCAGTTTGGAGCTTCCAGTTTGGAGCTTCCAGTTTGCAGCTTGCAGGTTTTGGAAGGTAACGTGGTTCTACTAACTGCTGTGACTAAAACAACAAAGTTGTAGAAAACTACAAACAAAAACTAAAGTACCAGAAACAAACTGCTGCACCAAACAGAAGATCTGAGATCGTTTTAAACGCTGGACTCCAGCAACCAGAAGCAGAAACACGGTGAAGACGAACTGGAACGTTTCAGGCGGGTCACGGTGTCTGCAGGGGGTCGCCGCCGCTCGGCGCGCTCTGAGCATGTGCATAGCGTGCGAGCGGCGAGCCGTGACGCCGACTGGCACTCCGTGACGTAAATTGTGGAACAGCTGCTCACTCCTCTTGATGAAAAATAGAAAACTCTCCACAGATCCGCCTTCAGTCTCCATAAAAACATCAGAAGCTTTTTTTTTTTTTTTGATTTGCATATGAACGGGAGACAGATGTGATGAAACCAGAAACACTTCCACCCAATTATTAAAAACAGAAAACGCCTTTTGGGTCATTCTGGTCAAACACAAACCTCATGGATCTTTTCTTTGATTTAAAAGAAGATAAATGTTTCCTGTCATCCCTCCTTTTATTGGTCCTAAAGTCTCCAACCGTTAACAAGGTTCACCTCACCGAGCTGCTAAAACGATTAATCAGAAGGTCTGGACATCCTGCAGGCTCTCCAGGAAAACAGTAAAAATACGTCAAAAGATGAAAATACATCAATTAAATTATTTATAGATAAAATGCAATAAAGCAGCATCCCTTTAATAAATGTCCTTTATAATTACATAGTAAAATCTGCTTAGTAAGGGATTTTTTTAGCCTGAATTCTCCAGTTAACGATTAATCAACTACTAAACTAGTTGATTACTTCAATAATTGATCAATCATGATTAAACCAATCAGATGTAAAGTGACGTTTCAGACAGAAAACATGTTAATGGATCAGCGATCAGCCAGAAAATCCTCACTGATTTCTGATTCATTTTTTATAAAATAAAACTGCAGAAATAAAAAAATTGATATAAAATTCATATTAAAAGTTCACAGACTTTCTGACATGGTTCTGCTGCCGTTGTACCACGCTTGGTTCTGGAGTGGTTCTGGTGGACAGTTGGGCCAACATCTTGATTGGGTGATGAACCCCAGAGCATGATGCTGCCACCACCTTCCTAGTTTGACTGTATTTGTGTTTTGACTCGTTCTGACCCAAATATCTGAACATAAATCTGAATAATGGATCCAGTTCTGGTTTCTGATCCCACCCTGGCTAACCGAAGGCTTTGACTGGACCTCCGTTTGTCTCACGCCGCTGCGCCGCCTCCAGATGTTTGCTGCTGCAGCTGCGAGTCGCAGCTTCCTTCCTGAAACGCACCTTGCAGCAAATCCTCCGATTCCACTCAGCGTCTGCAGATTTAATCAGGGATGAACCCTGACTTCCTCTGAGAACCCAACTCTGATCATAAAACCCCACTCACTGACCCAAACACACACACACACACGCCCACACACACACACACACACACACACACACACACACACAGGGCCGAGCTCCTGATCCCGCTGAAAACATTTAGAGCGGCTCTCATGCGTTGCAGACATATTTTCCCACTGAATGTGTTGTCAGACTGGTGTGGAGAGGCTGTGATTTGTGTGTGTGTGTGTGTGTGTGTGTGTGTGTGCTGCAGACAGACATGAACAGGTGCAGAGTGTGTTGGAGTCGGAGGAATGCAGGGAGACACAATAACAACCTGACTTCCTGTTCTCTCAGACATGGAAGCAGCAGCAGCAGCATTCCCACAGTCAGCAGCAGCCAATCAGAGAGCAGAGAAAGTTTCATCTGTTTCATTTTATTTATGCTGATAAATGAGGAAAAACGCAGCAAGAAACTGATTCTTAGAGCTGAATATTTATATAAACCAAAAAATCAGGTTTTAAGCTTTTAAAACGCATCAAGAAACAATTTAAAGACAATATTTATTACAGGGTTTCCCAACGTGAAGCACAGGGGCTAATAATTTCATAAGGTTTCTACCAACTACAATTTAAGACTTTTTAAGACCAAGAGATCACAGAAATATACAGACTTCATCCGGCCAACTGGAGATGAATGTGGACTTATTGATAAAAGGTTCACAATCAGACGGTTAGCAGGCCAGGGTATGCTAGGGTATGCTAGTGTATGCTAGGGTATGCTAGTGTATGCTAGTGTATGCTAGGGTATGCTAGGGTATGCTAGTGTATGCTAGTGTATGCTAGGGTATGCTAGTGTATGCTAGCAGCGAGTTAGCCTGAAGCCAAATGGGAAAAATAAGACACATTTCAGAACTGTAACAAACTCATTTAAGGTCAGCTCAGTTTTTAAAAATGAATTCAAGACTTTGTAAGACTTTTTAAGATGCACAGAAATCCTGTCATGTTTATACTTTGATTTTAAATAGAGATAATTTGGCCCAATTTTCTTTATTTTGGGTGAAACTGATTCCATTTACCTCCATAAATTCACCTTCTGCTCTTCATAAAGTCACATTTATGGACGCTCAGCTGACGGAGCAACATTTAGACCAAAAATTAACAATCAAACAAAAAGATCAACAATCAGCCAGGAGACGGCAGTCAGTGCTGCAAAGTTATAAAAATAATTTTCTAGAGAATATTCAAACCTCCAAAATAAAAACCATTAAAGGAAACATCAGTAACTGATGATTAATCAATGAATCGGATAAAAACAACTGGAACATTCTGCTGGTTTTCTGTTCCACCACTTAATCCTCTTTAATACAATATTAGAAATAAATTAAATAATTCAATCACTGCATTTTTAAAAGAAGAAAATAAACATGTCAAAATGCAATAAAATGTTTCTTTGAATGAATCTGAACCTGGTGAACCTGAAACTGAGGAGTTTTGGATAAAACATTTAAAACCAAGATGTTTTTAAATTAAATGTAAATTATATATTTATATATTGTTCAGTTTCTGGCTTAATTTCTGCTCTGAATATGTTGCATTTTTCAGAAAATCGCCTTTTTAGAGCCACTTAATGATTAATCAATTAGCTGACGATTATTCTAATTATCGATTAATCATGATTAAACCGATTAATCGCTTCAGCTGTAGATATCGGTCCGTCGGTTTTTTATATGTTTGGCTTCATAAAATGAAGAAATTCTCCTCAGAGAGCCGAAGTCCAGCCCAGATTAGGCCCAGTTTCTGAACCAGAACCGGTTCTGCCTGACAGGAGGGTCGCATGGCGGATCTGGGAATCTTCACAGGAGACGAAGCATCGCAGTCTTCATCAAAGCCTGGCTCTGTGTCGCCCCGGGCCGAAGAACTTCAGCCGCATTCCAGCTCAAACTGGTTCCTGATGCAGCTGGAAACGCAGCAGCTGCAGAGTATCGCCATGGAAACATCGGCCCGGCGTTAGCTCGCCGCGGCGGGGAAGTGTCGGTAAGAACGGAGCGTTTCAGAGCGGGCCGTCGAGGAAAACAGCAGAATGAAACGCTTGGAGTTGGACGGAGATGAAAAGATGATAAACGGAAACAAAAGAGGAAGAAAAAACTGGAGGCTTTCAGTCGTTTTCTGCCAGTTATTGTCTCCAAATGTGAGGAGCATCTGTTCAACCTCCGTCTCCACCTCGGCTCTCAGCGGGGAAAAGGAGCGAAAACGAGGAGAAGAAGAGGAGCCTGGTGGGATCCCCGTCAGAAAACACCAACAGTTCACCGTTCCTGTCTGGAAACGCAGATTCAAACTTAAACCAGTTCAGATTTCTCTTTTTGTCATAAATGAAAAAAAAACAGACAAATGAAACATTATTGCAGTTATTATAATGTGCATTAAAATGAACAGCAGCCATGTTTGGATTTTAGGTAAATGCTCTTATTGTGAAACATTAAACTTTTTCTACAAGCAAACGAAAAACGTAGAAGCATTTTCAGCCAGCTGACCAGCAGTGCAGCTCAATAAAATTCATCATATTTTTTTATTATTTTTTCTCTGTTTCAGCCTGAAACTGAAATTCCATCCTGACATTTTCAAACTGCTCAAGGTCGTTTAGGGACCCTGAAGGTCGTTCATTGTTCTGATTCAGCAAAGGATTCTGGGATAAAAACGAGGAGCTGCTCTGGTGGAAACGGAAACAAAACCCAACAGTCGGGTCCAAACGTTTTGCTAAGTGGAGAAAAACTTGAATATTTCTGTTTAATCCATTAAAAATGAAAAAGTTTGGTTTTACTTGCTCAAAAATAAATTACAAACATAATATTTTAATAAAACAAAGCAGCAAATAATTCCCTCTGATGATAAAAACAAAAACTGCACCGATCCACTTTATTCCCTTCCAGCACCGACACCGATACCGATACTGATACCGATACCGACACCGATACCGATACTGATACCGATACCGACACCGATCCGATCCGATACTGGAAAACAGCTAAACCGACTTAAAACGTTTTGATTTCTAAACATAAATCTACTGAATTATGAATTATTTTGATAAGTGCACCAGCAGCTTCTCAAACTTTGGTCAAACATGTAAAAACTTTTCATTTTTTGAGTCAAACATGTAAAATAAACTGTAATAAAAGTTTAAACGCTTCAGAAAATGAAATTAGGATCATTTGAATAATCAGAATAATAAAGCCTGAAGTCGCTCAGAGCACCAAGCATAGAAACGCACTGAATAGATCCACAGATACGAACAAAATATTTTTTCTTCATCTACATTTCTTTCAGCAGCATCACCACCATGTGGGTCAAGCTCTCATGGAAAACTCTGGATTTATTCAGCCAAACGTCCCTCAGGCAAAACCCTGGACGCCCCAGGGGTCCTGATCCAATAAACGGGCCCCTGGACAGATTTCAGAGTTTCTTTACATTCTGACGCCCGTCGTGAATCTAAAGCCGAACCCATCAGACAGCGTGTCGACCCTCCTCCTCCCTCAGGTGGGACAGGATCGTCTGAACCGGGTTCTGGACCGGGTTCTGAACCGGGTTCTGGACCGGGTTCTGAACAGCCTGGTTCCACTTTCATCAAACTAATTGTCTGTAAAAATAATTTGTCCTGAAAGCCAAATAATCACCAGAAGCTGCTTTACAAAAAAACACAAAACCTGCATTTCCACCCGGATTGTAACACAGAATAAATAAAACCACGACTGTCCAGCAGGGGGCGAAAGTTTCAATAACTGATCAATTAACAGGACAGCATCGTTGTCCAAAACGTGGCCCGGGGGCCGTCTGTGGTACTTCAGTACTTCAACCTGAGTAAACTTTGGACCTTCAGTAATAATCCTGTTGAAGCTCAGATTAACAGATGTCTTCAGATTAAGATCTTCTGAAATGGAAAATGTTTCTTCTTCTAATTTCCACATTTTTACTTTGATCTTAATTTTACTGAACAAACATGCAGAAACTTTTTAACATTTTTAAAAAGTTCTGCTTTTGTTGTTGAGACATTTTTCTAATTCAAATAGTTTAAAAACTGTATTAATTTATTTAAAACTTAAAATAAATCAGTATTTTCTACTTTGATGAAAATAATGTTGCTTCAAATCCGAAAATGAATAAATGTGCATTAAAGTCGTTTAAAACGTAAAAAGTTCTGAAATAAACGCTGCAGCTTCGGCCATTTTGGATAAATTTCCACGTCTTATATAAAGATTTAAAACGCCGATGACCAAATTGATAAACCATAAAATCTATTTTATGTTTTATTTAAGTTCTCTGTGAAAAAACATCCATGATCTGATGCATAAAAATATGATGACAAAGACAAATATGGAGAGAAATTAAGGAATAAAAGAAGATGAACAATAAAAATGTGTAAAACTTTTTACATTTTTATCAGATTTTCCTGCTTCTGGAAAAATGACCTCATAGATTTTAAATATATAAATAAATACGTCACTTTGTAGGAAATTAAACAAGCCGGAGAAAAGACACTTAGGAGGTCAGCGCTTCGCGTTTTCATGAACAGAAATCGTTTCGTACGGAGTCTGAATCCTGCCAAAACCCAGTGACATCTTGGATGTTGCTTATTGTCGAGACTTTCTCGTCTCCGTCCAGAAACCCACGTGGGAAAACAAATGAAACGGGCCGCAGACGATCCAAAGCTCTCCGGTTTGGTGCTGGAGGAGCAGGAGGGGCGGAGGACGGGTTCTGCTTTTTAGATGGATTTTTATAGCGGAGAGCTGAGCCACGGCCTCTGAATCCTCTGAAGGTTAATTATGTTCCTGATTCAAAACACATGGAGGTGTGTGTGTGTGTGTGTGTGCGTGTGTGTGTGTGTGTGTGGGTGTGTGTGTGTGTGTGTGTGAAAGCGGAAGGAAATCCCACCCACCACCTCCAAGCAGAGGCCTTTATTCTACCAACCTGCAATTGTACTAATGTGAACCAGATGTGAGCTCAGTTTTGAGCCTAATTGAGTCCATATGACAAAATATGGAGGCAGAAAAAACATCACAGAAAAATGATCTTAGAAATGATATTTAATTTGATTGGATTTATTAAAAGCTAAACCTCAGATTCAGGTTGTTTTGCTGCAGAGTTTTACATTCTGACTCCTCGTGTGTCTCTATTGATACACGATTTACAGCAACAACCTGAAGAACAAACTTCATTATTTCCTCAATAAAAAACACAGTGTGGTTTAAGGAACGAAGCAGAAATAATAAATTACCTTAAATGCCTGATGTATCAGTTATGATTCAACAAAAAAACTAAATGCAGCTTTTATTTTGTTAATAAAACAATAAAAATGTAAAAAACATCAAATTATTATTAAGGCTAAATTAAAAAAATGATAACTGGTGGCACCGCTAATTTAACAACTTTGTTGCGCTTCAACGCTAAAGCAGGACACTAGCACAGTAGCTAGCATACGCTAATGCTAAGGGGCTAATGCTAAGGGGCTAATGCTAAGGGGCTAGCTTGCTCATAATCTCTAGTTCTCTAGAGTTTTGTTTTGCTCTCACATGTTTCTAGTTTTAGTTATTGGGAAAAATCGAGGAAATGAAAGTGCTGTGTAAACAGGAGGATCAACGTCTAAACAGCTGAAGCATTTTTAATAATCTAAAACCAAAACTTCAACACAGAGCTCCAATTTTACTCAACTGAAAGTTTACAGAACAACCAAGTAAATTAGCACTTTACTTACTCCTTTAACTTCATTAACTTGGGGAAGCTAAGTGAGCTAACTGTTTTCAAGGCTAGCAAAGACTACCTCTGCTGTTAGCTTATTGACTTGAAGATGATTTTCACTGGCAGGCGCTCAAAGAGTGAAATGGGAGTAAAACGGGAAATGAGTTTTAACAAACTAACATTTTATTCAAACTGAACTGAAGGTTTGGACAAAAGTTTTAAAAAGTTAAGACAACAAAATGTTCCAGTTTATTTCATTTCTTACAGGATTCCTGAGAAAACTGAGCAGCGTTTTAGAGAGAGAAACATCCACCATCTACTGCTGCACACTGCTGGTCAGCTGGGAGAAAGACAGCCTCTACGTTAAAAACATTTAATTTGGTCAAAGAAATCTGATTTGGATCTAATTTCATTAAAAATAGTTGGATTAGTGTCATATTTAGAAAAAACAGACGTCGGGTTTTGGTTGAATTTGGTGTAAAAGTTGGATTTGGGTCGTTTTTGTGTCACATTTGGTAAAGAAGTTTAATATGGCAAAAAAATAAAAAATAATGATAATAATCAGATTTGGGTTGAATTTGGCAAAAAAGTCAAATTTTGTTAAAATAATTTTGCATTTGGGTCGTGTTTCTTAAATTTGGTCACATTTGGTATAAAACTTGGATTTTGGTTCTTTTTGGCAAAGAAAATGAGATTTGAGTTGGTAAAAAAGTCAAATTTGGTTAAAAAATTGGATTGTGTGACTTAGCCTGCCGGGTTAGCGTAGCCTGCCGGGTTACGGCAGGCTACGCCGTAACATGAAAGGCAGGCTGGCAGATAAAGATGTAATTTTCTTTACTTTGCCTGGTGGATCTGCTTAAAGCCTCCATGTGTTTTAGAAAACCTGACCTACTTTGATACAAGAGCAAAACGAAGCAAAACGGTTTTAAAACTGGGCCAGAAAAACTCTGGAAAACTCTGGAAAAATCACTGCATCAAGCTGGTGGAGTGGAAAATGTTCAAAATTCAACTTTAAAGATTCACAAAATATAAGCAGCAAAAGAGAGAGAGAGAGAGAGAGAGAGAGAGAGAGAGAGAACATCAAATAACCAGACAGACGGAGAGAAACGGGGCACAAAGAGAGCAAATACTCTCACATCTGCAAAAATACTTGGGTGTAATTGAAAACATGCAGCAGCTTCACACACTCACAGAGTTTCATGGACTGACGCATTCCTCAGCTCACTTTGCGGCACACACACACACACACACACACACACAGCTCCCTGTGGAGCTCCGGCTTCCTGAGGCTTGATTAGAGCCCCCTACGTGAAGACAAGTGGACTCAGCATGTGTGTGTGTTCGAGGGCGTTGCACCTGTGACTGAAGGGGGGGTCGAGTCCCCCAGACAGAAAACACCGGGGGTCCGGACAGAGAAACACACAGACAGTGTGACACCAGTCGGTGTGAGACCATTAGAAACTGGACTCTGCTGGAGGAAAACCGTTGAAGCTCCGACTTAAACAGAACCGGATGAAGAAGTAGCCTGGATGTTTTCACCGTAAAACTACGGCAGAAAAAACGCCGAGCGTTAAGAACCAGAGACTGGACGGTCCGGTCCGGTGTGAACCGGACGGTCCGGTCCGGTGTGAACCGGACGGTCCGGTCCGGTGTGAACCGGACGGTCCGGTCCGGTGTGAACCGGACCAAATAAAGCAAACTGTAGTCCTACAAACCTCCATCTGGGTTCGGTTGAAGTGGTCTGAATGTGAACACCTAGTGGACCAGAAACCGCTCCAAAAGCAGGAAGTGGACTCCAGCGCAGGGCATTCTGGGTAAATACTACCACAACAAACACTAGCTAGCCTAGCGCTAGCAGGAGAAATCACTCAAGAGTCCTCCAGTCAGTAAAATCTGACTCCATTTTTATTTACATTTCATAAAGGAAGATGCAGTCAGTGTTTTCATTTGTTACAAATAGATTCACTAAAGGAGAACTAAAATACAGGCAATGAGAAAGAGCTGAATGTTTGTCTCTTTAATATATTTCTAATATTTCATAAAAGATGTGTATACACACACACACACACGCACACACACACACACTGTCTCATTATCGCTTTAATTCATCCACCTGACATGATACTGACATGTCCAGATTATTAATGCAGATTATTTTGTTTTTAAAGTGTTTTCTTCAGTTTGTGACAGAATGCTGCATCCTGTATGAACAAATCAGCGTCATCACAGATCCTTCCTCCAGCAGCTTTTGTAACCAGAACTACTCCCAGCAAACCCAAACCGTCCTCACTGCTGTTATTGTTTCATGTATGAAACAATAACAATATAAAACATTATATATAAAATGTGACGCTGCGTTCAGGCAGCAGACGGTTCATCCATTATTCATCCATTATTCACCAGCCAACACTCACACAGAAACAGGCTCTTCTTCTCTTCAGCTCAACTTCAGGTTTCGTTTCCATCTGAGGCAGTTGGTTGATCAACGCCTCCGCTGGGTTTTCTTCAACCAGTTCCCACAACGTTTTACATCTGAACACATTTTACAGCTGGCAGCCTCATTCAGGACACTTTCTATAACAACCAGCCACATTTCAAATCTGTATTACCAAAACAGAAATACGACCTTTCAGAACATCGAACCGATGATCCTGTCATAAAGGCGTCATCAGCGTAGAAATGAGAAGGTTTTAAAGTCCACAGATGTTTTACTAAACTGTCACAACATCAACTGTTAATGATTTATATTCTCCCTTTTCTCATTCGTTCAACCATTTTCTCTCAGTTCCTGAATGAAAGGAAACTTTTGGTCAGAAACCATCAAACTGGTCAAACTCACTGCTGACTTGCACAAGAATTAAATCATGATCTGAATCCTGTTTTTTCAGGATGTGGAAAAGGTAAGAAGACAGATAATATCAATAAATATTGATTATCAGCCAAACTGCAGTGTTGATATCGATGTGGGTCAAAATGTTGTTGCAGCCGATAAAAACTGAATAAATGAAGCTGCTCGATTATTTTTCTCAGTTGTTCAGTATTTTTATGAATAAATAGCTAAAAAAATCAACTAAGTTTGGTTAGTTTAAACCGGTTACCTCATGATTCATGATATATTAGGACATCTCAGTGAAAATAGCTCTAAATTACTGGGAGTCATAAAACCACATTTCCTCCCAGCAGAGTGTAAATAGATTTCATCGTTTCTCGAAGACAAAACGTTCCCAGAATGAACAAACAACCAGAATCTGTACGATTCACTTTCAGCCATGAAACGAGGAAAAATTAAACCCAAATAACTGAGAATAAAAACTAAATGAGAGCAAATGGTGAAGACGCTTCACCAGATGTCAAAATTAAAAAGTCCAGCAGCAGAGAGTCCGGTTGTGAGCATGTTTACACTGCGGCCTGTAAATGGATTCAAGATGTCGTCTGGTCCTGCCAGGAGCCACCAGATCAAAGCATCAGACAGCCAGTGATGTCACAGCTCTTTAATTGACCACTAATTACTCTGAATCAGCTGGAGGATTGTGTATTTGTCAGCAGTGAGAACGGATCCACGGCTTCCAGCCTTAAAGTTTAAATTCTGCATGTAAACAGAATCAGCTGTGATTTCAACAACCGCTCCTCTCAGGAGGATTCAGCCTCCTTAAAGGACATGAAGCCAGCTGGTCACAAACAGAAGAGTGTTTCAGAGACCTGGAAACCAACACCCAGCACACACAGAGAAACATGGTGGTGGCAGCATCATGCAGGGTGGATGGAAAGACCAAAACCCAGCAGGAAGGAGATGTTCAGATAAATGGACTGAACCTTTAAACCAGTTGACCTGACTTTACACCAGAGCCACAGTCCATAAAGATCACTAGGAGAACGATAATTAGGTGCGTTGCTCAGGGGCACATGGACAGAAGGAAGCTGGAATCTAACCAGCAACCTTCTGATTACAAGACGACCACTCTACCCTGTGAACCTCTAAAATGCTGCACTGATCTGTGAACGTGGGACCGGTCCAACGGGAAATGTCCCGATACTCCTGATTAGATCAGAGCAGATTCTGAGAGAGAATGGCCTAGTTAAAGCCCAGTTGAGAATCTGTGACATGAGTTAAAGTTCCAGAGTCTGAGAGAAACAAGCAGCCTGTTAGCATGTTAAGTTGGTAATCTGATTGAAAGCTGGTTCCATCAACTGCAGTTTCATTTTGTAGGAAATGTTAAAACCAGGAATCATTTTCCTACTACTCTACCATGAAGCAGCTCTTATTGCTCTATTTCATAAGATCACACATTTTACAAAACACATTTAAGGTTTGTGGCTCCAACAAAACAACATGAATTCGTCTTTGAGTCCATTTCATTCTTGATCTAAAGTTTCATTACAGCAGAATCTTTGATTTCTGTGCAGGCAGGAATCCGGGCAGCCTGGTCCCATCATGGAGACCATATCCATGGTCTCCATGGAGACCGGGACAGGAAGTGGCTCCATGGCAGGAAACAGTCAGAGGTCTGGGGACAAACGGCCCTCGCAGCACAAAGAGCCTCCAGAACTCTGCAGCCGCCGCCAGAGACGATACGGACCCGGATTCTTTCAGAGATCCACTGCAGAGAGCTGCTGATCACTGAGACCAGAGGACCCGACAGAACCAGGCTGAACCCAACAGAACCAGACAGAACCAGGCTGAACCAGACAGAACCTGACAGAACCAGGCTGAACCCGACAGAACCCGACAGAACCAGACAGAACCAGGCTGAGCCCGACAGAACCAGACAGAACCAGGCTGAACCAGGCTGAACCCGACAGAACCAGGCTGAACCCGACAGAACCCGACAGAACCAGACAGAACCAGGCTGAACCCGACAGAACCAGACAGAACCTGACAGAACCAGACAGAACCTGACAGAACCAGACAGAACCAGGCTGAACCCGACAGAACCAGACAGAACCAGGCTGAACCCGACAGAACCAGACAGAACCTGACAGAACCAGACAGAACCTGACAGAACCAGACAGAACCAGGCTGAACCCGACAGAACCTGACAGAACCAGACAGAACCTGACAGAACCAGGCTGAACCCTACAGAACCAGGCTGAGCCCAACAGAACCAGGCTGAGCCCAACAGAACCAGGCTGAACCCTACAGAACCAGGCTGAACCCAACAGAACCAGGCTGAACCCAACAGAACCCAACAGAACCAGCCTCCTTCATGACCTCCCTCCTTTGGGTTTATTAAAGGTTTAAAGTTAATTAATGTTTCCATCTTGTATTAATCAGAACTTTCTCTGGTTTCTGATGTTTTTCTCTTTCTGCAGGTTTAAAAACATTTTACTTTTCTTCTCTTTTCTTCTCTCCTTCTTTCCCTTTAAACTTTCTATCTCACCTCTCTTCCTTTCTATTTCCTCTGATCCTTTTTTCTGTCTGAAACATTTAAAATGAACCCAAATCCATTTCTGATGAAGCTAGTTAGCTAGCTAGCTAGCTAGCATGATTTCACCGAATGCTCGTAGCACCATGAGGATTGGCAACAGAAGTTACTGGAAACACATTACTGCTTAGCTCTTGGTAGCTAAACCTGAACCTGGCTAGCAAAGACATATCAGTAGCTAGTTAGCGGTAGCCTCAATGAAAGCGACTCAAACATTTTCCTGACAGAAAAGTTTTATATTAAAAAAATTATATAACATATTAATTGGTCCTGCCACTAAATACATATTTATATATAACTTTTTGTTGACATGCGTACTTCCTGTAACCTGTAGAAAAGTCAAACCAGCTGGATTAGCTGGATTAGCTGGATTATCTGGAGCCAGAGAGGTTAGAAATGATGGACAGTTTCCCAGCAGGGAACCTCTGAGCTCCGCTGCTGTTCTCACTTTATTCTCCATTTCTGTAAGAACAACAAACCTTTACTCCGTGTTTCTAGAGCTGATCACAGCAGCAGAAGTGACTCTCGGCACACACACTCAGATTAACAGAGTGTGTGTGTGAGGGCATGAGTTTTCCAGGCCGGAGAACAAAAACACTTCTCCACAGGTGACGGCTCTTTACGAGTCTCCTCCACCATCGTTTTATTAGCCGCCCGTTTTTCTTTTAACTGCCAGGATTTTTTTTTTCTGCCGAAGCCGACATGCAAACGCTTTTTTCCCTCCTTCTTCTTCTCTTTCTCCCCCACCATCTCTCTTTCAGCGGCTTCCTTTGATTTAATTACTGCCACATGCTGCCGACTGCCAGCCGTCGTTAGCGAGAGGACGGCCTCGACCGACCAACGCAGGGAGAGAGAGAGAAACACTTCAGATGGTTTAGAGGATGAAACAGCAAGAAGGAAGGAAGGAGGGATGAATAAAAAGGAAGGAAGGAGGGAGTAACGGGAGGAGGAAAGAAGGAAGGATGGAAGGATGGAGTGATGGATGACAAAAAGAAAGTATCTTCCTCCTCCTCCTCTTCCTCTCCAGTGGTGACTGGTTGTTGGTCTGCAGCCATTTGGCCGCCTGACAGCTCATTAAGTTGTTTTATAAATAATCAATGATGAAGTAATTAACAAGTCCACACACACACACACACACACACCTGCCGTCTGACAGGCCGCCCAGTTTAAACTGGTTTCCAGTTGATGTGGAACCTCATGATGGTTCATGTGGATCATCCATCCATCGTCTTTACGGCAAAATAAAAAATCTGTAAAAAATAAACCAATCCAGAGATTTTACCCACAATTCCCTGCTCCTGGCATCAGTTTTCTGGTCAACAAGAACTGAAGTCTCTTTTTAAATAAACTAAATGAATTAAAACAGCTTTAAGTAACAAACTTCTGGTGATTTCATGTCTAAACAACAAGAAGTTTTCTGTCATATTTTACAGAAACTTTAGTTGGTTTGTTTGTTTCTAATTAATGTTTTATTAAACTAACCTAAATGATCAAAGAAAATATAGATTTTCAGTTTTAAACCCAGCAAATGAAAACAAACAAAAAGTATCTAAAGACAGACAGCCCATCCTGCCTGACAGCCAATCAAATCGCTCGCTGCCTGGCGCTCAGCCAATCAGACGCCTGCTCTGCCAGGGCGACAGCGGCAGCGGGGAACAAATCAAACGTCTCCTCCTCTAAGATGGCCGCCACAGATTCCTCTCAGAAAGTTTGGGAGCGCTACAACTGTGTCGCCGGGACTCCGTTGCCAAGGCAACACACCAGCTGGCATCAAAAGAACCCTGTGCCAAAAAAGCTAAGATGGCCGCCGCTGCATGTTAATTATTGAAGCTGAGAGCAGACGGCGGGCAGAGCCGAACCTCGATCCCAACACTAAGATGGCCGACGGAGGGCGACCTGTGACCTGCTGCTTCAGGTCAGAGGTCAACCTCAACCCCAGAAAATCAGAAAATGGAGTAAATTAAACCCATTAGTTCATCAGGTGGATGAAACGTGAAGATAATCTGTTTTAAAGTTTTCACATTTTCTCACATTAAACCACAAACATCAAGTTTCTTCATCTGGATTTCAGTCTGATAAACCAACAGGAGCCACATTATAAAAGGATTTCAACATTTCCCCCAAAATAAAGCTGAAAAGTGTGGTGTGCTTCTGTTTTCAGCACACTGTCTGTGCCGGCTGTGAGCGTCTAGAAAATGAGGTTCGAATCTTTCTAAAACAAATCAGACTAGATGAAGATCATCTGAACAGAACTACACAATAAGAAAATATCAAATTACTGGTAAATATCACAATATTACTGGTAAATATCACAATATTACTGGTAAATATCACAATATTACTGGTAAATATCACAATATTACTGGTAAATATCAACATCAGCTGTGAAATCTACCTTTTTTTCTTCTTTTCTCTCTTCCTCTGTGTTTCCATCACCCTGTGACCTTTAACCCTTTAGGCAATGTAATTAATATGTGAGCAAATGCTACACTGAAACTCTGTCCAATTAGCTAAATGTTAGCATTAAAAATGCTAGCTATCAATGGTTGGAATATGTTAGCAACAGTTACTGGGATATGGATATTGATGATATATTTGTAATATATTGTTCTGAAATATCTGTGTGAACATCAGTGTTCAAGTCTTACACACAGACTCCCATTTGGATTTGATGTGGACTTTGACTAGGCCATCTGATAGTATCTCTGGCTGTACATTTGGCCTTGTTCTCCTGCTGGAAGGTGAACAGTCTTGGGTTTTCTTCCAGGGTTCTCCTGGATTTAGATCTTTGGATCAAATCAGACCTGCTTCCCCAGAGCATGATGCTGCCGACACCATGTTTCCTGGCCTGTACTGTCCTGGTTTCCAGACATTTGAAGGTAGTTGGTTACAAAGGAAAATGTGCTGAAGTGTGTGGCTGTGACCAAACCGTTTGAAGGGAGTGAATACTTCTGCAGTTTAAATCAAACCAATAAAACAATAAAATTGGAAATAAAATGAAAAATTAAGAGATATTGTGAAAGTACTGGTGAAAATAAAAAATAAACTTTAGGTCACACTGGATAACCAAGTAAGTTAAGAAAGTTACTATTTGTCACATTAATTACTTTAACAAGACATTTATTTATTTATGTACTTTTTAGTTATTTTGGCAGGACCAGTCCTCCATACATTTCCTCTTCTGTAGCTTTAACCTTCACATTTCCTGCTGAGTCGACCTTTTATTCCCCTGAATGAGGAGTTGATATTTTGTGAAGCAGAATTAAAACTTTAGAGCCTGAAAAACATTTAAAATCATTTTCCTTTTGATATTTTTCATTTCGCTCATTTTTACGACTTTCCAGTAAAATCAGCAGCACAGCCACATAAAACCACACTTAATCCTTCGTCTCTGTCATCCTGGGTTTGTGAGGATCTTAGCCTCTGACCCCGCTCCTGCTGCGCAGCCATTACGCCGGCGTTACATCACCGGATGTTTTCATACTGTGAAAGGTTTTTATGGAGTCAGATCCCTGGAACCGCAGCTGAATTTCATTTCAAATTAACGGGTTTTCTTTGCTTTTAAATGCGTTTCAGAGAGAATATTCGCCTATACATCTAAAAATAGACAAGACAGACACAAAGAGACTTCCAGATGTCCTTTTATCATCCGTCCTAGAAGTTTTAACTCGGTCCAGCTCTCCACTTCTGTCTGATCCCGGTTCAAACCCAACAAGCAGGAAATTTACGTAGCGAATTTTTGGGCGAAAGCATCAGCAGTGGATGAGCGGAGGAGCTGCGTGACGTTCCTGACGGAGGATTAAATCACCTTAAACCCAACATCTGATTCTGATCGCAGCCGCTTCCTCTGATCCTCTGAGATGTTAATGAAGATTAAAAGTCTGAGTCACGGCCCCGCGGTTCTGTTTCCACCAGACTCACCCTGTTCGTCTTCATGAGAACAAACAGTAAAATCATCTGGACTTTCCTGCTATCAACTTTAAAGACGCTGCGCGTCGCTCTGAGTCAGAGACCAGGGGAACTCCCCCCAACAAGCCTCACAACCCTCCACGTTTACCTGCAGTAAATTACCTGGTTTTTCAGAAACTAGTTCATCATACGGAGGACTGACCCTGCCAAAAATTGGCAAAAAAACCCAGAAATAATAAACAAGTTCATCGTTTTCACAAAGTCTTAGTTTGCAGTACAAATGTCTTAGAACGCTTGACAAACTAACTTACAAGTAAATTTTTCGAAAGAAATTGTAGCTTGTTTTAAATTAATAATTTCTTGATATTGATGGAAAACATAATAATTGCACTGGCAGATTATTTGGTCGCAAATCTGCTGAATGCTGAGATTAATTACAAACTGAACACTCTTACAAACGCACAATCTTCAGGAAAAAAAACTCTACTGAACTCAACTGTTTGAGGTTTTTCAGTGTAGGTCAGTTTTATTTTGCTGTGACTTTTTGTTCACCTTTAAGAAACTCAGTAACCGTAAACTGTAATTATGTAAAAACATAAAAACAATTAAAGTCGATTCAGATTCAATTTTCAGTGACAGGTTTAAAACTTCCCTTTTTCTACTATTCAGTGTGATTTCACTCCAAAAATGGTGACATTTTCTCTTTTACCAAAATCCAAATTTATTCAATAAAAATGTCTAATTGTTGCTTTTTTCTTTAACATCTGACGACAAAATAAAAACAAAAGTTACAACACACTAATCCCACTATTCCCAGTATTCCCACTATTCCCAGTAGCTTCATGTTTTAGATGTAATTTTTCTACAACGTGGCAAAAAAAAAGACATAAAAAAATAAATTTCAGATAAAACATGCTGTGCTTTGATGCTAATGCTTTAGCATGTAATTCCTAGTCAAAGTTCATGAATATGAAGGAAGTTAGTAGAATAAAACTTGAGTTGATTGAAAAACATACATTTATGTTTAAAATGGTGACAAAACACCATAAATTCACTAAAGAATCCATATAGAGCATAAAAACTAAAAACTACACATGAAAATGACCGTTTACTGCAAAACAAAGCAATAAAACACAAAATCAGGTGAAAACCAGGAGCCACACGGAGACAAACGGGCGGCCATTTTTAGAGATGCACCGACATGAAACATAAAAATCTGATAATTCTCTTTTCCATCTGAACTCAGAGATTTTAATTTAAATCAAAGTTCAGTTTCACAAAATCAACGCCTTACAGAACCCAGCTGACAGCGTGAAGTAAAGATCAGATCCATCATCCTGGATTCTGGTTCCACGTAGAGACTAGGAAGGTTTTGAAGAGGCCTAGTCAAAGTCTGGACCTAAATCGTGATGTAGCAGCTAGAAAACCCAAAATGTAACTCAGTTAAATGGTAAGAGATTAATTACCAATAATCACTAGAAATACACAATATATCTGCACTAATATCGGTATCAGGGAATATTAATTAACAACCAACATTTATGTCCATTTAGTTGCTGGTTTTCTTTTTCTCAAAATCAATATTATTTAAGAAAAATGTGATACTGATACAGGTTGGATATCGGTTTTAATATTGATATCAGATATTGATATCGGCCCAAACTGTTGAAGGAACCAGCGATCAGGTTTAGGGTGTCAATACTTTCTCACATAAAGTCGGGTTGGAAGATTTTTCTCCAATAAATGAAAATATTATTATTTAGTATTATTATTACTATTTAGTTAACGTTGGAGCTCCAGCCATCGGTTGATATTTATCTCTGAAAATCAGAAAGTCTTCTTTTGCAGAATGTTGTACACTTAACAACTGTTCAGACAAAAATAAAGAAATCGGTATCGGCTGATCAGTCTTCTTAAATGATCGACTGAAAACTGCAGTCATGAGCTTCCAGCCTCGGATGTTTTTCTTGGATGATTTTTAACACTTTTGCTCAGCTCTTTGTTTGTGCACATCCAACCTGAGCAGCAAATGGAAGCAGATAAGCGTGGAGGAATGAGCCCTGTGACCCCTGACGAAGCACCACAGAAGAAGAAGCAGCAGCGTGGAGACAGCGAGAGCCTCTAATAGCCAACATATGGACGCGCGCTGGTTGCCAGCAATACAATCAGGACTGCATTATTTGGCCCACGCTGGAATAATAAAGGAGTCAGATCAAAGAGCTGATTACTGCAGCGCTGCAGGATCCTTCTCTGTTTGTTCTTTCTTTATGTCCTTCTTTATTTCTCTTTGTTGTCTTTGATTCTCCTCCTTCTTTCTCTCTGCGATCAGGTACGGCGCTAACGCCGACCATATGGACGCATCTATCACCGCAACATCAATGCGGCGCTGCAGGACGCGCTTCGTCCGGCAGCATGTTTTGGGTTTTCTGATGGGGAGATAGAGACGGACGAGAGGAGGAGGAATGGATTTCACTCTGCTTGGTTTTACTTTGGTGCTCAGGGTTTCATCGCCTCCCAACATGGCGGCGCTGCTTCACGCTGCTCATCAAACACGGAGGTTCTGAGTTCAGATCGGATCCAAATGTTTCAGCAGCTCCAAGTCCTTCACTTTAATGTAGCTACACTCATAACTTTGACCACTAGATGTCAGCAAAGTGCTTCCATTTGGTATGTGTGGAATTTGCATCAACCGGCATTAGAGGAAAGAAAAAAGGTTTTAATATAAAACGTTCTAAAATGTGTAATATTTATGGCTCAAATAATAAATAATCAACTGTTATCAATGTTTTACTATTTTTCTACATTTTTAAGTTGTCTTTGGTACTTTAGTTTCACAGATTTGTGTAGATTTACTCATAGATGGAGAAATATGTTCAAGGAGTAAACAGTTTTGAACTAAATTTTACTTGAGGTGTTAAAAATAAATAAGATGGAAGCGAGTCAGGAGAAAAGGGAGATTAGAGCAAAAAGTTCAATTTCAGACTTTATTCTTAGAATTTTGTATTTAATTTCTGAATTTTGACTTTATTTTTAGACTTTTGACTCTAATCTCAGAAGTTTCTGATTTGAGTCTCAATTTTCTGTCCAAGAATTTGAGCTTTAATCTAAAAATGTTTACCCTAATCTCACAATATTTGATTTAATCTCACAATTCTCCCCTTTTCTCAAAGTTTCTGTTTTCACATTTTAATTTCAGATGTTTGACTTCAATCTCAGAATGATTCGTCGTCTCAGCAGCATTAAAACCGGGTTCAGTTAAAATCTCCACCAGGTGACATTGACCACCGTTTTAATGGCCTCCATCATCAGAGGCCCAAAGCCCCGTGGCGGGTCGGTTCCTGGGCCGGTTCTGAGTGGAGCGGGCCGAGCCCAGCCCGCCGGCTCTGGGTTAGCAGTTTGCTACTCTTGTTGTTTAGAGTGTGACAGCTGTCTGGTGTTTATCAGCGAGTCCATGCTGCCTCGCTAACAGCATGACTGACCCACTAAACACACACACACAACCACACACACAACCACACACAACCACACACACACACACAACCACGCCCTAAACAAAACGACAACAGCCCCATTTTCCACCGTGATAATGCAGACTGGGAGGCTGGCGTGTGTGCGTGTGTGTGTGTGTGTGTGTGTGTGTGTGTAGGAAAGTGGAGCGCTGTGAAGCGGAGTGTTTAAAATGGTGTCTTCCACACAGAAACACACACAGCTCTGCTTTAATCTCCAGCCAAAAACCTTAACTTACTTAAGCTCGTGTTTCTGCTGTGAAGCCCGAGCTCAGCACATGTGAGAACGGCTTTAGGTCCAAAACACACACACACACACACGCACACACACACACAGAGCGGTGTCTCCAGCTAACGTGGCTAACGGGGAAACGGCAGCAGCAGAACGCCGACCGTCTTCAGGAACCCGGAGGAAGGAAAGGCGTCAGAGTGACGAGCAGCTGGGAAGGTTTTTATCAAACTGAAAGTTTTTATCAAACTGAAAGTTTTTATCAAACTGAAGCAGCAATAAGATTCAAAACCAGAAGAAATAATCCATAATCCACAAATCTATCATCTACAAACCATTACTGTCATAAAACAATTTCTTAAATGTGAAAACCAACTGGTTTCATCAGCTACGTTTTATTTTAGCAGCTGAAGAGACGCACCAATCAGGTTTTTACTGGTTTTGTTTCAGCTCTGAACTTCAGATTAAGACTAAAAATCTGCTTCAGATTATTGTCACCAGGCAGGTTTAGATTGAAACAGTTTGAATCTGGCAGGAAGTGAAACATGTTATATAATAAAACATCACATATAAAATCCTTCAGACCCGCATTAATAATCAATAGAAATTAAATATCAGATGATTATCGTCTGATTGTTTTAGGATTTGACAGTTTTGAAATTTGTTTCCAATATTGTGATGAAAACTTTTAAAATCAACCTGATTGATCTCAAGATGTAAATATCAGTAATCAAATGGTGATCACATAATTTCAGCTGATGGTTACTGACGCCACAGCGATCCGATCAGATCCGATCAGAACCGGTCAGATCTGATCTGATCTGAATGTTCTCCATGACTCTCAGAGGGAGGATGGCCTCTGCACCATCACCCTCATCTCCAGCAGACTCCTCACTTCCTGTCCCACGCTGCTGAAATTAAAAAACGACCTGAAATCTAATTTGGGATTCAGGAAATTATTTCAATACTTTGATTAAAACAGAAAAGCAACAATTATTTTATCAGTGAAATTTGTTGCTTTGAATCAAAGTGATAAAATATTTTCTGCCAGCAGAGAAACGATCGAACCCGATGCTGTGGGCATTGCCTCCTAATCCGCCCGTCGCCACGGCGATCAGCAGATCGGACTCACCGCTGCCAAGTCTGCACATTTCCAACATGGCCGCCAGAGAGGGCGTGTTCCAGGAACATCGCTCGGCGCCGGTCCGGCCGCGCGCCCGCAGTCGGACCTGCTCCTCGCAGGTCGCCATGGAGATTCCCAGCTATCCCAGGAATGCAGATGGATTCTGCGGCCCACCTTCCCATATGGGACACACACACTGTCCAGGAGTGTGTGTGTGACGTGCATGGTCAGTGTTTTGGCAGCTGTGACCTTGCACTCTGAAGTCAAGGGCTTAAAACCGAGTAAAACGGATCGGCCTCCGTTACAAAGAGCCTCATTCAGCAGCTGCTCGCTCCGGAGCAACAAATATTCCACAAATCTGCGTTTCTGCTGCAGATTCCTGCATCACCTGAGCTCAGATCGCCCAATGAGAGCCGATCATCCAGCAGGTTTTAATGTTTCCACGTGCAGCAGCTTAGAGGCTGATTCACCTTCATCTGATTTAACTCACATTTCCCCCAAACCTCCTTTTTCTTTTCCACCGTCGTCGTTTCCTCTGCAGGAACTGAGCGACTAAATTCAACCTGCTTCATGCCGACCGGCCCGTCCAACTGGGAATAAATATACCAAATATGACAAATAAAATAAAGACACTCTGATGGTTCTGAAACCAACAATGTGAGGAAAAATTCAGCAGATTAAAGTTGAATTTATTGTAGATTTGAAATGTTTTCTATTGTCAGATTAACTGGGAAAAATCAACAGAAATTCAAAATGTATCTACTGTTAACGTTTTAGTGAGAAAGAAAACCAATAACTGTCCCAGTATTCCCAGTGCTTCCAACTGGAAATAACAAATAAAGAACAAATAACTTCCAAATTATTCCTTTGAACTCAGATTGAGTCGGTATAATCCAAACATCATTCCTTCTTTTCATTTTCCACTGACGACCAAAAATAAAAACACAAAGAAACTATTTTTGATTAAAGGAAAATATTATTATTATTATTCACAGAAATATTTCAACAGCTGAAATGAAGCCCAGCGGAGCGACAGTCCAGGGTCTGTGTGTGTGTGTGTGTGTGTGTGTGGGTCCAGCGTTGCCATGGTTACACGCACAACAGCTTCCGGGTCACAAAAACCCGGGAAACTAAATATGAAATTAAAACCAACAAAGAGCTTTGAAAACGCAGAGAGGGAACGGAACAGGGAACGGAGGATTAAAGTCCGCATCACTTCCTGGCAGCAGGTTTCCACTCATCGACCCGGTTTGGACCCGGTTTGGACCCGGGTCAGTGTTCGGCCTCCTCCTTCAACCCTGACTCAAACGAGGCCTGATGGCTTCAAAACCAGCTTTTAAAACTGAAATATTACATTTTTATGTTAGAAAATGTCAACAGAATAACAGAAACTTATAAAAATAACTAATATAATTAAAATTTGTCCAAAATGTAGAAACTTTGACATAATCTATTAGTATTTTTATCATCAAGGTATTTAAAGTGAATTAATTTTATATTTTAAACATGATCATTCTTCATTTTCCTTAGATTCATTAAGAACTGATTAGAAAACATTTTATTTTCAAAATGCACTAAAATTGTTTATTTCTGCCTCCAAATTTCTTCTAATGTCAGAAAAAAACAGAAATATTTCACTGCCTCTGCAAACATTAAACACAAACAATAAACAACCAGAATTAAATCTGTCCTTCATTTTTTACGCCCTGCAGGATCAGATATTTTAAATCGTTTGTTTCTGTCAGAAACTGAAGGAGGAACTCTTAATGTTCAACGATAAAAACAAACTGGAGGCAAAAAACTAAAACATCTCATTGGTTGGAGGCTGGAGGGCCTCCCAACCATCACCCTAATCTGTGGAGTTCCTGAAGTTTCTTGAGTTTTGATGATGTAACTTTGAACTGGTTTGTTCTAAAATGAAATAAACCTGATTGAATCAAACTTGATTAGACGCACACACACACACACACACACGCACACACACACACACACACACACACACACACACACACACACGTGTGTATCTGTGTTTGGTGTATCTGTGCACATCGGCAGCATCAGTGTCAGATAATCTGATGCGGTGGGATTAAGTTTAAGCCTGAATGATGTGTAAGGCTTTAACTGGACCAGACGGAGGATGACACACACACACACACACACACACACACACACACACACACACACACACACACAGATGCCTTAAAGCCCCCAGAGGAAACCCGACTGACCCGGACATCCACAGACTCTCATTCTGACCGATTCTGCAAACGGACCATGGTTCTGACTGTAACCAAGATACCTTCAAAATAAAAGCCTGAGACGAGTAAAACGTGTTCATGACGCCGAGGCCGAAGATTTCAGAGATTAAATAATAAATGAAGAAGAAAAAACAGATTAGGAATAAAATTTAAAAATGTTTCTGAGACTCCAGCAGATGGATGCACACACACACACACACACACACACACACACAATGCGTCTATTTATAAAGTTTTAATTGCATAACACGCTGTGCTCCAGTTCCAGCCTCCTGGCCCGCAGGATGTCCGTCCTACTGGACCTCGCCGCCATCGACTCGGGTTTGGCCCGGAACCAGAGCAGTCGGTCCAGAACCGACACTCAGAAACATTAAAATCTGTTTAGAACTGATTATTTATTCATGAGGAAAAGCAGATAAAAATTTAACTGCAGACAAAATAAAAATCTTTTGGGTGAAGTTTCCTAAAGCAGAAAAATTAGTTCTTCTTTTCAGAATGAGGAGTAAAATATTTTCTTTTTAAAAGCAGGTTTATGAAATTATTTTATGTAAAATGAGGGATTAGAGGCTGTTTCTTCTGTGGGGCTGAAGACCCGATTGGGTCGGCTCCAGGACTCTCCTAATTAAAACTGTCTGAATATTCAAACGCTGCGTTAGCATCACAAAGCCGCTGCCGGCCGCCGCCACGCCGGGCCTTTTGTTTTTAGCCCGGGTTCTGCTGCCTCATTAAGCCGCGGGAGCTTAACTCAGAGAGCCGACAGCGGCTGATCCGAGCCGAGGCCTCGGCCCTCCTCTTCCTCCTCCTCCTCTTCCTCCTGCTTCTCCCCCAGCTTTTCTCTTTCTAAAAAACCTGCCCCAGTTTTCCTCCTCGCTCCGCTTTCCCTGCCTTCCAACCACAACCTGCTTTTTATCCACGACCCCCGAAAAACCAGAAAAGGTTTGAGGAGCGAGGAGGAGCGGCTGGTTCTCTGGGTTTGACCGTCTGCCAGCAGACAGCGGGCGCAAACAGGCGGAGGGGGCGAAACCTGAAAGCAGCTTGGCACCGGATCAACACCGACGGGCACGATGTGCCATCCAGCCGCCAAACAAAGCGCCGGAGCCACGCGGGCAGGGGCCCGCCGCATCGGGCCGCTCCGGACCGAAGCACAAAGACGGAGCGAGAAAGACGGGAAAAAATCAAGTCCGGATCTTTTTGAGAAGAGTTGACATCAGACTCAACATGTCAGCATTTTAAACAGATTAAAACGATTTAATTTGGTTTAAAAAGCAACAGAAAACATGAAAAACAAT
Source organism: Gambusia affinis (assembly GCF_019740435.1). Lineage (NCBI taxonomy): Eukaryota > Metazoa > Chordata > Actinopteri > Cyprinodontiformes > Poeciliidae > Gambusia > Gambusia affinis. The sequence goes on from NC_057884.1 coordinate 24,884,026, forward strand.
TTTAAAAATCTAACTTTTGTGTTTTTAAAATGTGTTTGAATTTAAAAATAGTTTTAAAGTCTTTGGCCTCGTTTGTGTTATTTTCACCCTGAAGTGGACGGATGCTTCGCTGACAGGTGGGTGTGTAGGAAATCCCAGTGCACCTGTGACCTGAAGGCACCGTCCCCCCACGTCTCTAAACGACTTCCTGGTGTTTTACAGGTGGGGGTCACCGGGAGACAGACGGGGTCACGGGAGGTCAGACGGCTCATCAGACCTGCAGGACAATTTTTCTCACGTCTGCTTCAAGAGCCACGGGAAATATTTTCAATTCCCACAAATAAAAATTACAAAATTTAAATAAAACATGTTTAAAAATTGCAAACCAAATAATCCGGTTGAATTGTGTGGATTTAATTAATCTGGATGTGATTTGGGCCTATTTGGATGGTATGAACACACACACACACACACACACACACATTTATATTTAAATAAAAGCATAAACTGAATTAAATGTTTCTCCTCATTAATCTTTATTTTACATTAAATTTGTTATTTTTCCTCGTTTATTTTATATTATATTTTTAAAGGTAAAATCCACAGGATGTAATAATCCACTTATTTATATTAAAACAGAAGAAAATAAGTTAAAATTTCAATCGAATCGTTTCATTCATTTTGTTTCGTTTTCCGCCCGTTTAAGAAAATGAGAAACGGAAAAACGGACTGAAACAACAAACATGGATGTTTTCCGTTCTCCGGTATTTTACAGCAAATGAATTAAAAAATAATTTTAGGAAGTGAAACAGTGAAGGAGTGTTTTAGAGATTCTCCCAGCAGCTTTTTCTCGTTATTCCCCGCTGCGATTTTTTCCCATGCAGGAGGAATTAAAGCGCACTCTTCCTCCTCCTCCTCCTCCTCCTCCTCCTCACCTTCACACCTCCTCTACCTCTCCCTCCCTCCCTCCTCCTCCTCCTCCAACCCTTCCAGGACGGGAAAACCAGGCGGGATGACAGGGATGAGGAAGCTTTCCTTACCGCTTTGCCGTTGTAGTAGTACATGAGGGAGCTGCCTGTCATCCCCGGGATGGTGTAGGCACAGTACATGGCTCCGGTCCTCCAGCGGGAAGCGCTTTTATCTCTATTTTTATTTTTTTTTATCAATATTATTATAATTTCTTCCGGTTCTCTCGGGTCCCAGTAGTCAGTCAATCCCCCCTCCCCGGCTCGGTTCGGTTCGTCCTCTCCAGCCCGTGTCGCGTCTCGTTTCTTCTTCGTCTCCGTAATTGGGAACTTTTCTGGGTTTGTTGTGATCTCAAAGTGTCGCCGCTCCGCTCGCGTGCTCCTCCTGCCTGCGCGCGGTCAATTCCTTCAGTTGCATTTTCCCATATGGCCGCGCCGAGGCACGCGGAATATGCAAAGTAGTTAGAGAGAGAGGGTGAAGCAGTCCCTCCTCTTCCTCCCCGCTCCTCTCACACACGTGGAAAAAAGTCCGCGCACGCTCAGACGCTCGCGGACACGCTTTCAAGTTTCCACATTAAATCTGGAAGCCATCTTTCCTTCATCGTCGTCCGTGTCTCGCGCCGAGCTGCAGTTTTGCCGCGTGCCTTTGAAGCGCGCGCTCACTTTTTTTGTTTTCAGCTGAACTGTAAAGCGCAGGGGCGGAGTTAGCGTCCCGGGGGCCCAGGGCGGGACAGAAGCAGGGGCCCCATAAGGTATTTTCACCTTGAGCTGAATATTTCAATTTATGCTTTTTTTCTACAACAAACTAGAAAACTAGAAAATAGAAAATTTTCTGAAAATTATGAGAATAAAGTCATAATATTAGCATAATCTAGACACAAAGTTACCAGAAGAAAAACATAAAATTACAATAAAAAAGATGTTTAATGAGAAAAAAGCTTGGATTAAATCTGACATAACCAGCTCAGTTAATGTGGTTCTTTTTTATGTAAATAATCAAAATTGATCAACTGCTTCAAATAAACTGATTATGGAAAATGATTTCCTGATACCAGAGTATAACTTCATAAGATGTTCAACATTCCTGACTTTGATTTTTATTTATTTTTGTTGAGTTCCCTAAAAATTATTAATACATATTTATAAAATTCATTTAATTACTAATTTTTATATAAATGTATAAAGAATGGGAGGCTGTGGGTCAAACATGATGCTGTTTAATTCCATCCATCCATCCATCCATCCATCTGTTTTTATTAATATTTCTAACAGTTTTGACCAAATCCATGTATTGTAGAACAATCTGGATCTCCTTGAACTTCCCCAGAGTTCTGAGTACCGTTCGGTCCAAATGGTTTTTTTCTCCAGCAAAGAGAAACCGTCTCTATTTCCCGTCTGTCTCCAATATTTTGATCTCTATTTAAAAATCACATCCAGATGTAGGGAAGCCGTCTTACAGGAGCTGCAGGTTCTGGCCTACAGGGGGCGCCTGACTGCTGCTTGTTTATTTCTCTGGTAATAAAGCCGAGTAGCTGGGATTGTTCAGCTTGGCCTTTCATCCTCTCCTAAACTCGTTCAAACACGCGCTGAGAGGAGCTGCTCTCAGAATCACGTTTCACCCAGACGTGTCAGCTGGCGTCCTGGAATGAGAGGTAAACCATAAAATACCAGGATTAGTCTGACTGACACGCAGGATTCACGCAGAACGTTCTGGATCTGACGCTTTAGAGAAGACATGGAGGAAAAATATCCTTAAAATGTTCCTGAACTTCATGACAGATCTGGACTTTTGCTTCATGGAAAAACATACAAAGCTTTCTTCTATATTTCCACATGATGTTGGCGTTCTGATTCAGCTTCAGATTAAAAATAACAAACCAGCAGGTTCCTAAAGAACATGAGCCTACATCTCCCACAATGCAATGCTTCATCAAGAGTTTCCGGCAGCAAAAACGCGTCACAAAGTTCTTCACAGCTTTGGTCTGAGAGCGAAACAAGCACATAAAACGATAAAATATTACATGAATGTTAAAAATTTATTATGCAACCAGCCATCTTTGACTCCGCCCACCAGGAAGCGTCTTTAGCTGCTCCAGGAGGAGCCATCTTGACCAAATACCACATGTGGATCCTCTGTTTGATTTGGCGGCCATTAATAGAGTCTGACCTGAGGTAACGATGGAGATCAAGTGGAGATCAGATGGAGATCAGGTGTGGATCAGGTGTAGATCAGAGGGAGGTCAGGTGTGGATCAGGTAGAGATCGGGTGGAGATCAGATGGAGATCAGGTGTGGATCAGGTGGAGATCGGGTGTGGATCAGGTAGAGATCGGGTGGAGATCAGATGGAGATCAGATGGAGATCAGGTGGAGATCAGATGGAGATCAGGTGGAGATCAGATGGAGATCAGGTGGAGATCGGGTGGAGATCAGGTGGAGATCAGATGGAGATCAGGTGTGGATCGGGTGGAGATCAGGTAGAGATCGGGTGGAGATCAGATGGAGATCAGGTGTGGATCAGGTGGAGATCAGGTGTAGATCAGATGGAGATCAGGTGGAGATCAGATGGAGATCAGATGGAGATCAGGTGTGGATCAGTGTAGGAGGGTGGGGTCAGTGTGAGAGGCGGGTGGAGGCGGTCGTCCAGTAAGCTGTGCTGCAGTCTTTCATTTTGTCATCATTCATCGTTCAGTCCTCTCTCTCTCCCCTCAGCCAGCCTGTGTCGCTCGCCCTCGCTGCCTCATCCTCTGTCAGCTCTAATTTGATTAAAACGTGAGCTGCAGGAAGGGAGGCAGGGCTGATGCACATCTAATAAGTGGACCATCTGTCTGCGGCGCTGGCTGGCTCCCAGCATTGTGGCCGACCCGGCTGCAGGGGAACCGGCACCGGGGGGGCGACCCGGCAACGAGGGACAGAGGGATGGAGGAGAAGAAAAGGAGGATGAGGTGATGAACACCGAGCACCAAAACTTTTCCTTGTTGTTTGATAACAAAACAAAACCATGAAAACCTCCTTCTGAGTTATTTTAACCAATAAGTTAAAACAAACTAAAGTCAGTTTTGCAGTGAAGAGAACACTTCCTCTACTGCGCTAATGGTGAAGCTAATTTTTAGCTTAGCACTTTTGCTAACTTTGAAATTGTTTAGCTTCCCCTAGATTAATTTTTCCAAATAAATTACAAAGCTTAATTTACTTGGTTCTTCTGTAAACATTCAGTTGAATAAAGTTTGAATAATTAAAAAATATTATTTTGAAGTTGTTTCAAAGTGGTGGCAACATTTCCACTGACGCTCCAACAGTGGAGCTAATATTTCGCTAATCATAAATTATAAAAGCGCTAATTTCCTTGGCTGTTTCTTAAACTTTAAGTTGATTAAAGTTCAACATCTGTGTTGATGTTTTTATCATCGACTGTTAAGGATTCTTCACGTAGCTAAGCACTGCTTTTATTTTGAAGTTTTTTTACGCAGTAGTTTCATTTCCTCTGGAAAATGGTACGTATACAACAAACGAATGAATGAGGTATAAAGCAGAAAACATTCAAATAAGATGAATGAATTTCTCCTCATGGTTCAAAGCTAATGTCTTAGCATTAGCTTTCACTAGTCTAACAAAACAGCATTAGTGTAACACTTTGGGGTTAGAGCAGCTAACAGTTTAGTTAGCCTCACCCAGCACTCCTAGTTTTACACTTTTTGTTTTGTTTTTCTCAGAGCCGCTGTGACACAGACTGCTACAGGAAATCCTTCAAGCAGCGCTCTGACACAAACTGTTCAAAAAGTTTCTGATGCTCCTCAGTTTCCACACAGAGTCACTTTGTTCGTGGATGAATTTCTGGTCTCTGATGAAACGTGATTCTGGCCCCTCCCCGGCTGACTAGAAAAGGTTGCCATAGCAACCAGTGACTCAGCACTTTCCCGATTTGTTTCTCAGTCGCTGCTTCCTTTCTTCGTTTTAGTTAAAATTAGCAGAATTGGCTGTGATTGTCATTTTAAAAATATTCATGTACTATTTATTGATTTACTGATTTACAGTTTTTTTCCATTATTAAAGTTTTTCTGTTGGATTCTCTTAACCGGCGATTTTTAGTTTCAAGTTTCAACATTTCTTTTTTTATTTCAAAAATTTGTAAGAATTTTTAATCACTAGTTGCTTTTGGAATCATGTAGACTTCTTGAATAGATTCACTGAATGAAATGAATCATTTTTGTTTCTTATTTTTTGGTTTTTGACCATTTGGATCAGGGGTTCTCAAAGTAGGGGTCGGGGGCCCCACCGGGGGCGCGAGACAGGAAGTAGAGGGTCGAAAGAGGATTTTCAGAATCACCCCAGTACGATCCCAACGGTGGACAGAGGTTCAAATTTAGGAAAACATCAAATGAAATAAGTTTTCCAGCTACATTTTTTACAGTGAATTTTCATATTTTTCAGTTTTATGAGTTTTGAGAAAAAAAATTATTTTATTTTTAAATTGATTCATTGAATCAAATGAATCATTTCTGTCTCTTTTGTTGATTTTTTTTATCAGTGGTTCTCAACATGGGGGTCAGGATCCATCAGAGGGTCACAAGACACAAGAGCGAGGTCGAAAGTTCAGAACCGCCTGTATGGAGGTCAAAAATGGGAAAAAATCTAAATGAATAATCAAAAAAAGTAAATGTCAACATATGAAACATTTAAATATCCTGTTAAATACTTAAATAGATTTTGAATGATGACATTAAATAAAACCATATAAATTCAAAACATAAACTATAAAATTGGATGAGTAAAATGTACAGAATATAAAAACAGAGTGAAATAACAATAATGTCTTTTATGGTGTGTATGTATATATATGAATATAATTTCCTATTTTTAAGCACGTTGTCTTGTTTTGTAGGAATGAAATCAATTTTTCGTCCATTTTGTTGAAATAATTAATTTCCTCTGATCTTGGCAGCGTTCTGCTCCCATACATGAGTTTTTCCTGCTGAGTTTTAAGGATATCTGGGTTTCCGTCAGTGATGTTATTTGTTTTATCTCAGTAAAAACACAGGCGAGGTTCTGCCGGGATGAGTAATGGCTGGACAGTGGAGTTCACGTTGTTTCCAGCAGTTCAGCATGTTGGTGTCTGTTCATCACTGTCGGTCCGGTGAGCGCGCAGCGGCATCAACACCTGGAGCCGAGTGCTGATGTTGGCACCATTAAATTATGGGACACCAGTCACACTCATCCTCCTCCACGCCTTCATCCTGCTCTTCTCCCTGGAAGCCTTCGTCCTCCTTCGTCTTCCTCGTAACTTAATCTCCCACCTGATCCCTTTGTTGCACTTCGTCCTACTTCGCCTTCATCTTGAACTTTCCATTCATTTTCTGCCTTTAAACTCCGTTTCCCCTCCAGTTTTCCTTCCATCCTCTCTGTCTTTATCTCCTCTGTCACTCTTCCCCCCCTGCGTCTTTGCTTCTGAGATGACAGTTAATCCCTGGTTGAATTATAATCTCACATTTCATCCTGATTTCACGCCGACAGGATTTTCCTTCAAATCACTACGCCCAGTTGTCAATCTTCTCTTCTCCCGCTGTCAGCTCCTTTGTGTTCCTGAGAGTCATTCTCCCCCCGCGCTCGACGTCTCTGTTAGTCTTTCGTGTCGTCTGACTCACGATGTTCTTTATTCCCCTCGACTTCTGTCACGTCAACCGGCTTCACAAAGCATCATCAGACGGACTAAAGAGGCAGAGTTTGACAATAAAACTCAATCCGTGGTGAGAAACTCGACAACGGATGGTTCTTCCTCTTCATCTGAACATTTCTCTGGACTATCAAAGCCCATATTTGTCTGGGAAAACAGTGCAGAAGGTCCTGAAACCAGAAGTCACTGGACTGATAACCACTGGGAAGTCCCAGGAACCCAGTGAGGATCTCAGGAGAACTGTAGATTTACACAAACTGGGAAAGTCTTGGAGCCATTTCTAAATATTTTCATATCCCAAGATCAACCCTTTAGACAGTTTTATAAAACTTATGCTGATCAGTCGCCAGATAAAAGACCCAAACAGTCAACCTGATGCCAATTCTTGACCCAATGTTCCCTTTCAGGCAATCTTAAGGACAAGACAACGACAAAACAACGGCAAAAAAACAACAAAACAACGACAAAACAACGGCAAAACAACGACAAAACAACGGCAAAACAACAACAAAACAATGACAAAACAACAACAAAACAACGGCAAAACAACAACAAAACAAGAACAAAACAACGGCAAAACAACGACAAAACAACGGCAAAACAACAACAAAACAATGACAAAACAACGGCAAAACAACGACAAAACAACGGCAAAACAACGACAAAACAACGGCAAAACAACGGCAAAACAACGACAAAACAACGGCCAAACAACGACAAAACAATGGCAAAACAACGACAAAACAATGGCAAAACAACGACAAAACAACGACAAAACAACGGCAAAACAACAACAAAACAATGACAAAACAACAACAAAACAACGGCAAAACAACAACAAAACAAGAACAAAACAACGGCAAAACAACGACAAAACAACGGCAAAACAACAACAAAACAATGACAAAACAACGGCAAAACAACGACAAAACAACGGCAAAACAACGACAAAACAACGGCAAAACAACGGCAAAACAACGACAAAACAACGGCCAAACAACGACAAAACAATGGCAAAACAACGACAAAACAATGGCAAAACAACGACAAAACAACGACAAAACAACGACAAAACAACGGCAAAACAACGACAAAACAACGGCAAAACAACGACAAGACAACGACAAAACGGCAAAACAAAGACAAAACAACAACAAAACAACGACAAAACAACGACAAGACAACGGCAAAACAACGGCCAAACAACGACAAAACAACGGCCAAACAACGACAAAACAATGGCAAAACAACGACAAAACAACGGCAAAACAACGGCAAAACAACGGCCAAACAACGGCCAAACAACGACAAAACAACGACAAAACAACGACAAAACAACGGCAAAACAACGACAAAACAACGGCAAAACAACGACAAAACAACGGCAAAACAACGACAAAACAACGACAAAACAACGACAAAACAACGACAAAACAACGACAAAACAATGGCAAAACAACGACAAAACAATGGCAAAACAACGACAAAACAATGGCAAAACAACGGCAAAACAACGACAAAACAATGGCAAAACAACGACAAAACAATGGCAAAACAACGACAAAACAACGGCAAAACAACGACAAAACAATGGCAAAACAACGACAAAACAACGGCCAAACAACGACAAAACAATGGCAAAACAACGACAAAACAATGGCAAAACAACGACAAAACAATGGCAAAACAACGGCAAAACAACGACAAAACAACGGCAAAACAACGACAAAACAACGGCAAAACAACGACAAAACAACGACAAAACAACGGCAAAACAACGACAAGACAACAACAAAACGGCAAAACAAAGACAAAACAACAACAAAACAACTGCAAAACAACAACAAAACAACAATGGATGGATGGATGGATGGATGATTGGATGGATGGATGGATGAGAGAGGATGATGATGGAGCATCAACATGATCTGCAATGGATGGATGGTTGGATGGATGATGGATGGATGGTTTTGGTGTAATTGAAGGTAAAAATAAGGTTAAATTAACGGACGGATGGACGGATTCTGACAGGCTTTTTGGTCCATAAAACTAAATTCAATATCATTTTAAATCTGTTGAAAGTCGTTTGAACTTTAGTTTAAATTGATCAGGAAACGGGTCAAAAGGTTCCACTGGTTAGTTAACGGTGAAGGAACCTGGTTTGAACACTGAGTTCCCACCAGGACAGAACATTTATCTGGATTAAACCATCACAGGAAGATGAGACTGCGGTCCGTCCCGCTGCGTCCTGCGCCGTGGTTCAGCGGATCGCCTGCTCTGTCCAGTACAGTACTGACCCAAACCGTGAGGAGGAAATCCCTGGTGGCTTTTCATGCTGCAGCATAAGTGATAATAAACAGGGATCAGGTGTAGCAGCACCTGGTTCTGCGACACGGTTCCCACTGCATAAACGTGACAGCCAACGCTCCCAATGAATCACTGCTGAGTGCAACTAAGCAGAAAAACAAGAAAGGAAGCGAATCTGCACAGTTTATCTTCTCTGATTGCACACAGTAAGGATATTTTTGATCCTGATGAAGGTTTGGAACAAACAGGGACTTCTGGACCCGGCGGTGCATCGTTTCACTGACTCTGCATCCAAAGCACTGATTTCACATTAACCTTTGACCTTTTCAGGTAAAACACAAACAAAATTACTTTTAGTGGACTTTAAAGCTGGACTGGATGGCGTCCATTGAGTGAATCCATGTGTAAAAAATTAAGAAATTAATAAAACTAGACAGACATTTTTGGCAGTCAGAGTTTCTTATTTCAGGTTTTATATCAGACATCTGCATTTTAATTTGAACTTTACTTAATATGGAGCAAAATACCAACAGAAAACACTGAAATCGTACTTTTTATGACACATTTGCTCTGTGTCCTGTCTGAGCAGGACGCAGAGACACAGATCAGGTTTTATATCGATTTTATGGCCTTCTGCCCAGGGAGGCATGCAACATCAGGGCGCAAAAATCACCACAAACTTTTAAAAATCACCACAAAGAAGTTTAATTTCAGTTGATTTGCATGTTCCGTCAATGCCTAATGATGCTAACGTCGGTATTTCATTAGCTACTTCTGCGCTAAATCAAAAGGTTATCTCAGAGCTTTTAATGATTATGGTCCATATTTGATTTTCTTTAATGCAAAATAATGTATTTGTTTCAGTTGGGAACACTTCTGCTAATCCTCTACTGTGGTGAGTTAATTTTTCATTTAGATTGAAATTAAAATGTTTTCTGGAGAAAATCTAAAGCACTAATTTACTTTCCTTTATTTGTAAAAATGATTTTAAATGTTTTCAGCTGAAAAAGGTTTATTATATATTATTGGACATCAGATATTCTTGATTTATGATTCATTTATTCTACTTTTTGAAACTAAAACAAGAATTTTAAAAACCTTCTCTGCATTTGAACCACAAAAAAATAAACAAAATAAAAAACATGTTTCTAAATTTCACAGTCTTTCTATAAAAGAGTCTTTTCAGTGCATTTGTTTGGGTCATTTGTAGAAAATATGCAAATGAAGAAGAAATTAATGTTTAAATAAATTAACTTTTGAGGAGAAAAATCTGTGACAAAAATGAATAAATTCAGTAAAAATGTTACTTTTCTTCAAGACACACTGAAGTAAATCTAATAGTTTTCCACTTTCACTCCTGACTTAATTATTATTTTTACAGTTGATAAACTGTTTAAAGACCTGAAGTCAATTATTTACTTCAAAGAAAAAAGTCTTGATTTTCTGGCGTAATCAGAAATCTGACATGGCCTCGATTCTGACGGAGGAAATCAGACGCTAATTTTTCAGAGTGACAGTGATGGGGTGACAGAGATCACTGCGAGTGTCTGGAGAGGTTTTGTTCGAGTGTTTCTCATGCAAGTGTCAGGAGAAGGTGTGTCTGTGTGTGTCTGTGTGTGTGTGTGTGTGTGTGTGTGTCTGTGTGTCTGTGTGTGTCTGTGTGTCTGGCATCCATCAGAACCGCAGCTTGCCAAAAAAATAATAAAAAACCCCGGTAAGCACAGTGCAGGCATAGAGGAGAGGAGCGCTGCTGCACGCTAATTATGTATGCGTGATTTAATCTGCAACTCAATAATATGCAAATATATTCATATGTTAGTTTCTTAATTAAAAATGCAAAGCAGCCCTTATGGTGATTTTTCTGTGATTTTCTGTTCAACCTAACAAACGGAACATTTCGAGAAAGGAAACAAATTGGAGGGAAACTCTTGGCGGGGGGTTAGCAAAAAGTTTAAAAGTGCAAAAAAAAAAAAAAAACTTGGAGTGTGAGAGAAGAGGAGGAGGAGATGTTACTGCTTGGTATGAAAGCAAACTTTGTTTTTGTCTGAAGTCACTGTAACGTCACCCACTGCTTGGTGAATTACACTTTAAGGCCTTAATTTTAACAGCTAGCCTTTGATAATGTCCACTTTAAATCATGACCACTTCAATTATAAAACCTTTAAATGTTTAAGGTGACGAAGGCTACGGTCAGCAGATCTTGATGGTCTGTGTTCTAGCTAGCTAGAATGCACTAATGTAAACAACTAGTTAGCTAGCTTTAACCAGTTAGCCAGATAGCTAAAACTCAGTGCAGCGTACTAACTTCTATTAATCACAACAATTAGCTAATTAGCTTTCAATACTTACCCTTGTAGCTAAAAGGTAGTGCAGCAAGCTAACTGCTATTGATGTCAACAATTAGCTACCTAGCTGGATTTTAGTTGTTAGCCTACTAGCTACAAGTCAGTTCAGCAAGCTAACATCTATTAACCTCAACATAATAGAACACAGGAAACAGTTTAGAAAAAGTTTTCGTAATTATTTTACGAATAAATAATTAGGTACACAATATTTACTCCAATTTCAGCACAACGTTGTTTTGAAAACACTGTTTTCTTGAAGCATAATGTCATTTTTGTTTATCTTTCTTGAGGTTTTGAAGATACTACAGGTGAAACAATGATTCATGAAAACATGTTAACAGTAACCCGGTGAAACAAAAACTGAATTATCCCTTTAACTAAATCTTCTGGCTCATAAAAGATCCTAGATATAAATCAAAACCTATTTTTACTCTAAATTGTCACAATGTCATTAAAACATCAAACTATCCACATAACACAGATTTAGGAAAGGGTCAGTTAGGAATCTATATATCCTTGCAGTTTCAATTATCCATGATTATATCATGACTTTGGCTTTTCATCTGTCGAATAAAGGAAAAGCAACACTTCCCTCTGAGGAAGTGGAACTTGGCAGCAGTGGGTACAATAAAGTTTTAACAGGAGGAAAAGTCAGTCTGCCAAGCCCAGACTTTTCATCTGGTTTTAAATATAGTTACACATATCAGCTGTAAAGTTTGTGGAAGTGTGTTACCATGTTCTTGCTCAACTAAAGATATTTTATTTAGCTTAAGCCATCCTTTGAAGTTCAGCTCGTTGGATGCTAACAGGTTTTACCATACAAAGGTAAAAACCATCCTGGTTCTTTTCTCTGGCCAAACAGAGGACTTTGACTTTTCCCTGTATTATTTGTGGAAAGAGTTGTGGTCATTTGGCCAGATTATCACCTCACTGCCTGAAGGAAAAAGGAACCGCAGCCAGACTGACATGTAGCGCCAAGAAGAAGAAGGACATGAATCAGCCTTTGTTCATGAGCCAGCTAACAGCCCATCCATCCATCAAGCTATCTCCTCCAACCCAACATTGGATCACAGGAGCAACAGATCCAAGAGGGAAAGCCACTCCTCCCTCTCCCTAGCAACAGTCTCCAGCTCATTATTGGGGATACCAAATATATTCAGAAGAAGAAGGAGGGATAGTCCCTGCAATGGCTCCTTGTTTTGTCCTGAAATCTCCTCAGATTGTGATGAGCCCCAAAAACCTCCAACCCAAGGTGCCAACAAGGAACGATGACCCTCCATGTGGATGATGGGGTTCCTCACCCATCCCTGAGGTTGAGTCCAGTCACTTAACAAAGGTGACGGGAATCAACAGTCATGATATAAGTGGCTCAATTCAGCCACTTGTATTGTTTTTCTTCTGCTATGTCCGACAAATATTATTCAGAAATTACTGTATAGGGGATTTATGAGGACTTCCTAAAACTTGTGAAGTATGAAAGTCTCAAGGCCAGAAAGACCTTCCCTCTTGAAGACGCCAATAGACCAAGATCATCTGCAGAGGACAAAGACGAGACCTTGAGGGTTTCAAACCAGGCACCTTCCTCTCTGATATTAGACCTGGAGATGCTGCCAGGAACTCCACAAACAGGACTGGAGACAAGAGGCAGAGTACTCCACGCTTTGGTTACCCAAGAACCAGACAGACCATCAAAAATACCCAGGCACCACACAGTACTGCAGCATAGTTATAGTCAAAGATCTTCTAAAGGTCACTCTGCTCCTCCAGGAGCTGAGTTTTCATTGGGGTGTCCTTTCCAACCCCCAGGATCACTAATTCACAGGGAGGATGAGAATTAGTAAGAACAGACCCTCTGGTTCCCCTGTTCTTATGACTGGGAGCACCAACCGGGAGCACCAACAAGGAGCACCAACAAGGAGCACCAACCAGGAGCACCAACAAGGAGTACCAACAAGGAGTACCAAAAAGTAAAAATCCTCCAACACTAAAATCTGACGCCTCCATCTTGTTTCCATCTGGTGAAGGAAGTTGCTCTCAGTGCCTTCAGTGGTTTTTGTGTGGTTTCCTTCAGTGGTTGTTGGTGCAGCGCCCCCACAGGCCAGGAGGGGAACAGGTTGGTTTGACTCAGAACCACAGCAGCTGGAGGTGGAGCAGATGATGGAGTTCTGGTCCAAATTGAACCAAATCTACTGGACTATCAGGCTATTATTTGTCAGAAACTCGTATAAAACACTAAGCAGCAGAAACAAAGTTATATTTCACCTTTATGTGGTTCAAATGACAAAAAAAACGTGAAAAATGAAGCTAATGTAACTTTTTATTCCCATAAAGACGCTAAAAATAAATCAAAAATACCCACAAACCCGACGAGTTTGGCATTTTGGTGCAGCTGAGGACGACAACTGAGAACTTTCCAACAAAACATCAACGGCTTGAAGCAGTTTTCTATGTCATTGATTCCTGCACGGTGTGTGTGCGCGTCAGTAAAATGTGTGTTTGACAACATGTGATTTCCATCACAGCCTTGGAGCGAATCAGAGCGCCGCTCAAAGCCGCCTGTTCCTGAGCCCAAATACTTGGGCTCAGGAATGCATCCGGGAGCGTTCGAATCTGCAGCTGGAACTGACAATGTGTGTGCAACAGAGGTCCTTGTAAAACCCCAATGTCCTCACAAGGACAAGAAGGCAGCAAGAATAACTGAGGTCATTTCATTGGGAAAAGGCGCTTAAGGCAGTGGTAAGGGATAAACTGTAATCTGTTTTTATTATTTAGCGCTGAAGATCAGGTGTTGGGATCAAGAACTGACAGGAAAATGTGGTGATTAGGAAGGACTGCTGTATTTAAAATATGTTACAGGAACTTAACTGGAGAGACTAATGATGATAAAACACAGAAATATTCAATTAAAAACATAAATACATCATTTGGTTAGAGCTGCTGATCCAAACAAAGCAATGGTGTCTCCAACTTACAGCCAAAGAAATAATTCAAGGTAATCCTAGAAGAAGAGTCAAGGTCTCTTTGGGATTTGGTTTATTAGTCAACATGTTGGTAAAATGTTATTTTTATTTATTTTAGCAGGATGAAGATGAATGGATGCTTTTATTTTTTCTTAATGCTGATTTCCAACACAATAATAATTTTTTATGTGTACAATTCAAGATTAGTAAATTTTGAGTGTTAAGTTTTCATCTAGAATTCTTGCTAGTTTAGCACTTCAATGCTAAGCTAACGCAGTGTTAGCTTAGCATCACCTAATGTGTGGTACCAAACACACAACAACCAGACAACTAAATTAGAGATGAACTAAAACCTGAAAAACAAACTAAAAATGTCATTAGGAGGTTTTTCAGACAAAATCTAATCTAGTTAATATTCACAGTGTGATAGAAAGTAAATCCAGACTAGCTTGGCTCTTTCTGCACTAATGCAAACACAAAGAACAGTATGAGCTATGCTATGCTAACTGCAGTTTCAAATCGTTTTACTCACGTTAGTCGGGTTAGGGGTAAAATATAACATAATTCTTTGCTAAGCTAACACAGGACACTCAGGTTTAGCTAACATGGTCCAAAAGTTAGCCTAGCATTAGCAAAGCTAGCATAATATAGCCAAACCACAAAGTTACCATAACCACAGCACTCAGATTGTACAGATGAAATTCTAACTTATCTGTAGATATTATGTAACATAATTTGGAACAGAAATAACTGTTGTTTGAAATAGTTTCAGCTAACATAGCACAAATGCTAACAAGATGTAACCAGAACAAAATGATAAAATTTAGCACCATTTGGGTCAAAGTTAACTGCAGTTTGAAACATTTTTGGTAACAAGTTGTAACCATGACTACCATTACAGCATCAGACCAACAACATTTTAGAGAGAGAGGATATTACTAACTTTGCTAAGCTAACAAACTGTTCAGATTCTGCTAGCATGGCCCAAAATTTAGCCTAACATCAGCAAAGCTAACATGATATAGCCAAAGATGAATGCCATAAGTCAGAATTAGAGCTAGAAACAAAACTATGACATAATAAAGCTAATTTAGCAGAAACTATATAAAACAGGAACATAGATGTCTGTAACTACAAAATAAATTCATATTCAGAATATAACTAAAGCACCTGTAAGATGAATTTATGTCTAGTTTTGTGCTAAAAACAACTTTTATGAAAAGAGCCTCTGCAGAGAGAGCACACATACACAAATTATTCACTCCAACACACAAACGGATGCCTTGTAATTCAATTAGCCGGCTTCCCATCTGACACAAAATGGCGGCTGTGGCGTAGCAGTGTGGGACATTTTGGGGATGAAGCCAAGAAAACTGCTGAGCGCCTAACACGAGCGAACGGCACATCAATCTACGGAAACGTTTCCGACGTTTCTGCATTATTTCTGCTGCTTCCTTCACCTGCTAAATGACCAACATGAATTTTAACGTTTAGATGAATTTCAGGAGCTTTTTTATGAGAAACGACTCAGTGAAGCATCCAGAAGACAGAGCAGAAAACACAGCTGTCCGGCTGCGTGTGTGTGTGTGTGTGAGAAGCATGAGGTCATTCCTGGCTGAACTCTCTTTGGGCTCTTCTGTATAAACATTAACACGGCCGCAGCTTTCACACCAAATCCAAATTTATCTGAAATCAGAAATCTGCTGAGAAACATTGGATTTAAAGCAGCAGCAACCAGAGAACCTAATTCACACGAAATAGAGTCAATAATTAATGCTAAATATGTGCAGTAATGTTTATTCTGCAGGGAACCGTTCTGGTGCTGTCTGCAGGCGGGTCCGCTCCTCTGTCCTCATGCCATCCTGTGCCAAGGCCGGCTGCGGCGCTGCTAATTTCAGCTGCATGCTAACACACAAACATGCGTCACTTTCAGCCCCACTTCGCTCTGGAGGAGCCGAGGTCAGTCTGCAGCGAGTGAACGCACCGCAGCCAGTGAACGCACCGCAGCCAGTGAACGCACCGCAGCCAGTGAACGCACCGCGGACGGAGAAGGTCAACCGGAAATTTGGTGGTTTTTTAATTTTATTTCAATATTTACACTGGAATTTACATTTAATTAGAAAAGGAGTCAAAATTAAAAATGTGTTTATATTTTTATTTGTCACGTTTTAAGTCAAAATTATTCAGTCACTATTATAAATGATATTTTTTTATCCTTTTAACGTGTCAGAATGACCAGATTATTAATTATAAGATTTTAATCAGAACTTTGAATTGTTTTTGTTTTTAAGTCATTTATAAAAATTAGGAATTTTAAAAGTTAGCATTTCAGTTGGAATTTAATTTTAATAATTTATTCATAATTAACTATATGGATATTTACTATATTGTAATAATTATTTTATTATCAAATTATTTTATTTTTAATATTTTAATTAGATAATTAAATCAAATAATTAGTTTGAATTTGAATTTGAGGAATTTATCCTAAATTACTTGTAAGCATTTTATTTCTATATTGGAATTATTTTAATAAATAAAATATTAAAATAAATATATTATTTAATAATTTACTAAACGATAAAATATGGTTATCATTTAATTTTAACAATCAATTCAGAATAAATTGTAAGTATTGTAATCATTATTTTCTTAAATCAAATTAAATTATTATTTTACATTATTTTATTTAAAATCATGTTTTATTTTTGTCTTTTACCATTTTTCCTGCCAAACTCATATTTTAATAAATGTAACTGTAACCTGATCATTTTAAAGTATTTCTCTTTGCAGCTGCATTAATCTGAACCTGAGTGGAATCGTTCAGAAATAACAGGATGTCAGATGATTCAGGCAACAATAAGCTGCTCTAAATTCCTCTTCCTGTTTCTGCACAACAATCTGGAAGAACGGACCTCAGATCCCACCGGGATCAGGAGGAAAACCCAAACTGCAGCTCAGACTGGAACCGTCTCTTCAGACTCAGCTGCTGTCCCAGGGGTGGCCTGCGGGGGGCAGTGTGGCTCACCGAACCGCAGCTCTGCCCCCGGTCCTGATCCGCCCACGGCCCACAGGGGACGGCCGGCTCTCCTACTGCGCCTTCTGCAAGACCCGGCTTAATTTAATTAACGCTGTCAACTTTAAACAAAACCACATCTGAGGCGCGGAGGGAGGGGGCACCGGCGAGGCAGGAAGTAGCCGCTCAGAGACGGGCGGCGGCGGCGGATCGCTGAGGACGACGGCTTCGGGTCAGACGGAAACGTTTCCTCCAGAACAGAAAGGAAACAGAAACAACAGGATTACAGAGTCCAGAGTTCAAAACCTGCTGAAATTTAAACAAACAAAAAATTTGACTTAAGAACTATTATTGTAGAGGTGCTCAAAATGAGGCGCACGGGCCGTTTGAGGCCCTCAGAGTGATTTTGTTTGGCCCCCAAATGCAACTCAAGTAAACTTTTAATTCTTAACCACTTTACCTGGATTAAAGTAACAACTTTAACATCAGAAAAATTATTTACTTACAATAGAAACTTTTACTCCTAATTTAACTGAGTAAACTAATAAATAATAAACATAGTAAGTGTTTTAATAGAAAGTCACTCAAATCTTTTTCTTATAAACAGAATAAATTTGATCACTGAAGCCTGAAAGGTTGTGGAAATAAAATTTATTCTAATACAGAAAACCTTACAAAATCAGGTTTAACTGCTTGATTTTTATTTTACTCTTTCATTATTATTATTATTATTATTATTATTATTATTATTATTATTATTATTATTATTATTATTATTATTATTTCACATTTATTTGGCCTCTAAGAACTTCTGATTTGTTGATTTTGTAATAAATGACAAAAAGTTGAATTTTGTAAAAAAAAAAAAAAAAGATAAGAAAAGAAATCAGAGTCTTTTTAAAATGTTGTTTAATTTATTTTGCTGATTTTGGACGTAAAGTGGAGGATGAATTTAATTTCTCAGTTATTCATGTGGATTTTATTTTTTCATTCTTTGTGTTTATAACTAATTAAAAATGTCCAAAAAACCAGAAATTGAATTTTATGAATTATGTTTCTGTGCATGAACGTCATATTTACATAAAAACCTGCAGTGATTTGACATTATTGCTGCAACAAATGAATAAAATGAAGCTCCAACTGGAGGCCACCTGATGCCGTTAGTCAGTTGATCGGTTTTCTCTTTAATGGCTTCATTTTTACGGTTCATTTTCTCTGATATATTTATCTGGATTTCCTCCGTCGTTCAGGCGACATTAGCAAAGCTCAGAGGAAGAGCTGCAGACTTTATCAGCGCGG
This sequence comes from Gambusia affinis, assembly GCF_019740435.1. Classification (NCBI taxonomy): domain Eukaryota; kingdom Metazoa; phylum Chordata; class Actinopteri; order Cyprinodontiformes; family Poeciliidae; genus Gambusia; species Gambusia affinis. Next base: position 24,902,566 of record NC_057884.1, read on the forward strand.
ACAACAAATTAACCAAAACAATGATATCTAAAGAAAAAAAAAACTAAACAAAGAAACACTCTGCAACCTGCTAATGTTAGCAACTGATGCCTAATTTTCTTTTGATTACAAAGACGTCCCACGCTCTCCTCTCAAGTGACGTTTAATTGTTTCTCAAAGTAAATCATCAGCTCAGCAAACTAAATTTGAGAAACAACAATAACAAACTTGCAGCGCAGGGAGAAACAGAGAGACAGAAATGAATTAATTAAAGGAAAAAAGAGCCATTTTGTCTGTGGTTGATGTGAAACAGAGATGAGAGAAAACAGACAAGAGTTTTCCCCTTAAATGGAGCATATGGGAGGGCAACACAACAACGAGGAAAACAACTTAAATAACACTTGTGTGTAATCATGCAAATGGAAAAGATGTGCAGAGAAAATGTCTGTTCCTATTCTCTTAATGCGCCTGAATAACAGAGGGGGAGGGTTTCAGTACAAAGGAAACGTTACCTAACCCATAAAACAATAAAAACACGAGGCCATAAAGTTCTGCAGCCTTCAGGATGTTTGATATCACAGAGAAACCTAAAAATCAGACCACTAATACGCTCCTGTCTACAGATGAATCTGGTTCAAACCCATCAAATCTTCAACAAATACCTACAAGCCAAATACAATCGTCCAAAATAAGAATAAAGCTAAAAGTTTAACTGAAGAAATCAACAAAATATATGTAGATTTTTCTCATGTTAACTAGAAAATAGAGGAACGGCGCTGGAGAGTCTAAAACACAACAAACAACTTAAATCATCATTTAATCAGAATATAACATTTAATTTATTCAACTCCAACAACTGCTAACAGTTAGCACAGGTGATGCTAACAGTGAGCGTACTCTGTTGCTAACGGTAACTCTACCAGATCACTACCTGCAAGTATACAATACACAACACAGCTCATAACGTTTGTAGCTAACAGTTAGCATATTTAATAGCTAATGGCAACATATTTGATAGCTAACAGGGAGTTGCTATTACTGCTATCAATTAGGATAGCTGATAGCTAACAGTAAACATATTTATACTATGTTGTTAACAACTAGCATGGCTAGCAGCTAACAGTTAGCTTACTTGGTGGCTAAAAGTAACTAGATTGCCAACAGTGCATATAATGTATTGCTAGCATTTAGTCTGATTAGTAGAAAAAAGTAAGCATGCTAGGTAGCTCATGGTAACTATACTAGATAGCTAACAGTGAGTATACCATATTGCTAACAATAAGTTGCAATACTAGATAGCAGTAAGTGTATTTAGTTGCTAATTGTGAATATGGAGCCTTGCCAACAATGAGTACAGTACATTGCCAGATAACGTCACAATACTTGGCTGCTTATGCTAACTGCAACAGACTGCTAACAGTTAGCATGCATGGTGGGAGTTGATACCTACATTAAACAGCTAATATTAAGTATCCTGGTAACTTCACTCAATAGCTAACGGTGAGTACAGCCGGTAGCAATCAGTAGCTAAACTCGACTGCTAAAGTAAAATAAATGTAGTAAAATTAAAAGATTTTAAAATACTTCTTTATGGATTAGCACCACAACATATTAAAGATCTGCTGCTGTTGTCATAGCAACCTCCCAGGTCTTCTGGGTCTGCTCTGCATCCCCAGAACCAGAATCCAGAATGGAGAAGCAGCATTCAGCTTCAATGCTCCACAAATCTGGCTCAAACTTCCAGAGAACTGAAAAACAGCTGAAACACTGAGATCAGTAAAATCAAGGCTAAAGAACAGCTGGTCAGAACTGCATTTGATTAACATCACCTAGAACATCATGAACTAGTCTAGTTTGTTCTTTTATTACAAGTAAAATTTTGCATCTTTTTGGCTTTCTTGGTGTTCCATACTCAAGTAGCAGGAATGTTAAAGTGGAGAACATGTCAAATTTAGCAACACAGTATGAAATATAGACACTTAAAACCACAAATTATTGTTAGCTTACAAAATGAGCTTCACTGCAGACTGGAGGCAAAAACACAGAGACTTAGAAATGCAACTTTTGAGCTGAACCTCCACTAAATACCATGCTAACATAACGCTTTAGCATTAGCTTCCACTAAATACCATGCTAACATAGCGCTTTAGCATTAGCCTCCACTAAATATCATGCTAATGTAGCGCTTTAGCATTAGCCTCCACTAAATACCATGCTAATATATCTCTATAGCACTAGCGTCTAATAAGTACGGTACTGATTTAGAGTTTTAGTGTTAGCAGAATTAATATTTATAATTAGTTAGCGTAGCTACATTTTTAGCTAGTGGCGCCCACTGCTGGTGAATATTATGGAATGATATCAAATAAATATCAGACGTTTATTCTGTCCTTCCAGTATTTCATCAGTTTTATAAACAGAAATAATCGGCATTTTAAAGTCGAGTTTTGATGAATTTACTCAACAGAAAGTCAAAAGTTTTTATATTTTCTGAAACAACTGCAGCTCCTGGAAACAAGATGTTTCTGGAAGTTTGTGTTTTAGTGGTTTGGTGTTCAGAAAGTTAGCAGCTCTTCTTCCCAGAAAACAGAGCAGCGATAATGAAACCAGAACCGGTGGCTCTACAGAACCAACTTAAACCTTTATTTTCTGCTCCCCTGCACAGCAAACCGGCGGGAATCCAGAACGCCGTCGACAACCAAACTGTTCGCTACCAGCAACGTTTAGCGGAGGAAGAAGCTGCAGAACCAGGAAGACAAAACGCAGCGTTCCTGCAGATCATCCAGTGAAACTGCAGCTTGCAGGTGGAAACAGCAGAAACTTTTCCATCAGGATTTACTGACGGAAGATCCTGAGCTGGACTCTTCAGATCACACTCATCTTTCTCTTCCCATCCTCCCTCTCCTGCCGTTCGCTCTTCCCTCCTTCCTCCGCCGAAGGAAGGAAGGACAAAACGGACTCCCGCCGACACGCTGCGTATTCAGCCATCGTTAACGAGCAAAGAGCCGAGCAGCGACCGATCCAACAGGAAGGAAAACCAACTTCAACACAAACGCCGAGATATTAAAGAAACGCTTCAAATCTAAAACCAAACAGCAGCAAACATGGAACCCGAATGCTGCAGCAGCATCGATGTTTAAACGCCAACAGAGACGATCCGATAAAACCGGCTGTGATCAAACAAAACTGACAGCCGGAATACAGGTGGAAAAACAGTCAAAAAACAGAAAATCACTGAAAGAACTGACCCAGAAAATGGAGTGAAAAAACTAGAACTGAAAGAAAAAAACTGATTTTAATAAATGTAAGATATGAAAAACAATTAAAATAAATGTTGACTACTTTAAAACTAATTCAAGAAATGAAATAAACTTCTAAATAACTAAAAATATAATAAAATGTAGCAATCGTTATTATCAGAAGCTATTAAAAAATCTGTAAAAAATAAATAAAAAAAATTTAAAATACTTGAAAATTATTGACTGTCAAAAATGTTTAAACAATAAAATCTATTAAAAAAAACTTTAAATCATGAGAAGAGCAAAAAAGATCTAGACAAAAGATTAAATTACAGGTAAAAAATAAAAAAAATAACTGTAAAATCTGTGAATGCTTTTCTATACTGAGCGTAAAAATAAAAAATTGAATTAAAATGTTTAAAAAATAAAACTCTTCAAAAACTTTTTAATTTTTTAAAAACCATAAAACACAAATCTGTAAAAATATTTAAGCTTAAAAACAGCTGTAAGACATAAAAAAACAAAAGTAACTATAAAAACTATTAATACTTTTCAATGTTGGCCATAAAAATGAACAAACTAACTAAAATAATGTAAAGAGAAACTTCTTCAATAACTTCTAGAAAAACTGTAAAAGTATAAAAGTTAGATTTAGAAACTGTAAATATTTTGACTTCAAAAGAAAAAATAATTTGTGTTTAACTTGTGAAACTTAAAATTAATTACAAAAAACTACAAACATCCCAGAATAAACAAAACTATAATGAAACATTTGCCAACAATAAACATCCTCAGTTATTTATAAACAAACTGCAGGTCATAGTTCAACAAAAACGCCTTAAAACCAGAGAATCATCATCATCACTTTGTCCATACGGAAGCCCAGCAGGGACATCCTTCAATCCCACAAATGAAAGGAAACATCAGCATCACTTACTGAGGACGGCAAGCCGGGAGGGACCTTCCGCACCTTTTTTGTGTGGACCTCTGTAAGAAACATAAAAGAGCAAAATGTGAGTTTAGGATGAGATTCCACTTCCTGTCAACAGGAGCGCCGCTCAGGAGGACGCTGCAGCACAAAAACAGGCAGAAAATACAGACAGCAGCACAAAAACAATCAGGAAATACAGAGAGCAGCACAAAAACAATCAGGAAATACAGAGAGCAGCACAAAAGAGCCCAGCTCCTGGAATATTTATATTAGTGTTCAGGGTTTCTCTCAAGGAGACGCTCCTATTAATTCAGAAGGTGAGGCTGTGATGGGAAAATTAGCTGCGTTTTCTACTGGAGTGTGTGTGTGTGTGTGTGTGTGTGTGTGCGTGTGTGTGCGTGTGTGTGTGTGTGGTCTGAAGGCTGAAAGCCCCCACGGTTTTCGTTATGTCCTGGTTTTAAAGCGATCGGACCAAACACGGTTCGTCTCCGTTTCAGCCAGATGTTCGCTGCTCACTGATTGGCCGTAGAAATTAAATCAGATTCCAGGACGGCGAAATATTTCAACATCAATAACCAGGATGACACATTTAAACAAAAAATATGTTGTTTTATATTCAGCATTCAGTGTAAAATAATAAAAACACAATTTAAGCTGCAGCATAACAGGAAAACTATGCTTGTGTTACTTTATATTTTATTCAATTAAAAATTTACATTTACTACACTGTTAGCAAATTAAATAAAACTAACAATTTTATGTGCAATTGTTGTAATTTAATTTTATTCAACTATATAAAAATAAATGTTAAATAATGAAAATAAGAATGTCCTAAAAATCTGAATATTGAAATCAGTTCTGTATTTAATATTAAATGTTTTTATCATTATGAAGTTAGTTAATAATACAGATTTAATTTAAAATGAGGCTTCATATAAGTCTTGATAATTAGTTCTATGTATTTATTTATAAACATAAAAATAATTACAAAAGCCTAATAAAGCCACTGCCATGAATTTATTTAATAAATTGCTGCATGTTTTACATAATTGACTGAAAAACATTTTATGCCTCCATTTATCAACGTGTTGGATTCGTGTTAATGTGTCTTTAAAGACATAATTTAGAATAAAAAACAAAACAAAACATCTCATTAATCAGAAACCTCAGGTCCCACATTGGGGCCGAGAACCTCATGTTGGAAACCTCCATGATGTTTCAAAGAAAAATAACGTAAAAAATAGAAAAAGTTTTAAGCCAACGGGAGCCTCACCCATGGCGTCCATGTGCAGCGCTCTCCTGCGCGGGTTGGACCCGTAGTGCTGGTAGTACTGACCCGCCGGCTTGGTGGGCGACGCCGCGCTGGGGCTGCCCATCGCCAGCTCGCCGCCCAGAACCGCCTGGAGGTGGGGGGGGGGGGCGACCGAAAACACAACAGAACCAGAGAAAAGACTCGTTAGCATTATTATGCTAATTATGTTAGCATTATTTAGCACTAGACATTTAAACATTATGGCATTAACTAAATAATTATAAATAATAAAAGGAAAAAACAGCTCAAAAAGAAATAAATTAGTCAAACATTTCACTAAACCTCAACAAACTAAAACCTTGAATCTCATCTTCAAGGTTTTTCAGCCTGGAAAATGACAGTTTGCATATTAATAACAGAACAACAGAACAAAACATAAACTAGAGCTGGAAGTTTGAATTGATCACTATAAACATTAAAATCACAATTATATCCAAACTTCCCTCCATATTTTTCAGCTAAACGTCTCTTAGCATCACTTGGACCGCTGTGAGAATCATTTCAAGGCCTTTAAATGGCCCCCGGGCCACATTTTGGACACCATTCTTAACGTTTTCTTTGCTCTAAAGGGAAAAATTTGGATGTTCTTCCAGACTTTGGCAAAGCTAAGTTTTCATCAAACCACCACAAAGTCATCCCATTAATGCCTATTGATGCATATTTTACACACAGTAATAAGTTCACTGGAGTTCTTCGCTACCATCTAGTGGTCAGAGTTAAAACTAGCTCATTTGGACATTTAATATCTGCTTTTAGGCTTTTTGTGCAATTGTTTTTGGCATTAAGAGTCAAACATTTCATATTTTTTATGAATACAAATAGATTTAAACATTAAAGAGTTAAAACAACCACAGTATGATACTGCCACCACCTTGTGTACCAGTTGCTACACTGTTTTTGCCTCTCCACACATCTTTGTTTTTATGATGGAGAGCATTTAGAACTGCTTTGTTGCTGAAATGTGATACATTGATTGATTGATTGATTGATTGATTGATTGATTGATTGATTGAAACCTCTTTTGACAAATGGAAAAACAGCTCAGTCTGTGTCCTTCATTTGGTTGCTGAGTCTTCAGAGTCGAAATAAAATATCTGGACAGAAAAGTTTTCTCACTGACTTGGAACTAATTTTCAAATTAAATGACAAATGGGTTTGCTATACATTGCAGGACAGGCAAGTAGCTTCTAAAACCTCACATTTACATCATTTATCAACATAAATAATATTATAGGATACCAGGATCAGGACAGTAAAATGTTAGTTTTGATTATTTAATAACATAAAAATAATATTTGTATATTTCTGGTACGCCTGTAAATCTGATGCACAAACTACAGCAGCTAGCAACGGAAACGTCTTCTCTGGTTCACTGCACTTTAATTTCTGCTTCAAAACCCGACCCGACTGGACGCTACAAAAGACTATTGTTGTGTTCAATTTGTGCTAAAAGAAGTTAGCCTGTCAGTGAAGCTACGATAGCCTAAATTAGCATCTGAATGCTAAGCATGTAGCAGCTAGCGCTAACGTCAGCGTCCACATTTCTAAAGAAGCTCCATGACTTCCTGAAACCTTAATCAATAATTTATTAATTCTTATTTAGTAAATAAACTGCAAAACCACAAAATTTGACCAAATATTTTTATTTTAGATACTAATGCAAATATCTTAATACACTTAAAAAAAGAAAAAACTAACTTGTTAGTAACTTTTCAAGAAGAAATTTGAGCTTCTTTTCAGTAAATAATTTCTTAAAATTGATGTAAAAAAAATTTTTTTTTTAATGTTATTTCAAGCGCACTAACTAAAAATACTTGATAAGATTTGCAGAGTACATTTTTTAATCCAATTAATTCTGATTAATTAATTACAGACTTTGAAATAAACTGATTAAATATTTTAATTGAGTAAAAAGTTATTTGAGAACTTACTGCAGGTTAAATCTCCATTCTAGATCCGTACTCCTGGTATCATTTCAGGTTTGTGTGAATTTCTGGACCGGAGCAGAAACAAACCGAAATGAACCCAGAAACGTAGCAGCTGTGTGTTTTTCAGGCCGATCCTACCTGGAAGCAGCAGAACCATGACGTTCACCTCCTGACTCAAACCGACTCCGACTCTGAGCCGCGGCTCTGTTTACGCCTCACAGCGCTCCGTCTCTCTCTCTCTCTCTCTCTCTCACACACACACACACATTGTCCCGCTAATTAAGTTCAGTGATTTCTGCAGCAACAAGTGGCATCTGGGCCGATTCAGGCAGAGAGAGGGGTTTCTTTTTTTATTCAAAGTGGTGCAGAAAGTTTGTTGGAGGTGAAAAAGAAGCCGCCTCTCCCTCCGCCCGTAAATAGACTCCTCTGACATGTTTTTTTCCCAGCTCCTCGTTAAGTAATTAGCGTGTGGTGTGTTTTAGGCGGAGGAGTGTGTTTAGACTCCGGGCGCGGAGGAGGGAGGGTGTTTTCTCTTTCTCTCTCCTCCTGATCTGAATTCTCATCAGCGAGCCTGTTCCGTCTGAAAACAAAAAAGTTAGCGCAGACTTTTCTCATGCTAAGCAGGGCCTAAGTAGGCCAATTACAGGGCCGCCCTCGGCCCCGGGGCCCTAAAACAAAAGGGCCCTTGTCTTAAATAAAGTCAGCCAGACAGAAAAGCGCACAGTCGCGCAGTGTTCCCGCCGCCCCGGTGGGGCTCGGTGTGCGCCCGCCATCGGGGCTAAAAGGAGGTTCCCACTAAAACAAAAAGGGTCTCAGTGATTGTCCTCGCCTTTCTTTCTTTTCTCCTGCAGAAAAACCCGAGCGTCAAGCCAGGTCTCCACGGCAACTAGACGGGGTCGCCGAGGCGGGAGGACGCCCGTCTGGCCCGACTGCATCTCGTTACCTGGACCGTATGCTTCTGGCCGGATTAAATCAGAAATAAACGCTGCAGCAGCAGTTTGAAGACGCTCCGCCTGCATGGTGGAGGCTGCATCATGATGTGGGGAAGTCCAGAACAATTCTGGTGGAAAATCAGTGACTCAGAGGTCATTATCGCTCCTTAAAGGCTTTAAAACGGGAAAGACAGGAAGCACACTGCAAAAACACAAAGTCGTATTAAAATGTATTTTCTGCCTATTTTATTTAGATGAAACAAAAATAACTTTTCAGCAAAACATAGAAGCTCGTTTTACATCAATGACACTAAGGTGTGATTTTAAAAAGTACCAGTGAAATAATCTGTCAGCTGAACTAACATTTTTCAAATCAATTTTAAGGGCATTTTGGCTAAAATAAACTTAAATCTTTGCTGAAATGTTATCTAGTTTTTTGTCAAATGTACTAAATATTTGCAGTAGAAACATTAAAGGAAAGAAAAAGTAATTTTCCGTCCTACCATCACAAACATAAAAAGGAGTTCTGCTACAAGCTAACGAGGTGTTCACTGGAACGCTTCATCCACATGGAAATGTTTCTGTTCTTAAAAACGGCGGCCATTTTGAAAAGTGTAAAACATATGTATGATTTTTAAGGTTGAAAATATGTAAGACATTCATCTAATTGGTGATGTTAGATCTTCTTTACATGAAAATTTAATATTGGATATTTTTGTTGTATCAATGCTAACGTCCATTAATAATTGTATGTTACAGTTTTACAGTGTTCAGTTCAGTAAATATCAGGACAACAAGACACTTCCCGGTGTTTACTGGAGCGACTGTTAGCTGTTAGCTAAGCTAGCGCTACACACTGTGAGCAGAATAAAAGTATTTTTCCATTTTTCATGTTTTTTTCAAAGTTTTTCTGAATTAAAATCCTTTATTGACCAGACAACCTCCACAGCTTCTTCGTCTCGGTTGGTTTTCTCCATGCAGCAGCAGCAGCCTCCGGGTCCGACTCCCTCAGGAGTGTGTGTGTGTGTGTGTGTGTGGGGGGGGGGAGTGCGCATGTGTGTGTCAGCTGGCGTACAGGTGCGCCGCTGCCTCGCCAGCACTTCCTGGTAATTAATGACTCCTTCCTGCCTCCTACCTCCCTCCTTCCTCGCGTCTCTCACGCTGGAAATTGATGACACGTGAGCGCTGCGCGAGGGCGGAGGAGGCGGTCGCTGCGGTAACGCTGCTTGTGTCGGACTCAGGCAGCCATCCATCATGGAGGACGGCTTCCTTCGTATCTGCATGCGTTTATTTTTGTGCGTCAGGCGATCCGGTGGCGTATCCGTCCGATTGGTTGTGTGTGCTGCGCGTCTCCGCCGTGCGTCTCCGCCTCGCTCTCTGGTGATCCGTCTTGGTTATTATGGTCTGTATGAGCAGCTGGGTCCCAGTCGGCAACGGCAACGGGTTTCAGTGGCAACGGAACAACGGATGGGAAGCTCAACAAGCCGAAGCGGGTTGATTAAGATGTCCAGTTATTTGTTACTAGCAGATTGGATTTGATTGGTTCTGGCTGAGGCTGATTGGCCAATCAGAGAGGTCGGATTCAACAGCATCACTTCCTGTTGGCCCAGGAGGTCGAATACAAACAGTTCAACCAAAATCAATAATCAATAATGAACAGAGCAGCAACACTTCTTTATCTTAGTGTCAAGTAAACATCCAACCGTCATCCATCCATCATCCATCCATCATCTATCCATCCATCCATCCATCCATCATCCATCCATCATCCATCCATCATCCATCCATCCATCCATCATCCATCATCCATCCATCCGTTGTAGATCAACTTGATGCTCCGTTTCCTTCCAGGTCTTTCTGGGTAAATGAAGACGGCAACATGTTGCTCAAATGTTTTAACTGTTTTGCTGCAACTGAAAATGCAACAAATGTTGCAACTTTTCCATCCAATCTCAGGTGAGAGGTACTGTGAGGTCTCAGTTGGACTATAAAGGTTAAAAATGGCTTCTTATGAATCCTACAGTTGCCAGACGGTGGGACTCGATGGGGCTGGGAAGGAAACCTCAACAGAAAAACCCAGTTCTGGATCTGGGTTCAGTTCTGGTCAGTCATGTCCAACAATATCTGAAAGTTTTAGTCTGCTTCCCCATGAAACCGTCGCAGATTCATCCCATAAAGTAAACAGCCAAACCAAAAAGGAAGCAAACGCTTCAGAGCAGGACTGACTTCAACAAGACGTCTTCCTCTGTCTTCCATCGGCTTCACACGCTAACAGCCAATCACACACAGCGAGCAGTTCAAAGCATTTCTCCTTAATTAGCGCTCAACGCTTGGCTTGACAAATAAATAGTGATCATTTAAGAACACTTAGAGAGGAATCAGACAGCACATTACACCTCGCAGTATCTGGCAGCATCCTAAATGCAATTAAAAGGATGGAAAGCATGAGGTGGGGGAATTCAAGATGAAGGGAGGAGGAAATATTAAGGACAGGAGGGAGAAAACAATTAGCCGAGTGTTTGGTGAGATGGAAAGGTAAAAAACAGAAACATACAAACCACGATGAATGACAGGAGAGAAAGGAAAACCAACACAAGACAGAATCATGAAAAAGCAGCTAAAGAGGCGTAGAAAAATAAATATAAAAGAAAAACAGTTAAAAATCAGATGGAAGACCCAAAATGGATCAAGACATAAATAAATAAATGATAACTGAGCAGCTTGTTAGCAGTGCAGCGTTAGCTTCCAAACATCTTTTCTTAAACATTTTTAGTGGTTTAGCATTAGCACTGTTTAACACTTTAGTGTTAGCTGCAGCTACTTTTTAAAATGCTTTTAGCAGTTTAGCATTAGCTTCAGTTAAGTAATTTATGTTTAATGTTATAGTTGTTTTATGTGTTTGGTGGGTCAGCGTTAGCAATCCAGGGGTGAAATGCATGACGCACTTTTCAGATTTTTATTTTTAAAAATATTTAATATTTTCTTCTCAACTCCAATAAATATGTTAAAAGTGAGGAAAAAGTTGAAAGGGTGTGAATACTTTTTGAAGATAAGCGGAGTGAGACGTCGTCCTTTAATAAAAATAATTTTAAAACGTCCCCGGGTCGTCCCTTAATCTGTCACAGATAAGAATCCGGAGGAAGAGGAAAATATCCGCTGACTCTTCGTCGTCTGATGGAGGCTGGATGTGAGGAGTGTGTGCGGTCTGCCGGTGTGTGTGTCAGCGCTGCAGTGTGGATGTGACAGCTCAGCTCTGTTCGGTGTCTGTTACCAGCTGTTGGCGCGCGGTGTGTGTGTAACGTGTGACAGCGCAGCGTTTGATGTTCGACACATCAGAGAGAGGAGAGGGTTAAAGCGGCTGACAGAGGAGCTCCCCGCGTCGCCTCGTGATGCCTGACAGAAACTTCTGGAACAAACCCAGCCGCCTCGCGCACAAAGCAACCAGATCGGCTGACCTTAAACCGGTTTCACCTCAACTTCACCCGATACTGGCCTAAACAAAACCTGTCTCACAGCAGGAAGCAGACCAGAGATCTCTAAAAGCAACTCATCGCATCCTGATCTAAAAAAATTCAAGAATAGATATCGATTCGATTGGTGACAAAAATCACAATATTTGTTACAGTTTCAGGTGACATCTTTTTAGATTGTCATGTTTCCATCAAGCGAGTCAAACAAACCAAACCCTTTGAGCAACCTGTTCCCCTCCTGGCCTGTGGGGGCGCTGCACCAACAACCACTGAAGGAAACCACACAAAAACCTCTGAAGACACTGAGAGCAACTTCCTTCTTCACCAGATGGAAACAAGATGGAGGCGTCAGATTTCATTGGTTGAAAGATTTCTCAAGCTGTTTCTTCAACTAGCGCTAGGCTAACGCTAGAGTTTTGGTTGCATTTACCCAGAATGCCCTGTGCTGTAATCAACTTCCTGCTTTTTTAGCGGTCTCCAGTCTACTTGATGTTCACATATGCATTCAAACCAAACCAGAGTTCACCTCAACCGAATCCAGACCGATTTTTGGAGGACCAGAAGACCAGAGGTCAGAGGTCGATTAGCATTCACACCAACAGAACCAGACTTTCTAGGCAGACGGACTGGAGTTGGATTAAAGCGATCTGTCTATAAACCTTCATCTGGGTTCGGTTGAAATTAACTCTGGTTTAGTTTGAATGCATATGGAAACACCAAGCGTACCAGAGACCGCTCCAAAAGCAAGAAGTGGACTACAGCGCAGGGCATTCTGGGTAAATACAACTAAACAAACGTGTTAGCCTAGCATTAGCAGGAGAAATGGCTTAAGAAATTCTCCAATTGCTAAGCTGGAGATGCATTTTGGTCCCAAATCAAACCAATTCTTTCAGAGTATCGGGGAGGGAAACCCTCACTGAGTGGAACAAGATCTTTTCTGTACACCAAAGTTTTCCAGACCGAGTCCATCTGTTCAGCAGATGAAGCGTGGACCAAAGTCAGCTCTTCCATTTTGGTTTCATCTTTAATAAATAATGATTTTTATGAGATCCGTAGAAGGGCTACGGATCTCATAAAGGGCTGTGCTTCCTTTTCACCCTGACTGTATCTCTAACAGCTTAATAACTGCACATAACATGGAAACAGTAAACATTCCTCTGGGTGGTCCGGATACCAAAACACGCACACACACACACACACACACACACACCCTGTCAGCTGTCACAGCTCAGCCGTCGACACACACAGGCCTGCGCGCGCTCGTCTGCATTAAGGTGCGTTAGTGATTGATGGCAAAAACAAAATAAAGGCGAGTCGATCTGTGCGGTCGGCAGATGAGACTAAATGACGGCTGAGAGTCTCTGGAGAGCGCGAGCAGCTGGATCTGCGTGTTGAGCGTTTGGACCTGGAGAGCAGCTGGAGAGGAAAACGCTCCGATTTATGAATCAAAACTTTGGTTTTTACTGACGCAAATAATCTCCTATTACTGTCTAATAACATGCATACACAACAGTCAATATGCTGGTGCAGTTATCACTTTATTAATGCAGAGATAAATATATGGAGCTAAACTGGGGCCATAAAGTTTGTTACCAAAAACATTATTTAAATCTGAAAAGAAAAAGTTCAAAATTGATTTTAAGATCAGGTTTCAGGTTTTTCTTTTTGTTTTTTAGTTTCAAAGAAAAAAAAAACAACCGAATATAGCGGCTGTATGGAGCTAAATTGGGGCCACAGTTCTAAAAAGTTTTATTTCAAAGTGAAAAAAAGGCTCAGAATTTTAAGATCAAGTTTCAAGTGTTTCTTTTCTTTTTTTTAAGTTTCAAACTGATAAAAACCTAACAACCAAACACATTGGCTGTATGGAGCTAAATGAGTGCCATCAAGTTTATAAACTAAAAGGAAAAAGGTACTTAAACGTCTGACCTTGCTTGGACTGGAGGCGGAGCCTCAGATAGGGGAAACATATGGGGTGTTGAGTCATGACTGACAGCTCAACACAGCGACTATACGGAACTAAATTATGGCCATAAAGGTTGTTCCGAAAACATTTTTGGAAACTGAAAATAATTTAACAGAAAAAAGATTTGAAACTGAAAAAACCTTAACATGCTTCACTGATAAAAACTGTTTCTAACACCACAGAAAAACTTACTGGAACAAATATCACACCGATCATTTTGTGTCGCATTTTCAGTGTGAAATGCAACAAGATCAATAATCCGACATGAAATCTAAATAGACAATTGCAAACTGGGTTTGGATAAAAACCATAAAACCCAACATATAGAAGCAGCATTCAGCTTCTATGCACCACAAATCTGGAACAAACTTCCAGAAAACTGCAAAACCACCGAAACACAGAGTGCTTCAAATGATGTCTGTAGGAACCTGCAGACATCATTATGGATGGATGGATGCAGACATGCTGATAGGAAAATACATTTCAAAGATTATGTGGTCAGTGGACACAGAGCTACTGTAATTAATGTTTTCTGCACATTTTTATTCCCAATGTTTGCAGATTGTCTTCCAGAAGTAAAAGATAATTATTCTCTTTTTCCATACTTGTGTTTTATTACCAATAACAATAAGCTGAAATAATTTTTTTTTCAGGTTTTCTACTCCCCTGAATTATAAATACTTTCATAATTATAATAACGGTATTAAAAAATCTGATCTTTTGCTGTGAATAAACTCTACAGGAAAATCAAAGTATTTAAACGTTTAAATGTGATTATACGAGTGAAAAACGGCATGCTTGGAGCTGAGCTGCAGCTTTGTGGTGAAGTTCTGTTGGAGAGCCATTACTCTGCAGTCTCTCGACCCGACAGATTAGATCTGGGGTCAAAGGTCAGCATGTTTGAAGAGCCTCTGGAGTGTTTAAAGGGCCATTTCAGCTCGTGGAGGACTGAGCGAGGAAGCTGCTGCTGCACCTGCGGAGGTCTGAGCAGGTGATGAAAACTCGGCCTGCTGCAGCTTATTGACGCTGTTTGCACCCCGTAATTCAAGTCCATCTACATACATTTCCCTCGTGTGTTCGCATAATGTCTGAGGCAGATGCATATTTATGCAAACGGCTGCTTTTATGTGCCTGGACTTTAAGTGCATGTTTGCATTTCAAGACTTAAAAATGAAGCCTTCAGTCATTTTTAATATTTTATTTCTTGTAGCATTAGATGCAGGCTTTGGCCCAGTCAAAGTCCCATGACTACGCTCCTTCAGATAGCAGCCATAAGTGACGCGTGTGGGTGGGACGTACGACCCAGGATGGTGCTTCCACCGCCGCTTTACGGCTCCACATCACCTCTGAAATACGCTAACAACAAACAAACAGATGATCTCAATTCCAGCAAAGAAATTCAAATAAACTCTGGACCCGACATGAAGCAGCAGAAGAAAAAGCTTCAACACATTCTCTAAGACACAACGTACCACCGAGGATTTTAATACACTCGCATTAAAACCAAATGCTATCACGTTACAAATGTTCATCTATAAATCATTAGTAACTGTTTATTGTGAGAAGGATGCTAACAAAATGAGGATGCCAGTGTATCAGGCAACTTTGGGGGTAAAGTTCAAAACGTTGATAAAAACTGCCTCCAATCAGGAATCAGAAAAGCAAACATGGATCAGTGAAAACCTCTCCGCCCCGCTCTACGTTTTATTTTACTCCTGCTCTCTCTCAATCTTTCACTAACAGCCAAGGATGTTGGACGTCAGCCCAGCATGTAAATTAATCCAACAATTTCCATCAGGAGCCATTCAGACTCTGGAGCAGGATAATTTGACAGCAGCCCAGTCGGAAAATGGCCAGAGACGCAGCGATGTTTGATTCATTTAATATTTCTACTCTCTTTGGGTTGATGTCGACTCAGACAAAAGCCGCAGCTGGAAGGAAGAGGAGGCTGGAAATGGCAGATCAGGACGGAAATGTTACGACTCAGTCAGGATGACAAACATTTGGTTCCTTAAACGTTCAGGTTACTTCCTGTTGGGGCCGGACAATAAATCAATAACAATATCAATATCGATAGATAATACACCCGATTCCATATTCAATATATAGAACATTCACTGAAATCCAATCCAGAACCGCAAGGCATTCTGGGAAATGTAGCTTTCAAGCTAAGCTAAGATGGTGGAATCGATTGACTCATTTCCTCTTTGGTTGCCTAGCAACAAGCTGCTGGGTAACAGGCCGTTTCAAGTTCCAAACCTGGGTCTGGGTTTGGTCGGAGTGAACTCTGGTTCACTTCGAATACGTGTGTGAACACCAAGCGAACTGGAGACCACATGAAAAGCAGCGCAGGGCATTCTGGGTAAATAAAACCATAACAAACACATTAGCCTAGCGCTAGCAGGAGAAATGGCTTGAAAAATCCTCCAACCGCTAAAATCTGATGCCACTCCATTTTTGTTTTCATTTGGTGCAGGAGGAAGTTGCACTCAGTATCTGCTTCAGAGGTTTTTGTGTCGTTTCATTCAGAGATTCTTGGTGCAGCGCCCCCAGAGGCCAGGAGGGGAACAGGGTTTGTTGGTTTGAAACTAGTTTGAAATGAAATAAATGTTGAAATTTCTGTCCTGAATCAAACCGAGTCTACCAGGCTACCAGGTGGGGAAACCTTTCAATGGTTCTTCTGCAAAATGTACAGGATGTTAGTGGTACCAGCGATAAATGTGACCCGATTTCCTAAATGTTGGGTGAATAAACCGTGCAACATGTTTCACATCTCCGCAGTTAACAATAATCTTAGCAACTAGGTGTTTCTTTTTAGCAACTTTTCAGACAATAAAAAAATGGTATTGAACTATAAAGTAAAGATTGGTGATTGACCAGAAAACTACAGAAAACTACAAACTCAAATTACTCACCAAAACTTCAGCAGAAATGACTAAAATTACTTTCTGTTCCAGAGGAATTTCCAAGAAAATACCAACTACACTCCTGACTCTAAAGGGAACTTTTTCTGAATTTATAGATCATTTCCACTGAGAGAAAACTTT
Organism: Gambusia affinis; assembly: GCF_019740435.1. Lineage (NCBI taxonomy): Eukaryota > Metazoa > Chordata > Actinopteri > Cyprinodontiformes > Poeciliidae > Gambusia > Gambusia affinis. Next base: position 24,919,367 of record NC_057884.1, read on the forward strand.
ATCTCGCCAAACAATCCCTGCACAACTTATTTTCTGTCAGATGCAACACCAAGAGGCGTCCATAAGTGTTTTACTGAGCAGATCTAATTTTCCACAATTATCCTCCAGCTTTCATCTCGTCTGAAACTCAAACCTTTTTGATCTGCACAAGATCTGATGAATTCATTTCACTTATTCATGAATAATCCGCAGCACCTTGTAGCATTGCATTTTCGCCATGTGTGAATTATGGCACTTTGAAAAGCCTTAATTATTATATGTTGGTGACAAAAATAAACAGAAACCCACAACATCAGAACAGCTTGCAGTGAAATAAATCTTATGCATTTCCTAAACTGGCGGTCATCAAAGTAGAGCCAACTCTTGAAGACTCTTTCTGTTTAATATTCCAGCAGCACAATCAAAGCGCAGCATCTGTACGTCTTAATTATCAGCAGCACTTTAGCATGAATGCATATGCTCCAGGAGAAATGAGCAGAAAACGAGAGCAGATTCAAAACAAAGCTTTCACCAAAGTCCTAATAACACCTGCTGCTATGATCTGCAAAATATCATCCTTGCATTTAAAATTAATTACAGTTAGTTTGTAAAGTTGGAAATAAGTGGCCGAGTTATGAGCCTCTGTGAGAAATATAAAAATATTTTATCAGAGATGTTGTTTCTGAGGATGTTGGACACATCAATCAGCGCTTCTCTGTATTTAAAATGTGAATAGTTGCCCATAAATACATACAGAGATCATCCAGTTAGGAGAGCAAAGCTTCTCTAGAAGAAAGAGAAATATAAATATACATTTTTTTTCTTTGTTTATTCATTTTTGTCCATCTCAGACAATCGATTCTGATATCTGAACAAACTGTATAAAATGTTTTAAAATCATCTGGAGGCTAAAACTGGTTTTAATTGGATGAATTTGAATGAAATATTAATAATTTAATACATTTGGACTCTTGGTAGGATTAAAACCAACTGATTACATATTATTTAACTTTCCTTTGTGATTAATACGGTATTTTTGAATTAGAATACATTTCAATAGAATGAACCAAAGTACGGAGTAAATTCAGGAGCAGAATCCCGTTATAACAAGGTTATAACAAGGTTATAACAAGGTTATTATAACAAGGTTATAACAAGGTTATAACAAGGTTATAACAAGGTTATAACAAGGTTATAACAAGGTTATAACAAGGTCATAACAAGGTTATAACAAGGTTATAACAAGGTTATAACAAACTATATAACTCATTAAACCAGAACATTTCTAAAAAAACAAGAAACTTTATCATTATAGTGAGATAAACTTGTTAAAATGAAAAAATGAAACTTGTTAAAATTAGAAATTGTAATTTATTATCAATATATATATATATATTTCTTTTCCGCTTTACAAATTGAACTGGATGAAATTTTAAATTTAATTTATTTATTTTGAATCAAGTGGAAATAATGAGGTTAGAATTTGATTCTGTGGAGCAAATATTTTTACTTTAGTGGATTCAAATAGTAATAGAAACATATTTATTTCAAAATAAACATAAAAATGATTTGAATGGCTGTTAATGAAATAGTTTTTAATGTTCATTTATTGGGAAAGGATTAACTGAAGTGAAATTAATCCGATCTAAAACTGAAGAACTTTTATTCTGAATTAAATTGTGATTGTATTGAGTTTGGTGAAGTAAATGTAACTTCAGTAAATGTTGATTTTTCAGCCCTTTTAGATTCTTTCCAACAGGTTTTGATGATAAGTGGTTTTGAAAAGCTGCAGGGTGATTTTGTGGTGGTTTCTTGTCATTCTGAACACCCAGATTCCCAGATTCCTCCTGGTTTTTGCTCCAGTTGAGACGTTTCCTCCCACAGCGGCCGGCTTGTCGCCCACTGAGCGCCGATAAAAGACACATTTAAAGTCTCACTGACCTGATGGCAGTGTGGGTTGGACTCCCTGCCGTACGGGTAAGAACTCCTCTCCGATTTACCTACATGAGAAGAAGACAACACAGTGTATAGTCATTCATTTCACACTTTGTTTCATTTCTCTCTGCTGTGTCGAAAGAGGTGAAACTTATGTTAAAAAGCATTTATTTACCAATTTATTCTTTATAAAACCAAACAGAGGAAAAAATGTGAACAGTGGTCGGGATTGGCACAAAATTTACATGCAAATACTTGAGACGGCCTCTAAAAAGGCTGATTGCAACTTATTTCATACCTAAATATGCTTTAATATGCACAGAGGAAACCCTCTCTGTGGTTCAGCCAATCAGCATCAAGGAAAACAAATGGTGCTCCTGGATTGGCTGGTTTACAAATGCTAGCTAGTAGCGTGTCAACTAGCATTTAGCCGAGTTATCTCAGCTCCACAAACTGTATTTTCTTTTAAATATTTTAGATCTATGATGAGATCTGTGAATACACGGACTTTCTGCACATTATTGGAAGAAAAATGTACAGATTCTGAACCACGAAGAGGCGAGAGTTTCCTTTACAGTCCTCAACTTCCATGACTTGTAACAAACTTAAATGACGATACAGATTACATTTCTATTAAATGGTACTTTCAAGGTTTTACAGATTACATCCATGAACAAAGAAATTCCCCAAACTTTACGATTAACTTCCTAAAACTTACAGGTTACTTTCTAGAACTTCTAGATAAATTTCAGAAACTTTCTGGTTATATTATGAGGAAACCTGGAGCCGTACTTTAAAGAACAAACTAAATACTTGCTGAAACTTACAGTGAACTCTCCAGTATATAGATACTATTTCTCATAAATTAACTCTTAATCACCTTCCTGAATTATAGTTTGCATTTCAAACTTTAATTTCACAGAATTTACAGGGACCAGAAACTAAAGTTACTTTCCTTGAACTCAGTATTTTTAGAGACGGTTCAGCCTCAGGACTTTCTGGATCGACGTTAAAACTGGGCTGCGTTACATACATACAGCTTCTCTAACAAACTTCATGGGTTCATTTCTCAAACTTTACAAGATCAATTTATACTTACAAGTGTGAAATTTACAGACTAGTTTCTAAACTTGTCCTAATGTCGAGTGTTTTATGATGAAGTAACTTTCCTGGTACACTTGGTACCAGGAAAGCACAAAATATCTATAAAATGTTTCGTTTCTGACTTCAGGTTATTGTTTCACCAGTTATTTGACCAATTCTGTGATTTTACACCAAACCACTTGTGCTACTTTCTGAAACCTCCATTTCTAAAATTTACAAAACTTTCTACCATTTTCTAAAAAGTGTCCCAATAGATTAAACCTGAAGATTTCATTTGAGAAGATAAAGAGACATTTTCCTTCCTGGAACTTGAAAAACACGTTTTAAAATGTTTTAAATACTGGCCATATTTCAAGAACTTAAAGTTTTCTTCTTGGGAATCTCTGAGCCTTTGAGAAACTTAAAGGTAATTTTTCTGGATCAGACATCATCTAAAGTTTCTCTGATAAAAATAGACAGTTTAATAATGAAGCAGTGTGTGTGTTAATGGGTTCGTTTTCCCAGCGACATGAGAACAGAATACAGTAGTAATAAATAATATTAATAATAAATAATAATAATAATAATAATAATAATAATAATAATAACCGTTCCACCAGCTTTCAGAAGTTACTACAGTCACAGCCGGTTCTGATCAGAGCGTTCATGTTTTCTGTTCCCTGATCTCACAGCAAAATTAAAAACACATCTGCTGTAGATCCACACAAAAAGCAAAGAGTCACAAGAACCAAACGCTTCCTTTTTAGTTTGCACCAAACCCTGACGCCATGTTGGACCCTCTAACTCGTCTCCTCTGGTCTATCTGTTGAATAAACTGAGGACTATAAAACACATCTTCAACTCTGAAGCCTTCTTTTTTATAATGCCATTGTTTTTTCTTCTCTGAGTCTCACTGGACAAACATTTGTCTTCAGAGACTCATTAGCGCCTGCTAAGCAACCGTCACAAACCAAATCCAGAAAATAGCCAACCCTCGAAGAATTCGCACATCTGAGACGTGGTTATGATTCCTCCACTAAAGAGCTTCAGCTTTTCCACTTGAGGTTCCACATTCCTTAAAACCTCAGCTGATAAGAAGAGTTAGAGACGCAGGAACAAAAAACCTGGAATATCAAATTCATATCCAGATTATTGATGTCCTTAAAGGGCCTGAGGTGGTAAAATATATCAATAAAAGCCATAAAAATATGAATAGTCGCCCCTGCAGTCAATGAGTACTTCTTAATACTGAACATCATTAATTGGTCATTTGAAAGAATAAATATAAAAACGTGAAGAAAAAAATGAATCAAAAGTCAAAATTCTGAGAAAAAAAGTCAGAATTTCAGATTTTGTTTCTCTAATCTTCTCCCATTGAAAGCTGCTTTCACTTGATTGATAAAATATTATTTAAGCATACGACGGTTATTTTCCAGGTTCTGTTTCCGTGTCCCTCTGGGCCACAGAAAGCTTTACGGCGGGCCGGATTTGGCCCGCGGGCCTTGAGTTGGACACGCGGCTGGCGGCCATTTTTGGTTCAACGTCATGCGTTGTGTTCTGGACGGGTTGTGGAGGTAAACGGCCCAGAATGGAAACGCAGAGATCTCTCACACGTGACAAACGGTGGAATTTAAATCGTTGATTCACGACGTTTGGGTCGGATTATTTTATCCCGACCAGAACCAAAACCCAGTGGGACTGCAGAGGACTTCACTCCTGGAAAACTTCGAGTCTTGTGCATTTTTGTGACTATGTTCTTTTCAATCATGAAATTGGGTTTCTGTTTTACAGTACTACACTGCAAAAACAGAAACTCTTACCAAGTATTTTTAGTGCAAATATATTAGCATACTTGAAATAAGACGAAATGAACTAAAAATTTATTTTTTAGCAAGATATAAGAGCTTGTTTTAATTAATATTGATTTTAAAGAAGTACTAGTTCCTGTGGTCGATCATTTCATTTATAACAAAACAACATTTTTAAGTTTCAATCCCAGTTGGGGGCCGAACTGAGTCACTCCGGTGAAAACAAATGGCCCCCGAGCCGCACTTTGGAAACACTGATTTCTCTTTTCCATATTTTTCTCTTGTTGTTTTTTCCAGTATCTCAGTTTAATTGAACTCAGTCAAGTCTTTTTCACAGACATGATACATAAAAACATAATTACATTGAGAAACAACCTTTGCAGAGGATGTGCTACACTCAGCTGATCCCGGTTTCATCACTGCGCCGAACATCTTGGGTGTGATTAAAATCAGACGTCCAGAGCCTTTAGAAGCAGGCCAGAGCTTGATGAGCGTGAGACGAGAGGAACTTTCATTTTTAAACCCCAAACCGAACGAACGAACGAACGCGTCGCTGTGAAAAAGGTGTCTGATGAATTCAGAAAACGCACCGGCTGCCGTTGTGTGCAGACAACAAAGCTAATTTCCTCTGCGGCTCCTGAACAGGCTTTCCCTCCTCTCTGAGCTGCGGGACCGCTTCGATTACTATTTTTACCAGGCAGACCTTCTTTTTTGGATAAAAAAAACCTTAAATCTGCAGCCAGTCTAAATATCAAACCGCAGTTAGTGTGTAATTACGTTCTGCTGTCGGTGCGGATGAAATGGATGAAGCGTGTTGCAGGGCTGGAATCAGGCGTGTATAGACCAGCGCTGAATGCATGCCAACATGGTAGTCGATGCAGAAGAGGTTGATAATTACAGGCGTATAGAATAGGAATGTGGTCGACAGTGTGTGTGTGTGGGGGTGTGTGTGTGTGTGTCCAATACACAGGCCTCGGATTCAGCTACAACCGATGCCAGCTGGACCGGTTTGGCACGTACACAAAGACACCCCCACACACACAAAGTACAGGAAATTACCGCCACAGATGTGCGCTTTCCCTCTCACACACATGTAAATATGTAGAATACACTACGTATTTATATTTATACCTTACTGGAGCTCCTCCATTCACACACACACACACACACACACACACACACACCACAACACGCAGCAACGTTGGAGAACGTTTACTAAAAAAACCCGGAGCCAAAAGTCCCCCAACGGTTGTGTCCAAAAATTGAACTAAAGCAGCAAAAATGTAAAAATATTACTATTTAATTGAAATAGATCATGTTAGAGTGATATATATCTATTTATAAAATATATATTTCTATCTATATATTTTCATATATGTATTAATATACAACCAAAGCACTGTTTCATTAAAATGAACCAAAGCAGCTAAAAGTTTAAAAATATCTGTTTAATTGAAATAAATAATGTTAGATTTATACATTTATCTATACATACAACCAAAGCCTTGGTTCATATAAACCAAAGCCATTAAAAGTGTAATTGTAATAAATTTAATTGTAATAAATCATGTAGGATAAAAAAAAAAAGTAATATTTCTGGTACTTAAAATTTATATGGTCGTACCTTAGAAGAGATTTTATTGTAAATGTTGCAAATTAAAACAATAAATAAGTACAACAAAGAAAAGATGAGTTAATAATTTAAAGGTGAGGTCTGAGCTGGTGTTGCTGTGGACGTGGAGGCCTCGTCCAGCATGGAGCTGCACGTCGCCGGGCCGTGGGGGTTCTGGCAGCAGCTTCAGCCCGTCTGGCACAGCAGCCTTAAATAAAAACACCCCATCGCCGAGCAGCGAGCAGCGAGCAGCGAGCAGCGAGCAGCGCTGCGTTTATGTAAAAATACCTGGAGTACATGTGCAGGCGGCGAAAACACCCATGGGGAAACCGCATCCATAAACACATCGTCTAAAGCAGCAGATATACTGGAGACCCGATCCGTTTGGATCCTCCAAGCTCTATAAAAACACCCTCATGTTGTTTTATTGTTTTTATTTCATTTGAGGAGATTTTTTTATTATCTTTGTGGTCCTGGAAGCAGAGACAGAAACTGCCTCTTTTACACGAAGAGTCCTGAAGACGAGAGTCGACGTAGCGAAGCTGTCAGCTCTCTCTGGGAAATCATCGTTACACTTTCACTGTTTCTGTTTCATTCTGTGATCATCTGTCATGAAATGAGTGCATTATTTTAAACATTTACAACAAATTTACATGAAAACAAAATAAAACCCCCAGCTAAAGAGAAAATCCACTAAATCTACAAAAGGAGCTTTTAAATTTCATCAAAACATTTTTAAATGAAGATTTTTGACATAAATTCAGCCACAGCTCTTTATTTTCACCGTCCATCGTCTGCGCAGGCCGAGCACACAAACAAAAATGATCGGTATTTTAATTTGGCTGCTGAAGAAAGAACGGCATTAAGAAGCGGAGAGGGGGCAGGAACCGAGCGGTCAGCCAGAAACCCTCTGGACGGGGAACATATTTCAGATAAATATACGTGTTTTCTACCGTCTGAGAAAAATTATTACCTCAAAAATAAATTCCTTCTTGGAGAGAAAGCAGCAAAAAAATCTATACCGAGCATATCTTAATTAAATGGTTTTAAAGAGGAATATTAGTTTTCAGAGAGCCATTGAGAAAATAACAGATACTGAATAACTTTAATTATTACTCTGTAAATTAGTTTCCATTTCTCAGGAGGTCCAAATATTTCTGTCTGCAGAAATGGAAGACCAGATTTCAAAATAAGATTTAAATTAAAATGTTTGGATTAATTCTCCTCTGCGTGCTGAAGCCATGTTGACATTAATTTTCTTATTTAAGTTGCAGATTTCCTTGAATTATTTCATATTATTTCAGATTCTCCAGAGCAGATACAGAGGTCAAAGGTTACCACAACAACTTCATGTCTGAGTTTTCTCACATTGAAGGATTTCAAATTAAAGGTCACAGAAAACATAAGTAGCCTCCCTCATCGGTGTCACTGCCCCTCCCCCACCTGTTGCTGGTCGCCACACTTGTTCTCCATTACAGGAAAAACTAACTGGGTGGTTTAAATTTTTCTAGTCAATCTTGTTGTGTTTTCTACTCTAACAGAAAAATAATATTAAATATTAAATATTAAATATTCTCCACTATAAAAACCTGAAAACTGAAATTATTTTTAATATAATGTGTCTTTTCTCATTAAATTTTACACCTTAAAGTGGATTTTGTCTGTGAAAATGAAAACCAGTAAATGTTACAAATTACTAAAACTAATAATTAAAATGCCACGTTGTTTCAGCAGCACTTTGATGATGCTGTACATTTTGGTTTTATTGGATCTCAAACTGAACTAAAATAAAACTAAAATGATGAACCTCAGGATTATTCAGACGGGTTCAGATGAAGGAAGTGGTTCTGTTTCCTTTAGTGCGCTTTGCTTTCACATTACACTTCATGTAAGTGAACTAAACCTTGTAAATAAAACAAACAAAGTCTTTTCTAAATTAGAAGAAACTTCAAAGTTTATTTTAAAATACAGGTTATAATTTTGGAACAAATCCTTTTTGCCCGGACACACAACATGCTGCCATGTTGGGCAGAAAATGGCGGCTCAGGTTTGATTTCAGCAGCACTGCAGCGTTAGTAACACTAAAGTCAACAAGAATCTATTCTGAGGGCAGAAACAGTTTGGAAACATAGAAATCAGTCTAAATTAAGTGTTTTTAGGAAATAGAAATCATAAATATGAAGGTCACTCTGCCTGACGTGTCCAACATCTACAACCATCCTGGTCTGTAAGGATGAGGCCAGTTTGCTGAGGTTACATTAATCCTAGATTTAATGTAACGTCCTTTAAAATAACAAAAACAGTGATGTTGTTGTTTATTTAAAACGTGTTTAAATCTTACAAGTTGTGTGAAACTCTAAGCATTAAATGAATACCAAACATTACAGTCCAATCATTTCCGTTAATAAAAATTTCTGACCTGGGCGACTCTGGGAATTTAAGAAAAAGCCTCAAAATCCCAAACGGAAAACATTAGGCTCCATAAATTCTCAAAAGCCAAACTTTAAAGATTGGCATTTCCCCTGCTAACCCCAAGTGACATTCTCCCCAGACAGGCGGCCCGAGAGGCTCAGTGACGGGTGACTAAGAGACGAAGCGGGCCGGTCGGCCAGCGAGCGCCGCACAGACCCGACCAGGAGGAGGGAGGGGCTTTCTTCAAGCCACTCTGCTATATAAAGCCCATAGAGAAGTCGGTGAGCCAGGAGGACCAAATCCCTGCTAATCCACAGCGCAGAGAGACAGAGGAAACACAAATCAGCTCCATTACAAGCTGAGCGCTAACAGGAAGCAGGAAGCTCAGCTGGGCTATTAGATATCATGACACCGCTTCCTAACAGACCAAATTAACTCTGGATTGGGTCGAGTTTGGTTGCTTTTCCAAATTCCAGCAATATAATCTTACATTTAAACTGGTGCTGATTTATGTCAGATTGACTGGAAACTTTCTGGTCATAAAGAGATAAAGAGACGGAAAAGCATTTTCTAATTCCAACCAAGGTTGTTATTAACAAAAACTAATAAAATAACAAAAACTGAAATGGAGGAAACATTTTTAACTGAAAGAAATAAAAACTGTGATTAATGGGGGAAAACTTTAACAAACTGGGACTACAGACACACAGCAATGTGAAATCCTGCCCTCAAAAAGCTGCTAGCTAACAATGAGTAGCTTTGGTTTTAGCAGTCAAACTGTCAATATAACGCCCTAAATCTGCAATGATTGCATGACCTATAAAAGAAAAGGGGCGCAGCGCTTTGTCAACATGGCGACGACTAGATAACACAGTCAGGAAAACGTTTTAACTAAAAATATTGTGAGGGAGAGGGAAGTAGCTCAGTTATGCTAGCTTGACTTGACAATCAAATTATCCAAATTTGAAATAAAAAAGCAACATAAACTACAAAGTACCCAACAAAAACCAAAGTGGAACATGCAAAACATGCAAGAAGAGAATCACAATCAGAAATGGAACAACTTGTAAAGTTGCATAAAGAGCATCAGCTACTTTTGCTACAACGAGGCGACTGAGTTTAGCTAGCTTGGTGTTATTAGCAAGTGTTTTCTGGGCTTTACTGTTTACGTTGTTATGACAGGATGTATCAGCTTATTGATGAAACATGAACAAAACAGAAGCCAATACAAGCTGGTTTCACATTATGGTTTTATATTGTCATAAAATATTTAACATAACATCAACTGGAACTGAAGACTCTAACTGGGGATTAGTTTAAGAGCAGCAGTTGTGTTTCTATTTTTGCCTGAAATTATGCAAAGTTTAAAAGGTCAGTGAAATTATTTACCATTTTCTCTGGAGTTTTTCAATGATCTGGTTTATTGGCAGGTGTTAAACTGACAAAAGGTCAGCAGGAGCACGAAGCCGAGCGAGTCGACGGTGGATTTCTGTTGATCCAACAGCAGAAACCTTTAAAACCCAACAGGTTTAATTCTTCATTCCTTTTATATGTACTGTAATAAAGCAGGTACATGTGGGTTTTGACCTGTTGGATCTAATTTGACCTGGGGAAAATGAACGCCCCTGATCTTTTTATTTTACATATAAACATTGCTTTAATTTGATTTGACTGCATTGGGCCAACAGAGAGCATCTGGATTCCTGATGGAGAATCCTTACAACGTGTCACTGGTCTGTATTCAACGATGAGTTTGTTAAGAGCATACATATGTGAATCTATAAATATCAGCCGCTCTCAGGGCTGCATGTGTTTCTCTATGGGTTCAGAAACCAACAACACGTCTGTGGCTCTTCCAGGAACAACAGGGCTGTATCTATTTGCCAAACTATAAATCCAAACGTTTCTCCTTCTTAATCCATTTCTGATCTTGTGCATTTGTTCCAAGTTTTGGCACTTTGATCATGTTTCATAAACTCGTAATGAAAACAAAAGCAAAGTTACTCTACTATTGTGCTTTCTCCTTTTAAAATACAATTTAATCTGAAAGTTTGTGTTAAATGTTAAAAAATGGCAGAAAAAAAGTTTCATATTTCCAGCCAGGAACATCGTTCTGCATTTATTGCATTTTGTGACTGTAGGGGGCGCCGTTTCTTCAGTACACAGAGGAAACGGCGTGAAAAATACAGATAATTGACTTTACGTACAATAAACGCATGTCTTAACTTCAGGTAGATGTTAGTAGGATGAGGATAAAACTGTTGGCACCAAAACAAACGTTCCATATATGGTCTTTCCAGTGACAAACGTTCCATATATGGTCTTTCCAGTGACAAACGTTCCATATATGGTCTTTCCAGTGACAAACGTAGCCGATGCAATTTGAGGAATGGCGGCTGTCAGAATATAGCAGCATGAAAACTAAAGTAGAAAATAAAATTTTAATTTCTACTCATCCAGTTTTGACAATAAAAATTCACATTTTTGTTGTATTTAAAATGGAAAATGTAATTACTTTTTTTAATTACTGGTTTTCTAAAGAAAAACTAAAAGCATGCAGACAGTTGTGGCTGCTGAGCTGAATTTTACAGATAAAAGTTAATTTGAAACACAAGTTTTCCACATTTCAGTAACAATAAACACAAACTTCCAGTCTCTAGCTTTGTTTTTGAAGTATCTCCTGCAATGTTTTTCATTTGTTAAATTTTCATAGTGATGTAGAATGCTCTTAACTTTGACCAGCTGCATTGTTTCAGACGTTTCTGGATTCACTTAAATTGTTTGGTTTAATTTGAATTCTGTCTTGATTTGAGTGTTTTTGTGTTTTTTGCAGGTGTTTTTCCAGCCAAACCTGCCATATTCTTCTGCCTTTCTGCTCTGCGGTGATTGACTGCGTCCGTCACGTTTGCCAGCGATCCGTTTCTGGATTGGTTTCAGATTTGTCAGATGCCAAAGGAAGAAAACAACAAGATTGTTGTTCAAGTAGTAAAAGCCTGAGCTCCATTTTCCCCCTGAGTTTAGATGAATCATTAAATCTTTTCTCTGTGTGAGAGGAAGCACTCGGAAGAAAAGATATTCTTTGACACGCATATAATGAGTCCATTTTAATAAAATATATGACTAATAGTGGGATTTGATGAGGATGGCAGGGATGAGGAGAGGAGAGGAGGAGGAGGAGAGGAGAGGAGAGGAGAGGAGAGGAGGAGAGGAGGAGAAGAGGAGACGAAGACGAGACGAGAGGAGAGGAGAGGAGAGGAGAGGAGAGGAGAGGAGAGGAGAGGAGAGGAGAGGAGAGGAGAGGAGAGGAGAGGAGGAGGAGAGGAGAGGAGAGGAGAGGAGAGGAGAGGAGGGTTAAACTTCCTCCTGATGCAGAGCGTTGGGGGAGGGTTAGACCGAGCCGACATGAATCATTCTGAGCGATTCAAGCGTTTCCATGACACCACCGGGCACCGGTCCAGAAGTTTCCACAAAGTCTGAGAGGTAGCCACACACACACCAACCAACCAACACACACCGCCAGCATCCACCGCGTTTCAATACGGCGGCCATGTCGTCCCGCGTTCGGCGTCTTTACGGGAGATCACCTTTAATTTAACAGAAGAGAGTCGATGAGTAACCGTCTTCCTGGTGACACGCCGCCGCCATCCCCCCCCCCACTGCAATCCCAGCAGGCACCGATTCCTTGGCACCGGAACGACTGAATACATCAAACAACAGATGAATGTATACGAGCATCCAGAACAACTTGAGAGACGTGGCATCCATCTCACATCTGTCGCCTTCTACCTTCAGCAAAACGCCGCCTTCAGCCGCAGATCCTCCGCTTCCTTCACTTTACAGAAATTTATGTTTTAGTTTTTAACAAACCAGCGTTTCTTCACAGAAAACGGTCAAATCCTGCTCTGTTGTCTCAGTTTCTGTCCTTCAGAAAAACATCCGCAGCTCCAGCTCCTCCGTTTGTTTCATGAGAAAATTTAATTTAAACTTTACAGAGAATGAAATGTTTTAGTCTGAGTTCAAGTTTTCTACTTTGAGTTTAACAATAATGTGAATTATTATTAAACTCAATAACAATATCTAGAAACAATGTGCTGCTTAAACCAGGATGTTTTATCTTTTTAATACTAATTTATTTGTCTAGTTTGTAAAAATCCTTCTTTAAATAAGATCTGGTTTTGTCAGATCTGACCTGTTTAGTCTCATTCTCTCCATTTCCTCTTTCTCTCCTGGCTGGTTGGTTTGTTTTGTTCATGAAGTTGATTTAAAACCTGACTAATGAAACCAACACGACTTTATATTCAGTTTCGTTCTTCAGTGAAGCTGCTGGGATTTTTCTTTTGTCTGATTGATTATCACTAATAAATCCACTGAATTTCACTATTTTTCATATTTTATTACAATAAAATGATCAAACTCAACTGTGCACAGCATATTTAATATCTGTAAAGTTAAAAATGTGACTCACTTATGAACTCGTGAGCCTAATATGAGTAAATAAATATAAAATCTTAAACCCTAAAATACAAAATGTTCCCATTTTTTGGATGATGGTTTAAAATGTGTTTTTTCTGTGATCTGTTTAATATTCAGTAGAGTAGAAAACATTAAACTGCTTTTTGTTCAGTGTTTACATTTATTTCTGTTCTGTTTTATATTTTCTACATTTCATCATAAATCTGGTTTTTCTTTGTTCAAGGATCAAAGTTTTCTGCTGTTTTTTCTGCATTAAGAAATGAATGAATTCAACATTATTCCATATTTTATAACAATATATTGCTTACTATCTTTATTTTTCACAGTTTTAATTTAAATCTTTCTAAGATAGACAGAAAAATAATATTTGTTAAACTCCTAAGCTGCCAGTTATTCTCTCTGTTAAAAATGTCACTAATTTAAAACATTAAAACTTTACAGTCACATTAAATAAAATATATTTAATGTTTGATTTTCTCCTTCAACCTTCATAAAGTTGATTTACATGTGAAAGTTGTTAAAACGTTTTACGTTTTCGTCATTTTTACACATTTATCTGCATCTCTAAATGCAATAAATTCTGTTTTACAGTGCTGTAGCTGCTCCTGTTATGTATTCATATGAATAAAAATACTTGTATTTATGTTATTTTTGTTTTATTTTCTTTTTTAACGGCGTTGATGTTTTAACCTCTTTTTCCAGGTGAGTAAATTTCCATGAATCTGTTTCTGCTGTTTGTTTATATTATATTTTGTGTTTTATTATCATGAGTTACTCAAATTATATCGACAAAGAACCAAACAACTAACAGTGTTTATTCAGCTAGTAGAGAAAATATCAAAACTGAGTTTAAATGTTGATCATTGATCACAAAATAAATGGTATAAAATGGACAGACGTGAATGAAATGTTGTGTCTCTGGTTCCATCTTGTTTTATTAAGAATTTTATTTGGTTCTTTAGTAAACTGTAAGTTACACACACTCTGATTTTGGTAGTTTTACTGAACAAATTTCAACCCAGAGAACAAAAACATCTAAAGTATAAATTTCAGTGTTTGAGAAGATGTTCAATGTTTGGATGTGAAGGGAGGTCAGAGGATCAGACATGCAGTAGGAACACTGACTGCTCTGCTTAAAGACACATGGACGACTTTAACAGGAAAAATAAACTACCAGTTCAACTTTCACTCATTTCCATCAGCGAAGACGAAGCAAAACCAAACCAAAATGAGAAGTGAAGTAAGATAAAAGGTGTAGATGTTGGAGAACCAACCAGAGCTCTTTGTTTGGTGGCGACGCCGCGGACAGAATGAAAATGAAGCTTCTGGCACCAAAATTTGCTCCTGGTTGATGTGAATGGGACCCCCCCCTCCCCGATTTACCAAATAACCTTCATTATCTAAAGCTGCCCCCCTTTACCAACCCCACCCTCCTCCACCCTGGCACCAGCCCACAAACACAAACAACAAGGAGGCGACAAACCGGGGCCGCGCCTCGGAGCCGTCCGCGCAGCAGGACCTCCGCGCTGCGCAGCGCCGCGCACGATGCTGCGTTCAGAAACAACCTTAATGTCAAATAATAACCACAGAAGAAGTCGGTGAGAAATCAAGGTGAATTTATGTATTTATTGGAATCGAGTTTAAGACGTTCACCAAGCTTCTGTTCAGCGAAAGCCGGCGCCTGGCGGCGAACCGTGCGTCACGGTGTGTTTTCTGTGTGTCGGCTCAGGCTGAATGCGGCAGCCACTGCAGATTTTTGCTGGCGTGCTGACAATGCTGCGCCGGTGCCAAGCCCCGACGGCGGAAACGACTAAAAGACGCATAAGGCTGGCATTAGAGCCCAAACCTCCCTCCCTCCGTACCCTCCTCCCAACGCATCCCTCCTTCTTCTTCTTCTTCTTCTTTCTTCTCTTTTCTCGCTTCGTGGCACGGCGTTTACTTTGGTCGAGGTCAGACTCGACTTGGCGAGTTCTGACACCCGTAAATTTGTCAATCTGTCTTCACTTCCATCTGATCTGAGGAGCAGAAAACAGGGCAACCAAAATAAAATAATGTTTTTGAAAACAGGGACTTGATGTAATTTGTTTCCGTCTAACATCACAGAAAATTCACGTTTCCAGGCTTCGATCTGAGGAGCAGAAAACAGGAAACGCAACAAAATGATTTAAAAACTGAGCTGAGGGAAAATTCACATTTTCAGTTTCTGATCTGAGGGCAACAAAACAACAATAAACTTTTCATAAAGATGGTTTTAAATTTGTTTCTCGCCTCGTTTTCAGTCTAACATCACACAAAAAATTCACAGTAGTATCTTTAAAAACATTTTTTAATGTTGCCGTTTTTAAAAACGTGTTTAAAAATTAATTTGTTTCTCCTTTTGTTTTCAGTCTAGCATCAAAAAATTTACATTTCTGGTGTTCGATCCAATTTGAGGAGCAGAAAACAGGGAAATGTAACAAAGATTTATTATAAAATGTTTTTAAAAACGGAGGCTTGATGTAATTTCACCACCAAGTCTGACGTCACCGTTCAGATTTCAAACTGTAACATATAAAAAATAACATTTTAAAAATGTATAATTTGTTGTTTTGTCTTTTATATCCAGTCTAACGTATTTGAAAATTCACATTCCAGTATTCAATCTGATCCGAGGAGCAGAAATGAACTGAAAAATGATTTTTTGATGCAGTTTGCGTTTCGCCTCGTTTCCAGTCTAACATCTTCTGCTCTCCCTGGGTTTATAATTTTGCCACCATATCTGCCGTCTTTGTCTCGAGGATTTCGGGCAGCACTTCCTCAAATACCTTGGACAGAAAAAGCATCTGGAGTTACATCCACGAGGCACCGAGCCCATGTTCCTCTAAAACCTCAAACAAATGAAGAAAACACCCTAATTATGCTCCAAAGACAATAAAACAAAGCAAAATGGGAGGAAAAAATCCCTGTAAAACATTCAGGATTACCTACAAGTCAAAGCCTGATTCTGTGTTTGGAGTCCATTATTGATGGAACAATGTTTAGCTGCGCGGTAAACAAAGCGAAGCTCCAGTTGTAGCTGTAAATTGTGTTATTGTTCAGCAGACAGATGACGGCTGCTAATGTTGAACTGAGAGGATCTTAGAGGTGGATTTAACACGTTTCCTCTCCTTTCGGGTTGAGACGGCAGATAAAGAAAGAGGTTGCTTCCAGAGAAAAGGTGTGAAATTCGGCATTAGCAGCACAATATGGAAGTATTAAAGTGCGGCACAAAGAGCAGTGAGAGCGGCGCGGCGGAGTGCCGCTTCCCCGACTCTACGGAGGAATAAAGACGCCGCCTTTCTGCTCGGAGTGTCGGGAAGGCCAAGAAACAAACCCAACATGGAAACTGAAAATAGTTCCTCTGTACGGCGCCGACAGACAGCCAAGGAACTGCAGCTCCAACTGCTGCCGCATTTATAACATCATTTATAACGTGATCATGGATACGGTTACAGAGAAAAAACAATCATTTCTATCAATATTTGACTTTTTTAAACCAGAATGTGTTGATTGTTTTTCCAATCATCTGTAAACACTGTAAAAAATCAGGCTTTTCGTTTATTTATTGGTCGTTTCTCCAAAACCAAAATTCTTTGGGAATCAAAACGGAGTTTAAAGATCTAAAGCAAAAATCGACATAAAGTCTAAATTGTTCATTAAATTGTTCTTTAGTGATTTTTAAAGGTGGTAAATTTGGTTCAAATCTGACTCATTTAAACTGACCCAGAGAACCTCTGGGAGAAGCTAAAGATTAGGGTGATGGCAAAGAGTTCTTCCAACCAAAAAACAAAACCTGGAGAAAAACTATTTGACTATAATCATAGATATTTTCTGATGTTAATTAGAAGAAATTTCTGACCTTAAATTTGGGTTATTTAGCCTGTGAGATGAAACGATAAGTCATTTATAAATGTTATAGTTCTAACTAAATAGTTTAAAGCTAAATATTTTGCTTCTAGGTTAACAGTTAGCACCATTCTGAATATTCAGTTTACTGTTAAATATGAGCTTTAAGCCAGAATAAAGTTGTACAACAAAAAGTCAAAATGTTACTAGAATAATGTAATAAAACAGCATCAAAAAAGGCACAACAATAAAAAAATAAAATCATAATATTAGGAGAGCAAAGCTGCAGTTTTATAACTCCATCAATAAAAATAAATGACAAATATTGAGCATTTTGTAAAGTTATAGTTTGGTTAAATTTAATGAACAGAAGTTATTTAAATCACCTTTAAACACATCAGCATCATATTGTCATCATCAGCAGGCCGTAGAAACGATCGTCCAAACTGAGTGTGTCAAAAATCACAAACTACACAGAAACAAGTTTAGATTTTTACAACATTTCACAATTTTTCAGGTGATATTTTCATCTTTACTCTCTAAATATTAAGACTTTATTCTAATAATTTAAAAGGAAACATCTCCTTGTTCCTGACACGTGGCTGTAAAACAGACCGACTGTTTCATTTCTCCACAGTGAAGTCGGAGCGTTTTAACGACCTGCAGGGCCAGGTGCTGTCACTCTGAAGAGGTCAAAGGTCAAAGGACCCTGCGGTTCAGCGTCACTTTCTGATTTCTGCCACTGCGCTGGCTGGTTCAGTCTCCTCCTTTATGTTTCCTAAACCAGTTTGGTTTTTGTTCCCAATTTTTCTAAATTAAAGTTTAAGGGAAGAAAAAAAAAACCATTTGCTTGAAAATGTTTAAAATTAAGAAGTAAAACGTAATTAAAATTCCTTTGGTTCAGGTAACGTCAAAGTCGAGTTGAGTTGGTTTCTAACTATAATTATAAACTTATTTTATAAAACATATTCACCCACTTCAATGTTTTATTGCTTCTCCAACCTTTTGTCACAACTAATAAATTTATCTGAGACTTTTGGGCATTAAAGCTGCCGTATGTAACTTGTACTGGTTTTTAACATATTTGTTAAAACCGTCCAGATAATCTGTGAGCAGATCGAGATCAACCAATCATAGGCAGGAGCGCTGGGCTGAGCGCTGTCAATCATCCTCATGAAGGTGCTGGAGAAACAGCTCACCGTTACAGAAAAACTGTTTACCCACCAACATTGGTGGCTATGCTAACTAGCCTTAGCATTCATGACAGGCTATGCTAGCTGTAGCATAGCAGAACCAAAAGTTTTATAAAATCAGTTTATTGCTCAGCCAGACTCTGACCTCTTGACCCTTTCCACGTGACATCACGCCGTTCAGAATGCAGCCCAGACGCCATGACAGAGCAGCCAAACGTTTTCATGTGGAGTAGAAACACTTCAACATATTTTTACTCAAGTAAAGGGAAAAAGTATCTGTCCAAGACAAAGAAGAGTAAAAACGTATTTGGTAAAATGTTACTCTATTACTGAATATCTGATCAAATTATCAATCATTTCATATTTAAAAATTACATCATCAGACGGACCAAAATATTAACGACAAAAATGACAATAATTCATATAAGTAACAAAAATAAAATCAGGGAGAGAATTTTTTATTTTTATGAAAAACTTCTGAGGCTTTCAGAGAAACTGCAGGTGAGTTTCTGTGTCTGGTGAATTTTGTGTTTGTTTTTCATTCAGTGGGGAGAAAATACAGAAATTTTAAATTTTAAAAGTAAAAAGTACAGCACAGTAAAAATACTCAAGTAAAAAAAAGTTACTCAAGTAAATGTAACCAACACTGTAAAAACAAAAAAAACATCTATAATTTACGGTAAAATATTGGCCCTCACTGCTCCCCGTATTTTACCGTAAATTTGCAACTTTTTTTTTACTCCAACTCTAGAAAGAAAACTAGTCAAATAAACAGAAATCTGTAACGTAACAGTTTTATTTAGTTAAAAATGTTAACAGGATGCTGCGCGGTCGGCTGCACAGACAGACAAGGAGAGAAAATAAATACATTTTATTTTATAACTTTTAACCAGCAAAGATTCGGCAGCCATCCTGACCGCCAGCCTGACCACAGATTTACAGTCAACACTTTTTACTAACGTCTATATAAGTGTGGTTAGTGAGACAAAATCAAATACTGCGATATGGAGGAGGTAACCATGGAGACGATGCCCCACCATGATGTAGCCTAGCATGCATGGAAAAAACTGGCTAGCATCTAAACTTCTGTACGTTTTGAAGGTTTCTGCAGTTTAAGGAGTTTTATGAGATATTGATATGAATTATGTGGCATGAACTCCAGTGATGTCAGTTAATAATAAAACAAATAGGAGCAGCAAATCAACACAATCTTAATTGTAAAACAGTTTTTTGCATTTTTCTCCAGTTGTAAGGTTTAGCTGCTTTCCCACAGCGGAGCAGAGCATCAGTTTGGTAAAACTTCACCAGAGTTTCTAGCTGTGCGCGACGTCTCCCCGTCGGTGACAGAGCGTAATTCCCTGTATTTAGACGGAGCGCCTGAACACCTGGACGCCTTCAGTACGCAGGCTAACCTAAAGCTGGAGCCGAGGGGGCCGGGTCCCGCCGCCGATGTCGCCGCGCGGCTTCAGTTCAGCCACCTGGCAGCTCAGTAATGACACATCAGCTCCCACACACGGCGCCGGAGCCGGTGATCAGCGCGGCGCCGGCGCAGCGGGGCAGACCCCACCTGACATTACACAACGAGGGCGGAAAAAGCTGGACAGAGGGACGGCTCAGAAAGGAAATAAAAAGTGACTGCACCTGTAATGAACGGGTAAACAAGTTTTGTTAGGAGGTAATTCTCCATGGAAACCAGCAGGAGTCACAGGTTCAGGAAGCTAAACGGCTAACGAGACA
The DNA here is from genome assembly GCF_019740435.1 of Gambusia affinis. NCBI lineage: Eukaryota > Metazoa > Chordata > Actinopteri > Cyprinodontiformes > Poeciliidae > Gambusia > Gambusia affinis. The sequence goes on from NC_057884.1 coordinate 24,939,463, forward strand.
AAACATGCAAAGGAACGTCGACTTTTAGAAAGTTTTCATTCACCAGTCAATAAATATTACATTCATTTAGCACGACGGCGCTGGCAGGTTTAAACTACCACCAGGGGAAAAATCACTAAATGAAAACAAAAATGTGTTTATTACCGTTTTGTTTTTTTGCTCAACAATAAACAACATTTTTAATTTTGACTTTTTTTGGGTGAATTGTTTTCACCATTCTGGAGTCGTAGTGAGGGGCCAAAAAAATCATTTCAAGGGACACAAATGGCCCCCGGACCACACTTTGGACATCCCTGACTTAGCTTAGCATAAATGCTAACTCATACGTCTGATTTTAGCTGGCCAGGAGTTATGATGATGATGATAATAATAATAATAATAATAATAATAATAATAATAATAATAATAATAATAATAATAATAATAATAATAATAATAATAAGACTTTAAAACTACAAAATACAATTTAATATAAGGAAACTTCAAAATTTCAAACTTTATTTTATTTCCACAGTTTTTTTTTTTAGTCTTTTTCTTGTCAAACTTTTCCACTTCTTGCCAGGTGTGCTCGCTTAATGAATCTGAGCCAACAGTTAAATAAACTTCAACTAATGTTTTATAAAAAGACATGATTGAATAACAGAAAAATTTAAGATAAAAACTTTATGGGATGTTTTTCAAAGGGGCCTCATTTGACAGCACAGCTTCAGTCACATTGTAGAAACTGCAGACATTTTTTAAATTAGAAGAATCTGGTGGACCAGCAATCTGGAACAAACTTCCGGAAAAAAGCAAAACAGCCGAAACACTGAGATCATTTTCATCTAAGTTATTGGCGCCATTATTAAACCAACATGTTCCATGAATCGTCACCAAAATGTTGCAGCTTCTTTATTTCTCATCTGATTTCTATAAAATGTGGCTGAGAAAATTACCAACGTTTTGAGTTAAATATGAACAGTTTAGTTTCTGAGCAAAGTGGAGAATTGGTTTACTTTCTTTACATAATTTGCATAACGTGTGAGACTTAATTTAAGACATTATGAAATGCTTTGCACTTCTTAAAGATCGTTATAAATATCGGGACGTTTTACGAAGGGACTCTGCAGTTAGTGGAGTTTTTATCGTTGACTGAACTTTCAGAAATGACACAGCAACGTGAAAACAACACGCCCCTCCTGTTGCCATGGCAACCGGCTGACGGCCGCTCCGCTAGCCAGCAGAATTGGGACGAAGGAAAACAAAACCAACATTTTTCCCCATAAAGGAACAGAACATGCAGTCCGCTCCGGTTTTATGTTAGCAGGCGCGACGCCGGCGGTTTGTTCTGCAACCGATTCTGCGACGGCGAAAATGACGTTCTAAAATAAACAACTAAAAACCGCGAATCAGCGATTGTGGTTAACGACGAGCGGATGGAGATTTTCAACGTTTATTCATTTAAAACTGGAGAAAAGAAACGACTGGAGTTGATTAGAAAACAGGATCAGCAGCAGAACAAAACATTTGCTGTTTGAGGTCATTTAGTTCACATCAATTCGTTTTGAAGTTACTCAAACTGAAATGTTTTGTTGGGTTTTTTCTAAATGTTTTTGCACTTAAAATACTGAAAGTCAAATTTCTTGTTTTTGTGCATAAACTTGGACAATAAAATGTATTTTTTAAATTCCAAACGACCCAAAAACTATATAATATTACCATCCAGCTGGTTTGTTTTGGAAAATACATGAATAAATAAATGATTTGGCATTTTAATTTTGGTATTTTATTGAGAATAAGCCCCTTAAATAAAATTTTTTAGACCAAAAATGAAAATAAAAAAGTTATTTTTTTATTCAAGACAGCCTAAAAAGTAATTAAAATTAACATCCAGTTGGTGTGTTTAGGAAAATAAATGGAAAAATAAATAATTTTGCATTTTAATGTTGATATTCTCTTGTGAATAAGCCTCTAAAACTGATCTTTTTAAACCAGGATGTGACTGTTTTTAGGACCAGGAATGCCTGTTTATCTCGGCTACAGTTGCGATCTTCCTCCTGACCTTTTCTCGGTCTGTTTTCTGCCGGTCGCCACCTTTCCCAGTCCCACCTGCTGATAACTCGTTGATTTGTTTCACACTCTGGAAACGATCCATCGCCAAGCCGCACATGCACAAACCGCTAAAAGACGAGAAAAAAAGGGGAATTTGGAATAAGAAGTGATTGTATTAGGTGATGCACGGCGGCGGTATCACACCGCTTTGTTAGAGCGGCTGGGATCCGGGCCGGTTTTAGCAGCACCAGCATGATTCTTCCAGCTCTTTTTCAGCTCCCTTCCCATTCACAGCGTGCCAGCAGGGGTCATGACCTCTGCTTTCTCCTGGCTAAGTCGTGGAAACACGAGAAAAAGAAAAGAGAAGCGACTAATTTACCCTCGTCTGCTGCCATAGGAACCAACCAACAGCAGAGTTACGCAAAGAAACTAAATCTGAGAGAAACTGGATTTTTTCGCCCTCAGCTGCATAGTTGGAGTTTTTCATTCCTAAATTTGGTGAAATAATTTTGTTGCTCATTAATTTCATCAGTTTTTATTGATACTATTTTACCCTGCAACTTTTTTCACACATTTAATTAAACACTTTTGGTGCTAATGAGGGGAAAAAGGCAAATAGAGACAATTTGGACTTTTTACTAATTTAATAAACCCCAGTAAACGCTAATAAAAAATTAAGATAAATAATTAATTCTCATCCCAAGAGAAGATAATTGCCTCAGAAGTTCAACATAATTTCATCTGAAATTTACTTTTCACTGTCTAATATTTGCAAACCAAATAAGCACCAAAAAGTTTATGTCCCATTTTAAATCATGTGAAATAAAGGAAACATCCTGTAGGGGGCAGTAATGCAACAAGTTTTAATATAAAACAAGTAGAAGAAGACGGCTGCCATGCTCTCAACAAAATGACGTTTGCAAAATAGTATTATTTTCAAAAAAGCCACATCGTTTACAACTTCTGAATTAGTGTTAGCTTCATTAGCGGCTAAGCTACAACGTCGGCAACAATTTTATGAAGTGATAGAAATAAATCTGCTCCCTGAAAAACAGTTATATTTCATTAACTTTAGCACATTTTGGACTCTTTGATCCAGTGAAGAAAAATGTAATATTCTGAGACTTTTTATAAATTTATAGTAGCGACATTAGCAACTAAGCTAAGCTAGCAAGCTAATCAAAAGCCAAAAACCTTAAACTTTAAATTATCAGTTGGTATCTTCAGTTTATGAATATTTGAATTAGCAAAATAACTTTTCTTTAGTGGATTGGGCACCAAAATGTTTCCAGCCCAGGGCCCCCATCCTCGTAAATCCAGCCCTGTCTATTATTTTATATCGAAAATGATAAAATTATAGTTTTTTTCAGATTTTTTGGGGGGAAAACATTATCGTTTATTTTGGTGGGAACCAGAAAAACTGAAATCAGGATCTCCTCCTGACAGCCAATCAGATCCGTCTCAGCAGTGGATCAACACCAGCGAACCTCACGTTTACCGCGTGTGTGTGTGTCAGAGTGTGTGTTAAGTGAACGTCAGCTTCATGATCCCTCATCCCACAGCCGAAAGCATCATCGCCCAACACACACACACACACACACGCACACACACACAGAGCGAGTCGGCAAGCAGCAAGCTAGCGCTTAAAGCAAAACTGGGCTTCCATGGTCATCCATTATCACTGACAAGCTAAATGTACCATGCTACGCCATATGGTACAGAGACGGAGCGAGCCAGAGAGGAGGGCGAACGAGGCTACCGTCAGGGGGAGAGAGAGAGAGAGCGAGGAAGAGGAGGGAGGATGTAGAGCGTTACGACTGAGGTGTGAGTTCTTAATCTACATTCTGCTTCCTGCTTTATGTAAGTAACAACCTGAAAAGGCTCAGATGTTCCTGAGGCTGCAGCAAATCCAGACTTAAAGAAAAGCTCCTGCAATCAGATTTATTATTATTACTGCTGCAAAAAAAAATAAAAATACATGGTGCAAATAATAAAAAATAACCTACAGGTCACAATAACTCATTTAGCTGGACGATAAATTGTCCCAGAACTTATTTCAATAAACGATAATATTTTCAGGCAAAATAATGCATAAACTCATTTCCAAAGATCAATAAACTTTAAATTATAATGAATATTTTATCACGGGAACTGAAAGACATTTTAAATATCCAAAATAAACACACAAAACAACAAATAAAATTAATCAGAGTCTCTGCAAACTAAATTGTCCTTTAGAAAAAAAAAAACAGTTGAACCAAAACATCAAACTGAAGACTTTTATCATCCAGAAAACAGAAAAAACTATAAATACTGCAAATAAAAATGATTGAGCTTCTTTTAATTAATCATACGATTCATTGATTTATTGTGAATTATTGTGTTTTAAGTCAATAATTCCTTAATATTGGTGAAAACATTTTTTTAACCAATTATTCCAATTAAAACAAGTTATTATAAATGGAATCAGTATTTTTTCATCAATATTAGGAAATTATTGACTTAAAACAAGCTCTTATTTCTTTCTGAAAAGTTTTCTATAAGTTAGAAACAAGACAAAATGTGAAAAGGCAACGACTAAAGAAGTTCAGATCATTTCTGCAGTGAAACACGGTGGTGGCAGAGTGGTGATGTGGGACTGTAACAGTCCAACCATCAGTGAGTCACCTTGAACTCGAGCTGAATCTGATTCTGCAACAGAGTGGTAACAAAAATAACAAATCAACCCACATGTGGATAATTAAATTTAAAGAATGGTTTGGAGTGGCCTAATCAAAGCCTGAGCTTAAATTAGCTTTAGATGCAGAAGCCCAGCTGGAAATCCTCTCAATGATCTTAGTATTTTACTTCTGGGAACGTAACAGCGCTGTCTTATGCTCTAAATGAAGGGTGTTCAAAGTGCGGCTCGGGGGCCGTTTGCGGCCCATGGAGTGATTCCGTTGCCACGGTAACCAGGACCGCGCTGACGCTTCTAACCGCTGTGATAAAACCTGGCGAACATTTTCAAATAAATACTGACCCAGATCATGTTTCTACCTCTCAGAAAAGATGAAATATGTTTCCAGTTTTCTTCAACAGAGAGAAATAATAACCAAAATAATAATTTAACAAAGAAAAACTATTCTACAAAAACAAACCTGATCATTTCTTAGTGAAGATAGTTTCTGCTTGGTTTACTGGGGAGTAGGAGAAAATAAAATAAAGTTAAATTGCAACATTTATGACCTGCTGGTATTTTTGATCCAAAGAATTTGGACACCTGATCTAAATCCAGTCAAAACATCTCAGATTAAATGAGCAGCTCATTAAATCACACATTATTTAAAAAATGAGAATAATTTTGCCAATAAAAACTTAAAACGGTTCATGAGTTCAACAGATGCAGGTATTTCTGTGTTTCTGGGTGAAAATTTATCTTTAATTTCTCTACATTTTGACCGTAAATCCAGTGAAATTCCTTCAGTTTCGACTGAAAACCATAAATTTGTTCCTCAGCCAATCAGAGAAGCGAAAGCTGCAATATTTAACAAACAAAAACACTTTCAGCTGTACAACGTGACAGCAGTTACAATGAAACCAAAAAATGCCTTTTCCCCTCCTGCTTGGTGTCAGCACACACACACACACGCACACACACACGCACACACACACACCCACACACACACACACACACACACACACACACACACTCAGACATGGTGAGTCTGTTACCTAAAAGCTTACCACAGGAAACATCTGTTCACACAATATAAACATGTTCAGTTTAGATGAAACCACAAAGAGAACACCTCGACTCAGACTGCTGCCAACGCTTTCACCTGCATTTTAGATTGTTTAATAAAAGCTTTTATGTTTTTTAAAGTAAAAACCTTTGTATTTTTTCATGTTTTATTTAATAAAAGTTTTCATGTTTTATTTTTTGAATAAAGGTTGGATGTTTATTTTTCCAGTTGATCTGATTTTGCTGCTGATGCAGGTGCAGAGAAACAGCAGAGCAGCGTTTCCTCATTATCACTAAATATTCACTTTATGAACGAAACAAAGAGCTTTTGAAACTTTTCCTCCAGGTGAAGGTTGTAGCCTGTTGCTAAATTATCACTCTGCCTTATTTTACATCTTTTTCTCAGATAATTCATGTTTATTTACTTCCTAAAATTCATTTTTGATTTTGATCCAGTGAAAACTGAAAATGATTCTTGATTTAAATAAACTGTATTTGTGCCACTTAAAGTTTTTATTTTTCCTGTAGAAACATTGTTCAAATATTAAACAGCGGACAGAAAGTCAGTTTTAATTAAATCGGTTTTAATTAATCCCAGTTTGTTTGGTAACTTTTTAAATGTTCAGCTGAGTTTGATGCCTTTTAACATTTTTATTTTTAACCGTTGCCATGTTTGTATTTTTGTCAGCTGTCATGATTTATGCATCAAAACGTAGATATTTCTGTGTAGATTCATGCAGTGCTGCAGGATTCAGTTTTTTAACAGTTTTCTGTTAAATCAGCTCAGAGGGAAGAGAAGAGTTATAATCCCACTGACACTGAGCTTCCTCTTTAACTCTGACATAAATTATCTATAAAATATGTAAATATGTTTCCATCAGAGGTTTTGATTTACTGTTTAGTTTTTACTGCAGGATTATTTGTTTGAAGCATAAATTACATCTGCTGATTATTTTAGGTTCTTTTGTTTATTATTATTATTACCATCAGGATGGAAAGTCTAAGATGCCAAAACCAAATTTCAAACCATATTTATCCATTTACATACAAAAATAAAGCTGTTAAATGGTTAAAATCCTGGATGAAGGAGACCTTAAAGTTTCTGGAAAATAAGATTTTATGAAAACAAAAAACATTTTTTGTTCCTCTGATTTCATTTGAATGAATTTATTCCTGATATTCATCAGAAGTGACATTATCCAGTGAAAACAGGATGCTGATTTTAGATCATAATCAAACATTTTCCTCCACAAAATGAGATTTAACGTTTCGTTCTTTTTTAACAAATCTGCTTCTCTATCCTTAAATGCAACTTTTCTTCATTAAAACAAAATTAAACCAGTGTTAAAAATCCAGAATACAATGTTGTTTTAAATAAATGTTGGTTGTTTTTTGGTAATATGCAGAAAAGAAAACAACCCAGAAAGAGAGAGAGAGAGAGAGAGAGAGAGAGAGAGAGAGAGAGAGAGAGAGCCAGCTTCACAACAAAGACGGAGGCTGTGCCATGCTGCTGCAGAGGGGGCAGCGCCACGTTGGCAAAGCCCAGGGGGCAACCGCTATCTGCTGCCAACACTTCACACACACACACACACACACAGAGAACTGATCTGCTTTATGTGGCCTCATGTTCACCACTCCACTAATATAAAAAGCAACATTAAAGTCGATCCAATCAGAAGCTCTGCAGGCTGTGGAACCCTGAGACCAGCAGGATAAACATTATTATCATTCCAGGTTCTCCAGGTTCTCCAGGTCCTGGTTCCGGCCCGTCGGGCTGCTTTCTGCCCAGCCGCTGCTCCAGGGTGATGCTGCCCCCCTCTGTTCCAGACCCGTACCGGTCCGGACCGGAGCGACCCGCCGGCTGAAGGATCCGGATCGCTGAGCAGGTTCTGGATGGAAACGATCATCAGTTTTTTTTCCCACCACTGCTGCTCTCTGTGGGTCTTCAGAGTGCAGTGATGTCAGCGCGCACAGGGCGGCCATCTTGTCTGACAAGCCACAGATTCTATTCATTCAGACTTTGAATCCGGGTCAACGCTACAAAGTACAACAGCATAATCAGGCCTCCTTATGTATTTTTATGGAAATTGCCATCAAAAATGCCCTAGTACAATAAAATATAAAAATAAGTTTTGGGTTTAGTTTTTTACAAAAGTTGTTTTACAAGAATAAATTAAATCAAAGTTTATTAGTATTAGTTTGTTCAGCACATTTCAGCAACAACGCAGTTCAAAGTGCTTCAAATCCTAAAAATATCACAAAAACATTGTGAAACAAACGTTTTATCAAACTATCAGACTCATCAATACATATCAAATACTTTGATTAATGTCCCAGTTATGAGTCAAAAGCAGCTTTAAGGATTTCAGCCTTGATGTGACGATAAATCATTAATATTATCAGAAAATAAAATCTGATCAAACCGATAAAATCCAGAAGTTGAACTTAATCTTATTCAGTGTATTTTATTGATATTTTTTATTATATTTGTATTATTTTATGGGATTGTGGCATTTATGAAGCACAAATCATAATAAGTGAGAAATGTTTTGAACTTAAAAAGCTTCTCATAGTTTTATTATTTATTATTTAACTGAAGTGACGAGACCTTTAACATGTTATATCACAATAACAATTCTTAGAAAATATTAAGAATTATCACTATTAATATCAAACCAGATTCAGAAATATTTTAAATTGTTAAAAATAAATTTGATGTTTTTTGGAAGAATTCTATTATTTGTAACAATGCAACTACAATAATAATAATAATAATAATAATAATTAAAATTTTTGCAACAATGTTTCAAAAATGGTAATTATTGTTATTATTGTAGTTACATTGTAACAAACCCAGTGATTGTGTAACGTTACATCACAATGTTTTTCTGTCTTCCTGTTTGTGCTGCAGCGTAACTTTCTGCGTCTCTCTCTCCATTTCCTCGTCTCTTTCGCTCTCTTTGCCATCTGCCTTCCTCCACCTCCATTTTCCTCGCCCCCCTCCCTCCCGCTCGTCTCACTAAAAACTTGGCAGAGATCCCCGCCGTGGTTTTTATTTTTTTCTCCTCCACTTCTCGTTTGGGGGATTGCGAATGAATGCGATCCAATCTAGACCTCAGCTAAGAGACATGAATTTTCATTAATTACAACCTTGTCAGCAAAAGCATTATGGGAGCTGAATATGAAAATGCTAATGAGGGGAGCTCATTTGCATATTTTTCTTTGTTGGAATGTCATTAATTATTACGTTTTATGATGATGAATGCAGCTGTCGATGGCTAGCCCTCCATGCCTAATTAGCAATCTGAAAATCCTCCGATCAAAAAATGGATACAGATCCCAAAACTTTACTTTTTATCCCGTACCGCTGCCTCTCCTGGTGAACCCGTCACTGCTGATTTCACTGAGATTTACATTTTGTTTGCCCTTCACTTTCAACACATCTCTGTTTTTTTACCCTAAATTAAAAATTGAATTATCTATAGATTTATTTCTTATTGATCATCTAGTTGATTGTAATTTATCCCTAAACCAGAGTGGCTCCTTCAAGTTCCGGTCTGTTTCACTCAATTAATTAAAGTTAACTATTTGCATCCCACAGTGAACTTTATGGCTAGCTCATCAAACGTCATTATAACTTCATGCTGTTTTATGATTTTCTCCAACAGTTGTCATTTAAAAGCCACTAAACTTCGTCAGTCTCAACATTTCCACTCCAATCTTGAATTTCTGGCTCTCCGGATCTTCTGAGTTTAAAAACTATTGATTATTAAACTTGGAATTTAAAATTTTTTGCCTGTTGTTGGTTTGCAATAACATCTTCACCGAACAAGTTAGCTATGAGCTGTTAGCCAAGACCAAAAGTGATATTTAAACCAAATGTACTGCAGGTGTTGGGTTAGCAACTTAGCTGTAATGTTTTAGCTTATTCAGTTGGTAATCATGTCTTAACATAGTAAGTTAGCTTTGGCCTTTTAGTCATGCTCATAAGCTATAGCTAGTTGAACAATTCTCCAAAAGCTTTAACATATTAGCCTAGCCAGCTAAAACCAACATCAAATTTATATTTAAAACTAAACAACTTAAAGCAACTATACTGCATTTGTTGGGCTAGCAATTTAAATGTACAGCTTTAGCTTCCTCTGGTGGTAGTCATGTTTTAAGTTAGCTTTTAGCCTAGAATATTATAAACTACATTAAAAATACTAATAACCATTTAAAAAATAGATCTAGGCAGCAATATTATATCTGTTAGGCTAGCCAATAAGACCGTCTAATAGTCAGTTAGCTATCATAACTTAAGCTAGTACATTAACGATTACATGTTAGCATAACCCTTTAGCCATCAAGGGCTAGCTTACTCATTGAGCTGTGACCTATAGTTATAGCCCAGTTAGCTGTCATTTTTTTGACCTAGACTTTCAGCAATCATGTGTAAGTTCATTTTTTATAATCTGTTATGTTTAAATTGTTAGCTTAGCCTGGTAAATAAAACCTGCTAGCCTAGCTGTTTAACTATTAAACAAACTGATTAAGACGATGCGTAAATAAGGATTAACTGGGAGTTTTCTTGTATTTATGGCCCTGATAATCGTATTAGAATTACTGACAAATAAATTCCTGAGATTTATTTAGTAAAAGCTACTTTCTCTGTGTTAGAGTTGGGATTTCTTAACCCAGAAAGTTAGCAATAATCTGTTAGCCTAGCCAATTAGCTACCAATCACACATCAACCCACTTATCCGCAGTAATCAGAGAATGTTAGCTAATTTTAGACTAGCTAGTGAGTTGCTACATGGCAGCTAAGCCAGTTAGCCATCATCAAGTTTATGAAGATGTTTTATAACAGCAGCATCAACTCTTTGATCATAAAAAACAAATGGATCACATATTTATAGGCTGCTGATTAATCAAAGAAAACTGGGTGGTTTTCTAGGAAATTCAGCCATCTTGCTAGTTGGACAATTAGCCATGTGTGGCTAACGCTAGCAGCAAACTTTCAACAACTTTGTTCACCCCATCCCTGCCAAGTCCAAACTGACTGTTGTTTCTTCCACTTCTGGTTTTCTATTGTTTGAAAAAGATAAACATATCCCCCTTTCTAAAACCTGGTAGCGGACACCCCCCCCAATTCTCACACACACACACACACACACACACACACACACACGGCTTAATGAGTGCCAGGCTTAATTAGAGCACCGTGATGTCAGAGGCATTAATTATCAGTTGGCTTCGTTTCAAATAAACGACTCTTTTTCCCGTCTTTCGCTCCTAATCTGTCTCTCCGTCTTAGTTTCTACCAGCATCTGGTTTCCTTTCTGTCACATTTAACTCCACGTTTTAACCCAGACCTGTTCATCTACCAAAAACAGACGTTTTTGTATTTTCTTAAAGTTTTAGAATGAGAATTATTCTAACCAGAATAAGAAAATACACCTGAAATGTCAAATTTACTAAAACCACCTAAAATATCTGAATTTCTGCATCATCATCATCATCATCACTTCTGTCTTTATTTGTGTCACTGAACCAAAACAATGAGCTGCAACTGTGAAAAAGTTCAATAAAACTTCAAATAAAGTTAAATATTTTAGATTTTCACTACTGTTTACTTTTTTTCTTCTCACAAATCAACTTTTTATGTTACAATGTGCAGGTTCAGATTGTGATATAATGATCTGGATTAAAGAACATGAAGCTGTAATCATAGATAATCTGCAGGCGACATCAATGAATCTGTAAAATTAACCCTAAACGATCATTTCTGTCCAGGAAACATTCAGCTGTCAGTTTAGTTTGAGTTTTTTTCAGGGCAATTAAAAAAATTTATTAACTTAATTTGTTAATTAAATATAATTAACTAAATTAATTGCTCTAAATTTAGCATAAAATAAAATATATACATTAATTTAAAAACAAATAACTTAATGTAACTATCTGAATTAAAGTAATTTAAACATATTTAAATATGAATATTACTATTAATAAAATATAATTATTAAGTATAATCATTTTATTTGAATAAATTTTTTCTTCAATTTGGGAACATTTATTCAGAAGAGATCATGGTGATGTCATCACTATAACGGTGATGTCATCATTTAGACCAGGAACTGGAAATAACTCGGTTTCCTGGGGTGAAAATAAAACACGACACATTTTCATCAAAAGAGGAAAGACAGGAGAACATGGCACCCACGTCTTCAGTAGTTAGGAAAATGATCTAAACTAACCTGTAGTTAAACCAAACGTCTCATATTTCAGTTAAAAATCAATAAAATTATTCATCAGATTTATTTATTAATCCAGAAGGTTTGACCAAAGTCAGACAAATTAAACAACAATTATCCCTGATAACGACAAAACGTGACCAAAGAACGTCAAAGTAAAATCAATAAATAATGTTCTCACTACATTTAGCAAAAAGAAATAACTTTGGTGATTCTAGAAAACCTAAAACATGAGAAGTTTTATTTGATTTAAAAATAATTATATATGTAAAGTTCTGGTTTATATCCCAATGCTAATATGACTAAACTTCAACAATAGAGACATTTAAAACATGTCAGGTACAAAAAGTTTAAAACAACAACAGGATGAGGTCAGAATAATAATGTTTAGATTATGGGAATAAAGATGATTTCTGTTTCTGACTGAAGCAGCTCAGCAACCGTTTCACATTCAGCTCCTGATTCACAGCAACATTCTGATGCTGATGTGATAAAACATTAATTATTTATCACTTTTTAAACCAAGACCAAACTCTCACTTTTCTATCATTTTTCATGTTGTCATAAATTATTACTTCACCATTATTACAACTTTTCTACTTATTATTACTTCATTCTCATAATATGAAGTTTATCATGATAACTTTATTCTCATATTACAATTTTATTCTTGTAATTAAAACTATTTTTTCTCATTCTCACATTTTCACAACTCAAAGCTTTTATTTTGAAAATCTAATTCAAAGGTGACAAAAAGTGAATCTTCTGCAGAGTGTTGCTGCCTGGTTCCAGGAATCTGACATGAAGCTGCAACATGAATAAATCCATGCATTCATCCCAACATGCATCACTGAATGAACCCATGAACCACTGGTTCCCAGTCCCGGTTCGTCCCGGTTCGTCCCGGTTCCCAGTCCCGGTTCCCAGTTCGTCTCTCAGATGATAGAATCCGGTTCACCTTTGGCCTCTGGGTGTCACAGTTACAACTGAGGAGCTCTTTCTCTCTCCCTCGTTCACAATAAACACACTGCTTAATGCTGCACATCTCTATCACTCTCACCTCTCTCTCACACACACACACACACACACACACACACACACACACACACACAGTAGCATGGCTGGCCAGATGGGACTCTTCCACATGACCAAGCCGATCAATCAACACTGAAGGGCCCAGGTGCTACTACGCACCATTTCACAGTCTGTCACATCCACACACACACACACACACACACACACACACACACACACACACACACACACACGCACACACACACACACACACTGCTGTATATACACATAACAGCAGAGCCGTGAAGAGATGGGAAGATAAAGGACACACACACACACAGAGAGAGAGAGGAAAGCATGAAGAAAACACACACAGAGCAACATGAGTGACCTGAGCTCGGTCTCTGAGGGACTCATCTGGACGGATGACAGGATGGAGAGAACGAAGGAACGGAGAGATGGAGAGAGAGAACAGAGTGAGAGAATGAAGGAATGGAGGAAGAGATGGATGTATATTAACTTGATATGAGAATGAAGCTGTGACATTATCAGAACAAGAATAAAGTAACAATATTAACAGAATTGTTGTAATAATGAGTTTATCTGCCTTCACTAATTCTCAGCAGCATCAGAATTACAGATTTCTCTAATATCCTGGATACATTTTTCAAATAAAAAGAGAAATTTATCACCGAATTCAAACTTTTCTCTCTAATTCCTGTTTTTTCTGCTTTTCTCTTCACAAAACGATCGTTTCTATTAAATAATCTGTAATCTGGTTAGCTGCTGCGCTACATCCAGTAAAACTTTCTGGGAGCAGAAACTGTTAAAGTCGTCTCAGTTTGGCGTTTCCGCCTCTCGTCTTGACGAGAACCATTATTACCGTGTCAGATCTAATTACAGCCGATCATTTTCACGTGATGCACGGCCCCTTCAAAACAATAATACGCTAAATACTCCACAGCGGCTCACAAAGCGCGCCCTGTTAATGCAGGCAAGTCAATGCAGCGCTAATCAATTTATGACATCCACTGAAAACACAGAGAACGAGACGGAGGCGACGTCAATCAGCCGAGAAGAACCGGAAAAACATCCAGGAAGGAAAAAACCTGTCCTCTGTAAACTCACTTTACAATCTATCTGTAAAGGAATGTCACATATAGTCTCAAGTCTGTTTTTTTAACTGGAATACAACTTTGGTATCGCTGTAGCCCCATATGTTTATATTTTTTTCTAAATAATAATAAAAGCCCATTTTATTGTCAGAAAATGGTTTACATTTCCTTCCAGTAAGGTTAATGTGTGTTGATTTTTATGAGAAAATGGCTTCAGGTCTAAATATAGCTATTATGGAGAGCAAAGAGTGCCAAATTAATGTAAACAAATGACATATGATATACATATTTCACTGCAACGTTAGCTTATTAAAACTGGATATAAACAGAAAGAATGTGTTAATTACTATTAAAGATATTTCTGCACAGAGTCAGAGCAAAACTGAAAGAAGTTAACCTGAGTTCCTGTTTGAAGCAGCCAATCAGACGACAGGGTCTGATCTAATCCTGCCCATGAGTTTAATGAGTGAAGTTGAATAGAAACACAAAATTTAAAAAAATGTCTTTTTAAAAAAAGCTTTGGTGCCAGGATGAGGTGTATTAGCGTATTTCAGTAAGGGAAAATTACAATAAAATTGTGTAAATTAGAATAATGAAATGAAAATAAATCTGTTTAATGGAAATACCAATTTAAGAAAAGCCTCACATTTTGATAGGTCAAGATTAGTATATTTTGAAAAACTGCAATGGAAACGCTTTTTCCCATCACATGAGTCACATGATCAAAAACTGGATGTTACTACTGGCGGAAATGACAACAAAGACAAACAGGAAGTGGTAGGAAGATGGTGTTTTTTAACAACTTGTCGCATAACCAAAGTTATTTAAATTGAGTTTCTTATTCATTGGATCCACTGCAATTGGGAAATTGTGTTCTTTTGACATTATTGGAATATCAACAAGTTTTGCGTACTTTTGTTGATGTTTTTGATTCAGGTTATTTCTAGTCTTTGTTTAAACATTCAGAGCAGAAACAGCTGAAAGCAGCACATTGGGACAGCGTGGTGCCAAAGGGGAAAACCGAGGCACGACACCCAGCCGCGGTGATGAGCTCCTGGGGTGGAGAAGGACACCGAGAGGAGGATACGGAAATCAGAAGAGGACAGAAACACTCAACGTTAACGACTCAAAAACACAAGAAATGGAGGAAAGTGACGACTCAGGTTGGAAATGAAGACGACAAGATGGAAGAGAAAAACAGAAACGTTTCAGAATGAGAGCGGCGAAAAGAGAGACAGATATATGTAGTTCTAAATAAAGTGTCCAGATGTGACCTCCTCAGAGGGGGTCCGGCCTCATGGCTCAACACTCATTAATAAGGTCGCACAGAGGTCAGACAGACGGCGTTTCAGCACCAACAGCAGGAGGGGCGCCACATCGTCAGGTACATACGCAGCTTCTCCTTTTGTTTCCTGCCTTCGCTTTCTACTTTAAAATATGAAATAACAGTCAGAACAAATGAGAACATGGGTTTCAATCAGCCTCTAGCCAGCCAGAGAAACAAAGCTGGAAGTATGGAACATCATTGATATCAACACTCCACATACAAGTTTATTGACCAATTTTTTCCTCAACAAAAATTGATGAAAAACTGTGTAACGCTCTGATTGTTGGACGAACAAATCAGATTTCTTCTGCAACCAAACAGAGTCAAATTAGCAGCTTTTCAGACTAAAGCTAACAGAAAAACTAACAAGCTTTAAGGATGACTCAAAGTCCACCTTAAATCTGCACAGTCAAACTAGGACCTTACTGACTCAAACTGAGAGCTAAGCTAACAGCTAAGCTAACAGCAACCATGACCTTAAACCGTAGCTCATCATGCTAAAAACCATCGGAAACTAAGCTAACATCCACTTAGAAAAGGGCTAACGACTACTGAGAGTTACACTAACAATAATCGTTTGTTGTTAAAGACAGCCAACAGTTAAACACACGCTAACCGATACTTAGAATAATTTAACAGCTAGCACCTACTGGGAACTAAGCTATAAACGATTCAGAATCATGCTAACAGCTAATCAGAATCAAGCTTATAGCTTATTAGAGTAAAAAACAAGAGAAAATCAAGACAAGTTGAGCAAACATCTGATATATTTCACCATTATTTTGTGAGCTGAAAACACTGGACCTCTGTTTTGTTTTGTGACAGTTGGTGTGTGTGTTAGTGTTTATATGGGGTCAAGGTCATGATGCTGCCGTTAAACATCCTAAAGTAAAATAAATGTCAACCATTAGACTGAAAACCCGCAGATTTAAACCACAGAGAAGTCACCGCTGCCTCAATGACCTGCGTGCCTGAACAGAAACATCACCTCACTCACACACATCCTCTCATTGCTAGATCACCGAACGTGTGTGTGTAGCTGCAGATTAATCTAGTGGGGTCGCTCAGATGACACTAATCCCTCCGCTGATTATCTAGAGCATAACATCACTCTAATCTGCACGGGGGGTCGGTTTAAAGACGACACACAAGGTTACAAAGGAGGGAGGGGGGCAGAAAGACAGCTTCACACTTAACATGTTCAGGTTGGGTTTATTTAACTCTGAACTGTGGCTTCCTTTTAGGGTTTACTCTGCGTATAATCCAAACAGACAACTGTCATTTACAACTAAATGAAAGGGATTATCAAAGGCAATAGTTCAAGCACAGAAATAACTCCAGAGTGATGTTCACAATAGACGATAAAACTGCAAAATCCCTCGGTTTAGTTTTACCAGAGAGCTTTCAGAGCTGTGGAACTAATCATTCATTTCTTCCGCCGCAAAATTCACCAAACGACAAACTGAAAAGGACGTCAGAAATGTGTGAAATTAAAAATCAAAAACACAAACATAAAGTGACCCCAATGGACTTAGTGATCGTTTGTTTAGCTTTCTTAGTATTTACAGTGATTTTTAGCTAGTTTACAGTGGTTCTTTACAATTAGCATGCTACAAACAACATGTCTGTTAAGACAGGGCTCCTAATCCAGGTTATTTAGTAGCAAAACAATAACTAACTTACAGTATTTCTTATTTTCTAATTATCTGAACAGTGTTTATGTTGACCCACTTCTCTCTGCCTGTAACTCAAGTCACATGAGGCGCTAAAAATAAACCCAACAAGCTAGCAAAATGAGTAAAAACAAAGTTTTTCTTTACAAAAGGGAAGGACACAGAAGAGCGGCACATTTAACAGACAAAACCAGGAGGTTACCATAGCAACCAGAGAGCAGCAGAGGGCAGAGTGGACGATACTCATGTTGCCTTGCTAGCATAATGCTACAGGATGATGCTAATAAGGTTGATAGTCACTATGGGTTGGTATTTATGTATCATTCTATTAATATTTAATTATTGTTGCTTTAATCTTAATAAAGGCCGGTCTGTGGAAATATTGTCTCACTTTGAACCTTTCCATTGGGAATCACTGCGTTAAGCAGGCTAGCAATGAGCGCTAAGCGCTAACATTTTCTACATATATAGTAGTTTCCATAGCAACAGGAAGTGATTTTACCATCATTTAGTGATCTGGTTGTGTGAACCCAAACATCCAGAGGTAGAAGGTAAAAATGTTTCTGTGTGCCGCATTTCGCCGGCTGTCTCTGTCTCCTAGCGTTAGCATCATAAAAGTAAATTTACGGCTCCTCGGCTGCAGATGAAGATTGTGATATTTCCCTTTCCGAGTCACAAACCTTAATCACAACGCTGTCACAACACATCCAGCTCACAATGGATCACTCCTGCTGCTCCACCAGCAGCTTTTACTGGATTAGGATTAAATTTCACAAAATAAACTAAACAAAATATCATCTAATGTTCCCTTTGTTTAGCTAATTTAAATATTCACCACTTTATAGCCACAAGGCAATTATATACCTAGACATAGGTATGAATTACCCTGAGACCAGTTTGTTTTTAATAACTGGTACTGCTGGCAGCATTTGCAGGCCTCACATCTTGCTGGAGAATAAAAATAAGAATAAAACACAAAGTAGAACAACAGCAGGAGATGACATGGTACCCTGAGTCACCTCAACCAAATGGTTCTTCCACTAAACTTTCCATTAAAGTGCTTAGATACAGCAGAACTTAACAGATATAAATCCTCAAAATGTTACTCCTAAAAGGATCTATATGTGGTTTCACTTTCTGTTTTTAAAGTAATTATTTATAGATAACACCATTAATATCAACAATATTTAATAATTAATACAATTCCAAAAAAGAATGTGAATTTTTTCCCGAAACACTTTTTCCTTCCACTAAACTTTCCATCAGAACATGTAGCTGCAACAGCATTTAACAGAAATAAATACTCAAAATGTGACTCTAATGAATCTAAATGTGAATTTCAATTTCTGACTTAAATTCCTTAAATTAATTTGCTTAAGTAAAAGTACGTCAATTAGTCATAGATAACATAGTTAACAAAAATATTCATTGATTCAATAATTAATACAATTCTTTAAAAATGAACTGAAATACGAATCCTCTCCACCCCCAACATATCTTTTTCTTCCACTAAACTTTTCATTAAAAAAACTTAGATACAGCTTAGATATAACCCAAATAAATGCTCAAATATGTGACTCTGTGTGACGACTATATATATAATCTAATGTATCAACCCAACGGTGGACATTCTTTGGCTTTTAAATAAAAATGTTTGTTTGTTTGGTATGAATGAAACAGACGAAACGTTTCAGATCAAAGCAGCGAAAAGCAGAAATGCGGCAGGTAGAGTCAGAGAGCGTCTTCCATATTTGATGCATCCAGTCAAAGGTAATTAGGCTCTGCTGTGTGTGAGGCAGATTATCTGTGTCAGTGGCCATTTGCTCACAACTGGCGCCAGAGGCAGAGAGCATCATGGGTAAACGAGCAGACGCCGGCTGGCGTTTCTCCACTCGCAGAAACACAAACAGCCAAAACAAAGCAGCCGATCCGCAGCTGACGGACGACAAACCAAGAGACGCAGGAAGTTAGCCGACCTGTTAGCCTGGAGTTTGAGTACGGAGGCGAGAGGCTGTCATGTGATGCCATGAACTGCGATCCGTCGGCGTAACTCTGCAGAAAGAACAGGAAGTTAGCTCATTGGGCTGTTAGCTTGACAGGAAGTTAGCTGAACGGGACGTTAGCTGAGCAGGAAGTTAGCTGAACGGGACGTTAGCTGAACAGGAAGTTAGCTGAACGGGACGTTAGCTGAACAGGAAGTTAGCTGATCGGGACGTTAGCTGAACAGGAAGTTAGCTGATCGGGACGTTAGCTGAACAGGAAGTTAGCTGATCGGGACGTTAGCTGAACAGAAAGTTAGCTGATCGGGACGTTAGCTGAACAGAAAGTTAGCTGATCGGGAAGTAAACTGAATAGAAAGTTAACTGAACGGGAGTATTTAGCTCCAAGCTAACAATTTTATTAAACTATTTGTTTTAACAAAATATTTAGTTAGTAATATAAATATTTAGTTTGAGGCTAACTAATTAATTAGCCACCTAATCAAACTAAGTGTTTAGGTTTAAACTAAATATTTAGTTTGTTATAACAAACCTTGCTCCAAACTGTTTAGTTAACCAGCTAAATAATAACCTTCAAACTTAATATTTTGCTCCAAGCTAACATTCATTAGAAAACTAAATGTTAGCAAGATCCATATTTAGCTATTTGTTAGCTAACTGATTATCTAGTTACCATGCTAAATATATAATTGGTTAAATATTTAATTAAATGTTCAGCTAAATAATTAGCTTCAAACTAAATATTAAGTCTGAAGCTATTTTTACTACATATAACTACATATTTAGTTTCAAACTATGACACTTATAAATGTGTAACACGGTCAAAATATAACACTGATAATAATAAATATAATATATATGATATATATATTAATTTTTGACAGTGTAACTTTACAAACACACCTGATCATTTCTACATGAAAACAGTTGCTTTGTTGTTAAAACTAAATCAAAAGCTTCTGATTAAAAGTTTTTCTGATTGCTAATAAAAGTGGAAGAAAAGCAACAAAACAAACCTTAGAGGAGCGACTTCCACTCGCCCATGAAGCTGCATTTGTTCTTTCCTCCATACCTGGAAGGAAACAGGACAAACGTTAGCTCAAAATACAGTTTAGTAAAGGAGATTATTTAAATTCTTACTGAATACAGAAACCATCGGGACTGGGAAGCTGCGACTGGAACCGATGTCTGGAAAACCAGAAACTGTGATGGTCCAGATATTCCCATCCATCCAGTCTCAGTATATCTGATATTATTCATCTATCATATCTACCAACCCTCCTATTATTGCCGGCTGCGTGTGTTCGGTAGCCATGGAAACGCCATGGATGCTCTCGTTTCCCCACAGACTCCGGTTTTAACGTCCAGATGTTTTATAAAACATCTGGACCTGCAGCAGAACCGCCTCTCTAACATCAACCCAAACGTCTCCAGTCCGGCCGCAGGAACGTTTTCACAAAACAAAACAGAAGTTTGACAAGTTTTTAAGACACTGTGAGAAAACGAGCAGCAATTATAAAAAAAGCATCGCTGGGTAATAAAAAGTGAGGACTGGGGGATGGATGAGAGGAAAATGAGAGAGAAGTCCAAGTTGGAGTTAAAGGGTGGGAGGTGGAGGAGAGAAGGAGGCGTCCATGTGTCCTGCACCTGATAAGGCGTCCAATTGAGGGCTATAAATTACACTAGAGACCCACAAACAGGGAGGCACAGTCCGAAAACCCCACACACACACACACACACTCTGCAGGTTATCTATCATCAGTTAATGAACTTAGACTGACAGACAGCCCCATGTCTCTCACAATGATCCTATTAAGATCTGCCTGACACAAAACAGACTCCTATTAATACAGTTAGCCCATGTGTGCATATGTGGGGATCAGAGTGGACAAAAACACCACTGTGTCCAAAAACTACCACTCACACACCCAGCCTGTTGTCTGAAAATCAGCATGTTACACATTCATTTCATAAAGTAGCTCAAATTAAAGTCTTGTTTTTCTATGGCGATGTTATGGAAAAATATTAACTTATAAATAAAATATTCAGTTCTAAAATAAATCAGTTCTTCTTATATTCAACAAGTCAGTTCTTCAGCCTGAGCTGTTTGTGTCATAAAGGTAACATCCTGTATGGAGAACTGAAGCTGCCAAAATTAGGGAATATTTACATAAACTAATCAGCGGTGGGCGAAGCTAACTAAAAGGCTACCTGTGCTAATCCTACAGCAAAAATAATAAAACAGTTCTGCTATTACTAATGCAATAGACCAATATAGTATTTAGCAGAAGCTAATGCTAGAGCCCTAATCAAAACAGCTGTGCTACAAATGCTAAACCGCTAATCATAAACATTAGATCCTCCACCGCTACTAAGCTGCTTATCATTAGCAGCGGAAATGCTAAATTGCTATACTAACATATTTGACAAAAGCTAATGCTAAAGTGCTAATCATAAACAGTTCTGCTAAACTTAAGAACTATACCAACACAGCTAATATAAACCGCTAATCATTAACATTATTTCTACTAATACCATCATGTTTACCATATTGTAAAGCGCTAAATTCAACCATGTTGACATCCATGTTCTATGCCATTAGATATTGT
The DNA here is from genome assembly GCF_019740435.1 of Gambusia affinis. Classification (NCBI taxonomy): domain Eukaryota; kingdom Metazoa; phylum Chordata; class Actinopteri; order Cyprinodontiformes; family Poeciliidae; genus Gambusia; species Gambusia affinis. Next base: position 24,961,186 of record NC_057884.1, read on the forward strand.
GTTTATGTTTATTTTTTATTTTGTTTCTACATGTTAGTTTTAAATAAAGTTATTAGGGAAGGACAGGAAACAGAACCGCTGTGTAAACAGTCTCCACCACTTCACAATAAGAGCATGAATATAAATGGTTACCTACTTGAAGAATCACAAAAACCAAAACTTCAACACAGACTGTGAACTTTGTCTAACTGAAAGTTTATACAAAACCCAAAAATTAGAGTTTATTCAAACAAACTGAGTGAAGGGAAGTTAAATGCACTGAACATTTTCATCCATCCGTACTTTTATATACATATTTTCTTTAGTAACAGCCCAAAAAAAGTGATGATCACGCTAAACCGTATAAAAAAAGAAAGTGGAAATTCAAACTGATTGATTAAAAACAATAAGAATGTTTGTAAAAACAGTTTTAGACACTGAAACCTGAACTCTTGTAGGTCAATAATGATCCAAACCCGTTTTACTGATTCCTGTTTCATTATTTGACATATTTTTCTGGACTCATGAATCCACGACGCGTCAGTTTGACCCACTAACCCAGAGAATCAAACTTTCCAACCTGCCGGGTCCAAACGGTGTCAGTGGGTTGGAAAGCCGCAGCGGGGAAGGCGTGATGTAAACATGGTGACGTTTGTAAAAAAAGGTTTCTGACTGACAGAAACGAGGCCAGCGGTGACGATGTGGACCAGCAGCGCTGCACCTGTTTGGAGCTCCGTAGGAACAATTAAACTGACACACATCAGTTTGTTTAATTTAATCTTGAAATCTCCAAGATCCTCCCATCACCTCGACACAAAACAAAGAAACAAAACCATCAGTCATCAATTAAACTCGAGCAAAATGACGTCCAGAAGTTCACAAGTTTAGCTTTGAAGTATTTTTAATGTTTCTTCTGACTGAATGTGAAGAATTTGCTTAGCTTGAGTTTAGCTAGCAAACTCAAGCTAAATATTTAGCTTTCTAATTTATAATTTACAAATTAAATATTTAGTTTGCAATCTAAATATTTAGCTTTAATCTATTTAGTAAGCAAAAGAAATAAGTTTTTTTTTGTGGACAGAACAAATAAGCTAACTATTTAGCCTCAAAGTAAATACTGACTTTACAAACTTCAAGCTAAATATTTAGCTTAGCAGAGTTACATATTTAATTTTGAGTAGAATAGTTAGCTTAATATTTTGTTTAACTAAATAATTAGTATATTTAACTTAGTAATAGACAAATAGCTAATAGGAAATCAACTAAATATTTACTTTATTCCCTAAATATTTCTCATCCTAATTAAATATTTAAAATAAAACTGCCAATGTAAGTAAGACAAAACTTGTCTTCGGTTTCTTCTCTCTTAGTAAACATTTTCATGTATAAACAGTATTATGTTTTTATTTGTGTCGTATTTGGCAAATATTTAAACTGGTTTGATTTCTGAAACACTGAAGTGAGATAAAAAAATGAAACATGTCCTGAATGTTGTGCAAGACGTTCTCAAAGTGCAGGAACTTTAAGGGTTAATATTTTACAGCAGGAAAATAAACAAAGAAATGAGAAGAGAAGCTGATGGACGTAAAAACCAGACGGAGAAACAAACATTTAATTCAGCCGTCTTATTTAAGGCGGAGGAGGAAAAGCTTCTTGTACCTTTACTGAACTACAATCATGTTTAATCCCGAACACACACACGCACACACACACACACACACACACACCAACACGCTGGAATAAGACAGTAAGAATTAAGAATCAGATTACATCTCTATTAAAGCTGCTTAAAATGTCTAAAACCTACAATCCCTCAGTGTGAGTGGCTGAGCAAGCAGGAAATGATGTCATCACCCAGTACAGGAAGTCCAGGAGGTTTTATTTCCTCTTTTCTCTCTTCATTCATCTTCCCCTTTGTTTATTCTTCACTTAAATTACTGCTAATTTGTTGCTAAAAGAAAAAAATATAATGAAAATTAAAAATAGATAAAATTTTAACTACTTTCACGCTAAAACTATTTTTTTTGTTTAATGGGCACTAATCTTCCTCCATACAAATCGTATCGCTCTGCTGATTCTTTCAGTGTTACTTGTGTTTTTGCCTCCAAACATTTTCTCTGAGAAACAAACTGTGACTTCAGCCAAACGGACCAGAACCACGCCCAGATTCCCGAGCCGCGCCTCTAACAGCTGGAGGAACGAAAACAAAGCACCTCCAATGTTTTCCTCCCCCAGCCCTCCGTATCCAGCAGGACGACACCGAAAACGGAAATCCGATTTCCAGCCTTGAGGTGGAGCTCGACGGTTTCATTCATGTTTCTGTGCTGAAACACCTCGCCCGGCGTTTCCTGTCATTAAGCAGCAGAGCCGTTCTATAATTAGAACATCTGGACTCTAATAGGTTTCTGCAGCAGCATCCTCAGCAAACCGCCGCACTGCGTGGCACGCAGACACTAAAACCGAGCACGCTTCATGTTTCAGGCCCTTTCTCTCTGCCGTTTTGTTCATAGAGGAACATTAAAGCGGGAAAACAAACAACAGCTTGGAGAGCTAATGGCACGCTGAATGAAGAGGGAGAATAGTTTGTGTAGACAGAGAGAGAGGGAAAACATTAGCAAGTTCAAACACGGCTTTCTTGAATGCGCTGTTTTTAAAAGCCCACAGATGCCTTTCCAAAAAGAGAGATTAATATTGATAATAAGAAGGCCGATCCTTTTTGTTTTGTGTTTTTTCTTCTTCGTCGCTGTGATGGAGGAAGAATAAGCGGAGCGGCAATTCCTTTGACAACCCCCCCCACGCCGGCCCATGTGAAGCCCAGCCAACTGTGGCTTAGATCTCTGCACACCATCACAACCAGGAGAACAAAAGCAAAAAACACCGGGCGAAAAAAGGAAACCAAAACAAAGATCTGGGAGCGAACTGGTCACAAGCTAGAAAGTTAGCTCAACTTTTCTGAAGCGCAAAATGAATGGAGGCAAAATTAATGACTGAAAAATGTAAATAAATCAGATTTTTGAGGCATGAAAACTGCTTCAGAAACTCTTCATACATCCACCACTAAGTTAGCCCGTCAATATAAATGAGTCAAATTTCTGTGATTTTTTCATAAACCTAGCTTACCACTACAGCGCTAGTAAGGCTAGTTCAGGCTAATAGCCTCTTACTTGTTGTTTTTCCCAAATATTTCAACAAACATGAATCGTTTGTAAATATTTAAGTACATTTTAGGATTTTTTGCTTTATAAGCAATCTAAGTGCTTAAGACAGAACTAGCTTAGCATTGTTCAAACAGGTTTGGCCATATTATTAAACTGAAAGATCTAAAACGCTGAAGTTGAATTCATAAATGAAAATATCTCAATACAGTTTTCATATGACATAATTGTTTTGAGATTGTTTTTGCTGCTAACAGAAACTGTGAAGTCAGTAAAGCTAGCTGAGACTTAAAGCGCTACAATTTCTATTTTGTTGTGCCAAATATTAACATAAAGCTTTGTGATGGATAATAACAGTGAACTGCAACTATCCCAACATCCATCCAAAAATGTGTCATATTTTCTGTAAATTTACCAGATATTTTATGGCATTCATAAACCTAGCTAAGATGAAACATTAGAGCTAGCTCACCTGGGCTAATAGTTTATGTGCGAAATATCTGAATAAATATGGACATTTTGTAAATGTTACAATAAAGATGGGTAGTTTATAAATATTAAACTATGAACCTTTTTTTCTAGCAAACTATGTTTAGAACAGAACTAGATATGAAGTAGTTTAGCCTAGCCCAGCTAAAGAACAGGTGCAGCTATTTCATTAACCAAATAAAAAATTAAATAAAAACTAAATCTGAAAGATAAACACTTAGGATTCATAAATGAAAACACATCAACACAGCTTTGTCTTCAGATTTCATTACGTTGGCTTTTTATAGCAGCAAAAAAATAAAAATAAAATCTGAAGTTAGTGAAGCTAACTAATAGTTTGTTATGCCAACAAATATTAACATACAAGGCTTTGTGATTGATAATTACAGCAAGCTACAAAAAATAACTACTTTGTATTAGTTCAACAATCCATCAATTTGTTCATCTTTCCATCCAAAAATGTGTCAGTTTCTGTAATATCACCGGATTTATGGCACTCATAGCCTCATAAAGCTATAATGTTAGCAGGAATACCTCAGGCTAAATGCATCTGTCTATTGTTTAAATGTCAAATATTTAAATAAATATGGACAGTTCATAAATATATTTTTATTGGTAGCTTGGAAATAAATATTTATACAACTATGGAATGATTTTGACCGTTTTGTTAGCAAACTGTTTAGAACAAAACTAGGTTACGTTAGCTCCGCTTAGCCCCTAGGCTAACTGAGCAACAGGTTCCGCTATTTCTTTAACCTTCAAACAGTTTTAAAACTCTACAGCTGAATACTTCACATCTTATATTCACAAATCAACACATAGCAATACATCTTCATCTAGTATTTAATCTATTTATTATTATTTTATGCTAAAACAAAGCTAACTCTGAATTCAGTAAAGCTAGCTAGCTAGCTGGACTTACAGTTCTAGAAGTTTCCTCTGAGCGCCGCTGCGGCCTTAAGGTGAGTCAAACTCCCCGGACTTTAAAGGTAAACTGAAACACCTGCCTGTCCGTATCACTGCAGCCGCTCTAATCCATCCAATAACTGCCCAGGGATAGAAAATGTGGTCACATTGAAGCAACACCACTTATTTTAATCAGAAGTCGATAAATTACCCAAAGATTTTACTCAAGTAAAAGTAAAAAGTAGTCATTTTAAAAAAGGCGACTCAAATATTGAGCATCTAATCAAAACATCATAGATTACATCTTCAGATGAACCCAACATTAAAGTTATGAAAATTTTGGGGGGTTTTATGAACCACCGTGGAAATTATTCATGTAAATAACAACTGCAAGCAAAAGAAAAATAATTCCAAAAAGTAAAAGTACAGCGTAGTAACTAGTGCTAGTTTGGAGAATTAAAATATAGATAATATCTAAAAGCATTTTGACCAGAGAAGTTTCAGAAATCAGTATTAAAATCAAACTTCCTTTAATTTGATGTTAGCATCCAAATCCTTCAGAAACATCCGTCTTTCATCTGCTTGATTCCTTATTTCCATTAAGTGTCACCTGGATTTCGCAGACTTAATGAACAGAACCAGAACCCAGCAGAAAGGCAGACAGGTTGGCGCACAATGAAGCAGTGAGACGCTGTGATATTGAAACAGACAAGGTTTGTTTTGGATGAGTTTTTGTCAGACAGAGTCTCTGGGTAGATCCGTGTTTGACAATTCAATTAAGCCTCCTTCCTCTCAGCGGAGGTTTTTGTGTTTGGCTTTGTAAAACTCTATCATATAGACACCTGCCAGCTTACAGCTCACGCAATCACAGATATGAGTGAGTTTAATCACACAGGAAGAGGGGAGCGGAGAGCTTTCTGAAAGCTGGAGAAAGTCCAGTGGGCTGGATGAGGAGGAGCCGCGCGATTTCTCAACAAGTGGAAAGATGGCCGACAGTAAATCAGGAAACAGCGGTGCTGTGTTAAACATGCTCAGAGAATTGTGCCGGGACATCTGTGTTTAATTAGCAGAGAAAATAAAAAACAGCTTTCGCTTTTTCTCCATTTTTAAATCAACAGTAGCGAGGTAGTTATTCCTGCACCAGAAAGCCGCTCCAGAGCCACAAAAGCAGGTGGATAATTCAGGTTTCTTGGCTCGCGTTTTGGAAAGCCGCCTGCGGAGGAGAAACGCTCAAACTTTCAGATGTTGAGGAATATTTCTTTCAGATTTGCCCTGCTGGAGGAACACTGTGGAAAAATTTAACTTAATTGAAATAAATAAAATGCAGTATGTGCGTTAGCCTACCCTAGCTTAGCCTAACAACAACTTCACCTTCAAAAATAATACTTTATTCTAGCATTTACAGATTATCATTTTGTATCGAAATGAGTCACAGTTTAATAACAGAGCAGCATTAGCTCCACAGAGGGCGCTACACACTGAACCAGGTGAGCTTCTCATTCAAGTTCAAACCTTCAAATGAAGCTAACGGCTAACTCCGCTCTAAATGAGAGGCTTGGAGAAAACAAAAATCCACTGTTTGTGTTGTTTCAGCCATTTAGGCCCAAAGAAACACCAGCGTTGATCTGCTAGCCCCTGGGTGTCAAACTCATTTTCGTTTTGGGCCAAATCAAAATCATTAATGCTTTTAAAGGGCCGGTTGTGCCGGACTGTACTGATAAAACCCATTAGAAATATTAATAGATTCTTAAAATTAAATAATATTGAACATCTTTCCAGTCCCTCCAGAATTTTGCGATTGTTTTTGTGATTGTTTTGCAATAAAAAACTAATTTGGAAATATTTGCTCTTATTTATGACAGTAAATTTGACTTTTTATTACTGGCTGTATAGATCACGGGATATAATCTGACAACAATTAACGAGGCAGCTGTTTAGTACAAGTAAGAAAGTTTTTGACCATTTTTAAGAAAAATCTGCAGTAAACTGTGTTGGCGCAAAAGAAGTGTGTGGATTTGTTGATTTTGCGTGAATTTTCACAATAGTTTGCAAGAAACTGGATTGACTGATTGATGTAATTTTGGTAGTAAACAGATAAAAACTGTTTACTGATTTGATTGATTACATTATATTTAAACAGACATTATGTTTTGTCTAGGATGTAGAGGGCCACATAAAAAGCTACGGCGGGCCGGATTTGGCCCACGGGCCTCGAGTTTGACACCTGTGTGCTAGCCTCTCAGCAGAGCTAAAGTGCCGACATGAACCTCCAGGCTGGGGGATTTACCCACACAGACATGCGTCGCTGCACACCTTGCAGTGGAGCTGCAGTCAACCGTGTTGCATCATTCATGCTGTCTGTGGAGATTACTGGAAACTTGCGCTAAAGTCTGCAGACTTTACCTCCCACTTTGAGCTAACGTAGGTAATGCTAACAGCCAAACGCATCAATTACTCCAGGTTAACTCTGGTAGAAATACCAAACATTTCAGTTTTTAAAGATCCACATTTAGCCTTCATGTTTGTTGCTGTTATATACATATAAAAATGGAGGCTAGCCTCTATTGATTAGGACAAATCTACCAATAATCACCTTATTATAGCTGCATTTCTTGATTTAGTTTTAATTTAGTTCATAAATCAAAATGATATAAACTGTGATTTTCAGATTTAGTTTTTAATAAATTCCCAAATTTAAACTGTAGCATTTAGCTTCAAAAAGGCCACAGCTGCAGTTTCCACCCAACATTACACCTTTATCTGACTTTATTACCACTAGAAACAACCTTTCCCTCCCTTTTTCCTCTTCTTTCCTTTCTTCTCCTCACCCTCCTGCCTCCTCCCTTCATCTCTCCCTCCCTCTCTACTTCCTTTCTTCTTCCCTTTTATCTCGCGCCTCTCCTCGCTCTTTCATGGCGTCCTGTCGTCAAGTGTAAACATGGCTGAGCGCCAAGCCGGAGGGGTTCGAGTCCTATCAGCTCTTCCTCTGCTCGTGTCCTCCAGTCACGCTCTTCCCGCTGATTCCTGCGAGGAAGCGACCAGGTTTTCCTACAGAATCAGAACTCGGCTGCTGGGAAATGTGACAAACATCTTTATGAACCAAACTGGGGAAATGAGGAGCAAGGGAAATTTAGAGACATGAAACGCCAATTTTAAGTTTTGAAAGGAAAATCTTAGGAATCAAAATCAGCAACAAGCTACAGGAAATGTTGCTAAAGACAATCAAAAGTCATGTGGATAAATGTTGGCTAACATTCAGTCAGTTAGCAAGATAAATATCAGTGCTGGGCACCGCTAACTAAAATGCTAGCTATGCTAACCCTAGAGTTCTGCTCATACACATTAGTTCTGCTAATGCTAAAGTGCTACACCAACATTGACAGGTGCTAATGCTAAAGCACCTATCAATATTATTCTTAGTGGGAGCTAGTGCTAAAGCTAGATGCTCAACTGGTGTTTAGCAGAAGCTAATGCTAAAGCACTATAACAACAAAAGCAGAAGCTAATGCTATTACGGTATACCAACATTATAAGCTAGTGCTAAAGCACTGCACCAACACAATATTTAGCAGAAATTAATGCTAACGCGCTATAACAGAAGGCTTAACAGAAGCTAATTCTATTGCACTGTACCAACATGGTGCTTAGCAGAAGTTAATGCTAAAGAGCTATACAACATTATTATTAGAGTATGCTAATGCTAAAGCTCTATCCCACCAACACAATATTTAGCTAACGTTAATGCTAAGCCACAATAATAACATAGTTCTTAGCAAAAGCTAATGCTAATTCAGTATACCAACATTATTCCTAGCGATATAGCGCGATAGCTACATGGTATTTGGCAGAAGTTAACGCTAAAGTTCCATATTAGCTGAAAATTAAAAACTGCAAAGTTACACTTTTTGTTTTTTGTTTGTCAAATAACGTTTACATTTTTTTGATTATAATTGATTTGCAACATCCAAAGGGTGAATAATTGTTTAAGTATCACAATAATGGTCTCATAAGTTGCATGTTTTATAGTTCAGGTAACAGTTCTTGAAGTAAAAACATAAAATCTGTGGTTTGTTTTTAATCTGAAGCTTTATGACCAGTAGATGAGAGAAAGTTGATTCCTTTGCGACAGTCGCAGCTAAATTTATGCGTCCTGCGTCTCTGCGGTCGGGACGGCGTATAAATAAAAGCTGCAGACTCACAGTCCGACCAGCTGCACCTGCACAGGAAAAGCCCTGCACATCCCTTATGAGCCAGTCGGCTCGCAGCGCTGCTGGGAAGTGAAAATGGGGCTCAGGTGAATTGTGCTGGCGCCGGTCCAAAGTGCTAATAATAGTTGACCACTGAAACCATTTACTGGGAAACTCAGAGGCGACGGAACGACCTCAAAGCTCCAGCCTGACAGCGGCTGATTTTAAACGTTTTCTCCGATTTAGTTCACTAAAATACCAGCTGAGTCAGAAAATCCTTTATTTATTTAGTTCTTATTCAGGAGAACTCAAATTTAAAATTTAATACTCAAAAGGTTTTTTAAACATCACTAATGGTTTAAAATCAGTTTCTGAATGTATGAAATATGTTCAGTTTTCTAAACCAGCATAATTTTTAATTTCTTACAAATGAATCAAATATTAAAGTTTCCAACAAGAAAAGTAATTTTTATTTATGATTTTAAATAATAATCTAATAATTAATTTGCTGTTGGGGCCACTCAAAGAAAATAAAATTCTGAGAATAAAATCAAAATAAATTGAGAATAAATTTGTAGTTTTAGTAGTTTTACAGCTTTATTTTTGTATTCCTTCGATTATTTTGTACAAGTTTATTCTCCTAAATCTGATTAATCTCTCTATTTTGTGTTTTATGATACCTCTGTATCATGTCACCCATACAGAGCTCAATATTAATTTAAAATGACTAAAATAAAAGTAGAGATGCTAAGGATGCTAATAGCGACATGCTAATATGTAGCAGAATAGCATGCTAATCATGAAAATACGTATTGGACCAAAAACAGGAAATATATAGGAACTTTTTATTTTTGGCGTTTTAATTTTGGACATTTATTTCCTCCAGTTCTGGATGATGAGCAGCTACATCAGTTTTAGCTCTTATTGTTTAACCTTCATGCGGTTGTTAGGTGTTACCGTGGCAACAAGGTGTTACTGCTGGAAGAGGCTAATTAGCATCTTAAGGAAGCTCTGCTAACACCTGACAGCAGAGAGAAGGAGGAAGTTCAAACGTTTCTTCCATTCATCGTAATAAAAAAACAGAGGAAGGAAGGCGGCAAAAGCAAAGGAAGTGGATTAGCACGGCTAGCTAGCAGCTGATGACGTCATTCAGGATGTTTTACTGTGAAATATTGTCTCTGGTGCCCAGATACTGGGCTGTTAGCATGTTAGCATGAAATTGTCATAATGCTACAATCTTCAGTCAGAGGCGTTTACGGATTGGTTGTGATCCTGACTGCTAGAGGAGCGTCACCATCCACAATTGGTTTTTACCTGACAAATAAACTTAATTAAGAGACATATTCTAATTTATTTAAATGAATGTTAGTGGATAATAAACAGAAAATGAGCACAAATACAGAATCTGGACCGTCTAAAATAAGTAAATTGTTTTATTTTTAATGCTAAAAAGAGAGTTTTTCTTAATAATTGATGATGAAAGTGTCAGTTTTTCTTTCTGATCTGAGCTCAGAAAGAAAAACTTTCGGTCTGGTTTATTTAGAAACGTTTCACAGGCTGAGTGATTATAAGTGAGAGTGAAACTAATGTGTTTGTTTCTCTTTCCCAGTAATTATTCAACAGAGAGGAAGGAACCGTCACTTCGTCTGGTCTTCTCTCCTCTCAGGTCCAAATCAAAAGATAATTCATGTGACGACGTTAAACATTGATTCAACTCAGAACTTTTCGTTACTGTTCTGCAGTCTGAGCTAAAGTCGTCAGCATGAACAAAAACTGAAATATGAGGGAGAAAAAATACATTTGTGACCCTTCAAATAAAGAGCTAAATTTTTATTTAACCAACTAAAACAGCTAAAACTTTCTGAGCATCAGTCAGAACCTCTGACTAAAGGCTGGAGGAGATTTTACAACTTTTACAGTTTTTATTAAGATGAAGAATCACAGAACTCCACAGAGCGCATAGGGGGCGCTGTTCACAAAGTTAGTTAAAAATAATTAGCATTATTCAGCCTGTCAACAGAAAAAATGTTTTCACCAGAGAAATATTTAGTTAGAATCTGAATATTTAACTTCAAATTAAATGTTTAATTAAACTAAACTAATTTAACTAAACATTTACTTAGCAAGCTAATATTTATTTTGAAGCTAAACATTTAGCTTGTTAACAAAGATCATTAGTTGTTACAAAATTTATACCTAATATTTAGTTTAGAGCTAAATACTTAAAGAAAACTGTCTGCTTGTAAAAATAAATATTTGGCGCTAAATGTTTAGTTCCCTTTCCTCTTCCAGTCAGTTGGTTCTCAGGTTTAGTTTCCTGTTTGCTTCCTGAAAAGGATCATCAGTTAGCATCAATTAAATAGATTCAAATATCACATTTAGTCACATTTGCTACAGAAATTATTTCGTGCATGTTTAAAGTTTCCTCCTTTTGTTTATTATTTATATTTTTCAAGCGTTTCCTAAAATTGGAACGGAGGTTTTTATGCTTTAAATAATTTGTGTATTTATTTTTTTTATTAAAATTTAAGAAAATTAAACTTAAACTGCTGCAGGTTTTAATTTAAAATTAGGCCACAGCAAAACATCAACTGGAAAATGTCGACAAAGTTGTCAGAATTTAGGCCATTAGCTCGAAGCGAATCAATATTTAATAATAAATGCGACTAAGACGGTAAGCTGTGATTGCTATTTGTGGCCTGAAGACTCCCTGCTGTGTCTCTTTTCTTGTGACGAGGTTGTTACCAACGGCGACCGTAAACGGCGACCGGGGAGAGGTGCATCATGAGCTGCCACCTGGATGCCACCTCCCTTTCTGGAAACAAGGAGTGAGAAGCCGCTAACAAGTTAGCATGTCTGCATGGGTGCAAAGCTGCAGGGACACACACACACACACACACACACACATAAACACACAGAGAGAGAGAGAGAGAGTGTGCAGACATTCTCTCGCTCTCTTTGCACTTGTTGTGGAGCGTTTGATGAGATCAGAAGGACGATGGTTCAGAAACTGTCCGTCTGATTCGGTTTGTGTGTTGAAAAGTAAAAATGTTGTTTTTTGTGGCGTTCAGCTGCTGGGAGCTTCAGGATTCAGGTCCTGACAGGCTCAACAAGAACCGGGGCGAGCCTCCGCCTGTTACACGCTGTTCCTAAACACACCGCCCCGCGCAGCTTCAGCCGCTCCAAAGCATTTCTCACATTTTTCACCCATTTCTGGTTCTGAGTTCCTCCTGAAGGACGAGAGATTTTTATTCAGACGTTTGCTGAACGTTTTAAATCACTTCTGATCTGATCCTTCAAATCAAATCTTGGAGTCTTTCTTGTAATCTGTCAATTCTTCAGACTTTCAGTTTCAGCAACTAAAGATTTTTACTTTCTTGTTTAGTGAATTATTTCTGACTCATAAATTATTCAGGAATTTAAAACATATCTTAACTCAAGTATTATATCTAAAAACAACAAATGACTTCATATCAGGATAAAAACAAACATCAAAGCAGCGGAGGGCAAACTTCTGCTAATCCGCTAATAGGCTAACAGCGGAGCTAAGTCTTTGTTTAGCAGTCTTGTTAGCTTAGCTTAGCCTAATTAGTTTTTACAGATAAATTATAAAACACTACATTAATTAGTTATTTCCTAAACTTTAAAAAGGAGAAGGTTTCTAAAAATTTTTTAAAAAAAGATAATTGAGTTAAGACCCGATTCGTCAAAACAACGAGCTAATGGCGGCTAGGTGAAGAGATGCTATTGGCTCACTGCGCGTCATGTGACCCAGTTGTTCAACTCAGTCATCTGAACCTAAACATGATATTGTGCAACTCTGCAGTTTTCCATTGTTTTCAGCATTAGCGCTTAGCATTAGCAAGCCCTGAATGCAATGTTGGTACAGTGCGTTAGCATTAGCTTCCACTAAATATTATTACTCTGGTTGTTCCTCTCGTTACCATAAACCTCCAAGTTTATGTTTTATGTTAGTTGAAATGTTTCCAAGTCCAAAGTGTCTCGTACTCGACTTGGACTTGCAGCTTTTAGCTCTCCAGCTCCCAGACTGCGGCCTTTCTAACAGCTAATGTTCATCTGAAAGTCACCTGACCTAAAAAATGAAAACACCATTCAGTTCTCTCCAGGAATGTGGTAAATTTATCATATTTATTTAACGACCTGCTCAGTAGGTGGTCGTTATTTTCCCAAAGCGACATCTTGCAGCTTTCATTTAAAATAGGCCACATAATGGGAGAAAAAAACTAAACATAAGTTATTTCTGTTGGTAAGTGAGGCTTTATTTCAGAGCAGCACGTTTAAAAGTAACCTGTGAAAAATTATATCGGCTTGGTGTTAAAAAATCTCTCTCACATTCTTCATTTGTCCTTCCAAACCTCCCACTCACCTCAACCTCCCCTCACTCCTCGTCAAGGTCTCCCCCCTCCGAACGCCGGGCCGCGACGGCAGAACTGGAGAAAAACCCGCCAGTAAGACCCACCTGCACGCGTTTCTGCATTACAGAGCAATTACTGCTTAATGGCTGCAAAGATTCATTATGAACATTCGTCCAACCTTTAAATATTTTAAGAGAATACCACTTTAATGAGGAAGCACTTTCCATGTTTCATTCCCACCTCAACGCCTCATAATATCTCAGGTCTTCCTTTCTTTCTGGGATCTGCCTCCATTTTCCTTCCTCTGTTTTTAATTCCTTCACATTGATTGTCATGAAGCAGAGAGACGAGAAACTGAAAAGTAGGTGAAAATGATGAAAAATGGTCCATATCTATGGACCTTACCAAGCTCCGCCCACAACCGACCCACGTGACCGCAAGTCTCACAAACAACATTGTTTCTATGGAAACATGACTCCATTAGTGCATTTTCACAATATATCAGTTACTGCAATGGACAGAGGAAATAACAAGTTCATGTCATCAACTGGGAGGAGGTTACTGGTTTCTCAGTCACAAGCTGGTTGCAAACCTGAGGCCAGCAGGTGTCAGTCAGTTATGGTAGATCTGACCTTTGACCTCAATATGACAAGCTGCAGACTGATAGGAGGAACCAAAGAGCTCTGGAAAGGTAAAGAAGCCATTTGTTTGTTAAAATTGTATTAAATCTATTTGTTTTATGTGATGTTTGTTGTAAATGATGTAAACTCACAAAGGAACGAGGTAATTAGTCCAACGTTTAGAAACTACAGCGGCTGTAATGAACCACAGCAAAGGTAAACAAAGGTAAAATAAAATTTACTCTCTCTCTTTGTAGTTTAAACACACCTGAAAACAAAACATTCAGTCCGTTACGATATCAAGTTTATTTCTGGATTATTAATCGTTGGTTCCCTGAACACAGCGATGGTTGATTGACCAGCTGTACTTGGTGCTAGAGAGGCTAACAGGAGGAACAGTTTAGTCCAAAACCTTTTCTGCTAAAATAAAATCTTCAGTGTGTGTCAGATACACGTTGCATATTGATCTGTTTAGCTAACGTAAGACTGTAGCAGACAGGCTACAAGGTGTAGAAGTTGTATCAGTGCTGCTATTATGCTGTACTTAGCTAACAGGAAGCTCGTGTTTGTGAGACGGCCAATCAGGTGATCACATAGAACGGGCATCAGCCAATGAAAAGCGGCCCCTCCGGTAAGGTCCATTCACTGTGCTTAGAGAGAAACTAAGAGTTAACATATTAGCTTACAGCTAATCAAAGCAAATCTGAAGCTATAGCTACTCAATGTTAGCTTGAGAGCTCACTAAAGTAAATTTAATGCTAACAGCTACTAGTAAAAAAAAAAAAATCAAACAACTAAACAAAGTAAAACTAACAGCTACTCAGCCTCAAACTGACAGGTAAACTAGCTTAAGTTAACAGCTAATCAGATTTAACGTAACAAGTCAAAGTAATGCTAACAGTTACCAAAAGTTAGCTTGACAGTAGGCCTGTCACGATAGCAAATTTTGCTGAGAGATTAATTGTCTATAAACTATTGTGATAAACGATAATATTGTTTGAAGACCTTTTTACACTGATTTAAAGGAAATGACATAATAATTCATGTGATTTCCTGCCAAAGATAGATACACTTTATTTTCTAAAGAACACTTAACACTGGAACTGATAAAATAAACAAAACAACCAAAACCAAAAATAAAATGGATTCTCAGTCTCCATTAACAAAAATGTACTTGAATAAAAAATAAATAAAAACACCAAAGTGTAAATAAATACTGGATTCAACCAAATGAGTGCAGATTATAAAGTCTATAAACCATATTGCCCTTCAGTAATCATTAGATTTAAATAGAGAAGATGGAACATCGACTACCTGATGCAATAGTTCACACTACAGAGTTAGCTCAACAGCTAGCAAAAGGTAAGTAAACAGCAAAACAAACAGCAACTCAAAGCCCAGCCAGCAACTAATCATGGCTCCGTAGAACAATAACTACAGAAAGTCCAGCCACTGTTGAGAATATCAGAGTCAAACTGAGAGGTAAACTAGCTCAAGCTAACCACTGTCTGGATTTAGATCAATAACTACAGAAAGTCAAGCTAACAGCTAATCAGAGTCAAGCTAACAGCATGATGCTAATATTCATTTAAAGAAGTGACCATAAATCTTCAACTGAAAACAGTGTTGGTATAGCGCTTTAGCATTAGCTAAAGCAATTCTAACTTCCTGTAGCAGCTAGCTGTGCTCCAGTGCTAATGCTAACCTGTATTTATCCGCTTTTACTGAATTTCTAAATGTAAAATTTCAGTTTAGTTCACCTATCAACCACTTTACATTGTTGAAATATTAGTTCATGGTCATGTGATGCGATGTTTAGCTATTACACAACAGAATTTATAAAACATTGTAAACACTCTTTGGAGTTTGAGGAATGTTGGTTCGTACAGGAAACGGCCCGATGATTTAAAGGTCGGTGTTTTTAAACAAATAATGTCACCGAGGAGCAGCAAGCAGGCTACGCTGGCTTGGTTTACAATACGTACAAGTGTATTGGCAGAGTCTGTCACACAGACAAGGAATGGTTGGTTAAATTAAACACAGACACACACACGCCCACACACACACACACACACCCACACACACACAGGAGATTCAGGGACCAGATGTCAGGAGGGCAAAGTGTGACACTTGACTGAGAACAGGCCTCTCTGGAGTTTGTGTGTATCTCTGTGTGTGCAGCACTCCATAACTACATTGATTTTCAGAGAGAACCTACTAACACAGGCTGAAACACACACACACACACACACACACACACACACACACACACACACACACACACGTGCGCGCGCACACGCACACACACACACACACAGTAAAGTGAAGGCTTCCCCTTTGAAAACCACATAAGACATGTCTGGACACGCAGGCCGGAGAGCCCTGCAGCTCGCTCTAAACGCATTAAAGGACGCCCATGTGTGCGTCTGCGTTTGTGTTGGAGCCACAGCAGCAATCATCCAAACAAAAATGATTTAAGTTACAAACAGGCGGCTCGTTTTCATTAAGTTTCTCTTTTAAGTAAAAATAGTTTTATGGCCTTTCATGGTCCGAGTCAGTTCAGAAACGTCATAAATATGATCTGGACCAAGTTAGAAAATTACATAAATCAAATCACAAGTGTCACACAACATAAGGTTGTTTTTTTTCTTAAAACCCAAAAAGCTGTGTGAAAAATAAGTACACCTTTGTTTCTTCCACAGGATTAAATATGGAAAAGATCAGAAGGAGTTTAACTAAGAGCTAATCAGAGTCACCTACTGGACTTATACAAATGGATAATCAAAGACAAGCTAACAGCTAATCAAAGACAAGCTAACAGCTAATCAAAGACAGGCTAATTACTACCAAAAGTCAAGCTAACAGCCTATTAGAACTACGCCAACAGCTAATCAAAGTATACAAATGGATCATCAATAACACAATAGTAGCTACTAAAAGTCAAACTAAAAGACAAGCTAACAGCTAATCAGTCAAGCTAATAGCTGGTCAAAGGCAAGCTAACAGCTAATCTGAGTTATGCTTCTACCTAACAAGTAGCATAATAGCTAATCGCTGAAGCTAAAAGTTTATAACAGTCAAATTATCCAGGAACGTTTGTAACCTGGTGCTGCTGTTCAGTTGCTTTGAAATGATTCAATATAATAATAAAAAGTTAATTTTACCACATTATTAAGATGGAAAGACATCAGACCTTAAAACAACCAACTGGGAAAGTTAAAAATCATCTGGGTTTGTCCCAATTCATTCTTAAATGTCCAGGAGGCATAAAATATTTTATCAAACGTAAATTTATCCAATGGTAATGCTTCATTGAACCACTAGAGGGCACTCCAGCACCTCAAGGGTAAAAATAAGAAAATGAAAAAGAAAAGAAAACTTTAAAAATGTTACCAGGTTTTTTTTTTTTTTTTTTTGTTTTATTCTCAATATTAAGAAATTAATTAGCAACTTTTAGGCACTTAAAAAACAGAAAGTTTGTGATCCAGTGGTTTCATGCCTAAGGTGTGAGTATGAGTGTGACCACAGAGTGTGTGTGTGTGTGTGTGTGTGTCTGTCGGACCTGATTACCAGACTCATTACGCCAACAGAGACCAGAACCTGCTGTTTCACATTTCACATCATTATTATTAAGAGAGCGGCCGTCTGGTGCGCACCGCCAAAACGGCAAACAGGAACCGCATTCATGGGGCGCGCTGCAGCCGCCACAGAGCCTGCAGGTACATGACCTTTGACCCGCACACTGATGCAAAAAATGCCCGTGACAATCATAGAGCCAAGAGCAACTTCCTGTTTCTATCCAAGCTAATGCGGCGCGTTAATTAGAAATTAGCGAACAGAGTCACAGCAGACCAATCCGGCGGCAGCATCCAGCGCCGACTTAAATGAAACGCTCCTATTGGACGACTTGCTGTCTGAACATATTTATGGTCATATTAGATTCTTATTTAATGAATTTAAGACTTTTTAAGGCTGATAACTTGACATCAAGTCAGGCTGAGGAATCAATGATGTTCAAGAAACACTGCCCTCTGCAGGTTGGAGGTAGCATCACTAAAACCAATGGTTTTCACCATTTTAGCAGAAAATTTGCACTAAACTCAAATACACATTATGGCACAAAAAAAATTAAAATTCATATTAAAATTCATGAAAAAACAAGTCATTAAAAACATTGTCCTGCTTCCACTTCCTGCTGTCTTCTTTGCCGTTTCTGCCAGTAGCAACATCCAGTTGTTCATCACGACGTGTATGACGCAAAAAAACTCCCATGTTCCCATTAAGAAAATCTATTTTCATAATTCCACTTTTAACAATTTTACTGTCAGTAAAACTGTGGCTGGTTTTGTTAGTAACATTCGCTCAGATTAACATTCACTAGAAAACAGAAGAACCCACCAGCGAGCTAACTCTGAGGAAAAGTTTATCAGCAGAGCGGTGGTTTAAACTCCCCATGCATCCAGTGACTGCAGTGATAACAGCAGGTCCAGTTTGTTTCTGTTTGACCCATTTATGAACAATCACACATGGATCCGTGTGAATGTGCAGGCTGCCGGCTGCAGCGAGGCGCTGGCCTGCAGAGCCGACGCAGAGCCGGGTCTGAGCGTGGGACGGATCGGAGAACAGTCACTACTTGTTTTATTGCTTCACCATGAACACCTGCAACGCCGGAGCAGGGGGGGCGGCGAGGTCGAGAGCAGACAAAAGGCTTACATCTGACACAGAGAGAGAGAGAGGGGTATTGTGGGAATGCCTGTGTGTGTGTGTGTGTGTGTGTGTGTGTGTGTGTGTGCGTGTGTGTGTGTGTGTGTGTGCGTGTGTGTGCAGGTCTCGGGTTACATTCTCACAGACCTGCTGCAGAATGAGACATTCAGGCACAACGTGAAGCCTGCATGTTCAAGAAAGATGCAGCAGATCGTTTTAGATCCATTTGGTTACATTTTATCAGAAAAACTGATCAAATATAATGATTGATAGAACATTGATCCAATTTATTGGACCGGTTGCAGACTGGATGAAAAACAAGATAGTTTTCAAAAATGTCTACAAATAAAAATCAGAAAAATGTCAAAGCGCCAGCAAATAGATTCCAGTTTGTGTCATTTAGGCTGTTTTGGTTCTGGTTCTGGTTCTGTCAGAACCAGAACTCCATCATCTGCTCCACCTCCAGCTGCTGTGGTTCTGAGTCAAACCAACCTGTTCCCCTCCTGGCCTGTGGGGGCGCTGCACCAACAACCACTGAAGGAAACCACACAAAAACCTCTGAAGACACTGAGAGCAACTTCCTTCTTCACCAGATGGAAACAAGATGGAGGCGTCAGATTTTAGTGTTGGAGGATTTCTCTTTAGTCTTTGGCTGAAGACCAGGAGACTGGGTTTTTTGTTCTGTGGTTTTGTGACGTCGGGCGGCAGGTGAAGATTTCCACCTGAGTGGACAAACTAGAAACATCTCAACCATGATGTGGGTTTCACCTGGTGTGGGAACCTTTTTATAAAGAACTGGATTTCTTTGTTTCAACAGGAAATTTTTCACCGAAACTAATGTGGGGTTCCCCAAGGCTCAGTCCTGGGAACCTCTTACTCTGTATCTAGATGCTGCCACCAGCTCAGGTTACAACAGGAAATAAGATCAGCTACCATAACTATGCAGATGATACACAGCTCTACGTTATGATGTCACTAGGTGACCTTTGAACCCATCCACTTTCTGACCAGATAAATATGTGGATGTGCCAAAACTGTCACCGTCTGAACAGAAACAAAACTGACGTTATTATCAAAGAGGAATGATCTAGAGTTATAGATCTAGAAGTAATAGATCTAGAGTTATAGATCTAGAAGTAATAGATCTAGAAGTAATAGATCTAGAGTCTGCACACAGCTTTAGTTGCTACAGCTGGAACCTGGGTTTGGACATTCAGAGCCACATAAAGATGGTTTATAAAAATCAGCCTTCTATCAGCTGGAGAATGTTTCCAGTAAACATTGGAGATCTGCTGCTGTTGCCATAGCAACCTCTCTGGGCTTATGGATCTGCTCTGCATCCAGAACCAGAACCAAACATGGAGATGCAGCATTCAGCTTCTATTCACCACAGATCTGGAACAAACTTCCAGAAAACTGCAAAACAGCCGAAACACTGAGTTCCTTTAAAACAAAACTAAAAAGCCAGCTGGTCAGTGCTGAGTCTGATTAAAAACAACTTTAATTCATTCTAGACTGGATTTCTCCTTATTTTACCACTTTAATGTTATTTGTCTTTTTAGCATTTAAAGGAAATTTAAACATTTGTTGTACAGATAAAGTTAATTTGATGCCATCCGCACACCGACTTCCTCTCAGGTCGGTTCAAGATGTCTGCCGTGAATAAAAACAAAGTTTTTCCAGTGAAGGAAACAAAATGGATCAAAATAAATCTGAGCCTCGTTGAAAAGCTGCGGTCAGATCTTGAAGTTGTCACCATGGGTCAGGATTACATCTTAAAACCTTTAAACAAATCAATAATTAAAGTCTGAAAACACCACAAAGTCTCCATAAAACTTTCAGCTACAAGGCGTTTTGTGTGTTTCTTATTTACGGCTGCTTTAGATATTAAGCCCAGATAATGAAGGACATTAATGCAAGTGTTTTTCTGCAGACGTGGATGTCGCCCACTTCCAAATGACGGTTGTTCCCCATAAAGCTCCGGTGTCGTAAATCTTCTGCCTTCCAAGAACAGCAGCAGGGTTGGAACTTCATAAAGCTGCATTATTGGATAATTGGTTCCTCAAATGGCTTCAAGCTGTCAGAGGACGGCAATCCAACAGGCAGCAAGCCGGAAAATAAGAGAGAAGTGGAAACTCTAAACAGCCATCTAATGTCCTCTTTAACATCCTCTTCACCAAAGGCTAAAACCGCTGAGCAGAGACGGGGTTTCAGCCTCAAGTTATTGCAAACACAAACCTGTCACACAAGACAGATAACAACTAATTCAAAACAGACAAACTCAACTTTTTACGTTAACATTCTGCAGCTTGGATAACTTTCAAAAACTACAGCAGAGGCAGGTTTTAACCCGGACAGAGCAGCTTCAGGGCGAGACCTTCGGCTTGGGGCTAACACTGTCACGGGGTGAAAGGTCAAGTTGACACCAGGTGTGTTAAACGAAAACAACCCAAAAGAACCGTTCCAGAACCAACAGACACCTCAAAGCCCCTAAACCACAGTCACCCACTGAACAGACAGAGGGAGGCACATTTACAACCTGCTAATGCGCTAATAGCATCGCTAATTTGTCATGTAGCACTTTGCTAACTTTTAAAATGCTTAGCGCACTGAGCTCTTCATCAAGTGATTATTACTAATAAATTTAAAAGCAACATTTTACTTAGCTGTTTGGTAAACCAACTCTGGACTTCTCTTCAAGTAGCCGTTCATGTTCATGCTTTTATTTTGAAGAAATGAAGCAATTTAGCATTTCTGCTCCCATGAGTAGCTAAAATCAGTGAGACCAAGCCTTAAACACTCATAACTACTGATTTTAATATTTCAAACACCAAATATACCTTAAGATGCATCAATACAAACAATGGAAACCATTTTAGAGCTTCTAGAGGAGCTGACATCCACGATCTTCCTCATCTAATATCTTGATGATTCAGCGACTCGGAGAAAAAAACCAATGAGAAAAGGACAAACTGGGGTCCACTGTGGTTCACAAAGGAACCAAACTAAACGGATGTGCAGCAGTTCAAACAGATGTTTCCAAATGTTTACAGACAACATCAAGTTTTTCATTCAGTTTTCATCCAAAACAGAAAAAATAAGATTTTTGACCAACTGCTGTTTGCACTGTAGAGGATACACACAATTTAAATGAACTGATTAAAATGAAAATAATCTTCTTCCATGTCTGAGAGGAAGAGGAACGAGAGAGAAAAGAGGAAAAAAGAGCAGGACAACGGAGAGATTGAGGAAAATGTTTGGAGTGAGGAGCTCCTGCTTTTCAGTCCTGACAGAGTGGAATGTGAGAGAGGAGATCAATGTGCTATCACACACACACACACACACACACACACACACACACACACACACACACACACTGCCAGATGTTCATCAGCCAATGAGGAGCCAGCAGCCTGGTCTCCTCAGGTCAACCCACATGATCCTCACATTCATGTGAATCTGCTCCGTCTCTTTAAATTCTCCTGATCTCTGCCAACCAAACGAAAACGCTGCATGCTACGCTACGCTACGCTACGTTGCTCTTCATGTTTGCTTTGGGGTTTTCAACACAGAGAGATGAGATTTACTAAATCTGCAAACAGAAGAAAAACTTTTCCATCGTTGGAGCTCCATATGTCCACCGTCGTTTCAGTTTTTATCCACAAACAGGAAGTTCCACATAACTTGATCAATTTGACCATTTTCACCTAATCTGTCAGATTTTTCTAATTTATTAATGACGTTTGATCTACCAGGGCCGGCCCAAACTCTTTTAGGGCCCTGGGCTGGATCTAATTTGGTGGCACCAGATTTGTTTGGGAGCTACAGTTAATTGGCTTAAAACAGCCACAGATTGTTAATTATCCAATTTAGAAACCAACCAAAGCTCAAATAGTAAATATTAAACTCGTAGTAACTATGGTAACATGAATATAATTGTTCACACTTTTAAAAAGCAAAATATGCCCATTAATTTAAATTTTGCACTCAAATTTTAAACGATTTAACGTCTATTTATGATAAAACCATCAAATAAACTTTAATTCTCAGCCTTTCCCACTACAGCCTCCACAGCTGTGCGCTCACTGACTTTATTTACACCACATCACAGCCCAACTTCACTCCCGCTGCGTTTCAGCTCCGTTTTCAGCACAAACTGACTGAATGCTCTGATTAATGTCCCAGAATCAACAACAGTTTTAATACGACTTTTAGTCTGAGCTTTAAATTCCTCTTATATTTCTGTTTGCTTTTGAAAGTTGGCTTGATATTAAAGCCAGTGAGTTTAATAAATACAAACTTTAATGTTTCTTCTGTTTCTACAACATTTTGTCCTGATAGATCTCAGATTTGTTTGTTGAAGTTCTGTAATGTTGTCGCTGTTTTGCTTTTTGGGAACCTTTAGCCTGCTTCATGTTGCCAGACGGGTCCTCTTGGTTCAGAGATCCAGCAGTAATCAGTAAGTCTGTGTGGCTGGTACAGTTGAACCTAAACTGTGATTAATCACATTTAATTCATGATTTAACTGAGAGGAATTTACTGGAATCAAACTGATTTTTCTCCATTATTAGACAAAATCATGGTTTGAAAATCACTTCCTGTATTTATATTCATTCAGGTATTTTCTGTTTGATGTTACAAAATTAATTCCTAAAAATAATTCCCAAAATAAAAGAAACTTATGATGAAAATATGAAGGAAAACGTTCAGATCAGCACAAATTTCAGATCCTGATGATCTGGTTGAATGTTTACACATGGAGAGAAAACAGGAGAAAGGTGCATTAAATTTGTGGTTCTTATGTTTTTACTCATGCATGTAACACACACACACACGCACACACACACACACACACACGCTCATGTAGTTTGTCTGGCCCGTCACAAGACCAGATGGCATTAGGGGTGTTCCAGACAATTTACAGACTGTGTGTGTGTGGAAAAGAGGGGGTTGGTAGTGAATTAAATCCACCACACACACACACACACACACACACACACAGAGAGAGAGAGGGAAACTTGGCAGTGCCCCTGAAGCTGCAAGCGCTGCCAAAAACCGAGCCTAAAACAAAAGCCGGGTTGAACCACCGTCCGCCTCGCCCCTCGCCCCGATCCGGATGGTTCGACCCGCTGAACGAACGAACGAACAGTTCCACTGAGGAACGAGTCGGAGTGAGAGGAGAGGAAGAAGAGCAGGAAGTGTTGGGATGAGGACGGAGGAGGAAACAGGATGTTTGGGATTCAGACTCCAGGGT
Source organism: Gambusia affinis (assembly GCF_019740435.1). Classification (NCBI taxonomy): domain Eukaryota; kingdom Metazoa; phylum Chordata; class Actinopteri; order Cyprinodontiformes; family Poeciliidae; genus Gambusia; species Gambusia affinis. Next base: position 24,984,856 of record NC_057884.1, read on the forward strand.
TACAAAAGACTTTATTCACTGACTGATGGACTCACATCTTCCTGATTCGGTCCAAACTAAGACGAGTGGAAAAGTAAATCCAACAGCAAACAACACAGTTTTACTCAAGTGGCTTGATTTGCATATTGTTTCTAATACAATTGATCCTTTGGGTGCCAAAACTTTCTGCAGGTGAACAAAAACAAAACTGAAGACCCTTGGAGGAACGATGGAGTTTCATTATTACAGCTGGAAACCAGAAATCAGGCTGAAATCTGAGTTTGGACATTCAGAACCACATAGAGATGGTTACAAAGTCAGCCTTCTGCCTCCTGAAGAACATTTACAGGACTTAAAAAATCTATTTTTCCAAAAAGATCCATGAATTTATCTTTAGTTACCACTGTCGCTAGCTTTAAAGTTGTAGCTAACTTAAAGACAAAATGTTGTCAACATCTTTGTTGTTTCTCATGTAGAAAAGTCTTCAATAGTTCCTTCAATAAAGATTTATATAAGAAATGTAAAAATAACGTGACAAATACAGCAGAAACAGATGAAAAAGACTTTCATTTTCAGTGTTTTCTTTGGCTAATTAGCCACAAGCTAACATTAAATGCTGCGTAGCTGCAATCAGGCAATATTTTAAAGGATCTTATCAATTAAAAGTAGCTTCATGAGAAAAATTATATTATTTGATTTTTGCAATCTAAATGAAAACATATTTTAAATTAAAAAAAATCTGAAACATGAATGCTAGCAGTTAGCATTTAGCTTTACATTCTTTCCGCCTTGACTTCCTGCTAACCCCCAGGTTTAAACCAGACAGACGATGATTCACGTCTGAAGTGTGATTTTAGTTCATTTCTGTTGTTTTGTCTTCCTGAGATCACAGAGGAGGAACCGGAACAGGAAGTGAGGAAACTCAGCAGGAAGACGCATCAAAGCTGAAGGTCCAGAGCAAAACATCAGAGCAGGACAGGATGTTTGAGTAAAAATACCCCAAAGAGTCACGGCAGAAATCTCAAACCATCTAATGAAAAATCTAAATTCAGTTCCTTTGGAAAGTTAGAAAAATAAAATAAATAAAACAGAATTTTAATCCTCAGACATGAGGGTTCGGCCATGTTGTAACTGCTGACTTTACAGTCAAACTGCCTCCACAAGTTGACAATCCACACACAAATCATCCCTAGAGATGCTGCCTGCTCACAAAGTTTATTATCAGAAAGTTTAGTGGAAAGAAAAAGTGTGAACACCAAAATAAATAATGTAGTTGCAGTTTTTCCAAACTCCTGGGCAGATTGAAGCCGATGACTTCCATGTCACGTCACACTGATGCAGTTACTCACACAGCTATTTTCAGCAGGGCCAGATTTCTCTTTTAAAATATATTTCATTGGTTTTATGAATAATATGATCTCTAACCAGTTGACTGGGTGGATGAAGAGGTCAGACTGTGATTTTCTGCGGTGGAGCACCTCTCCCAAACCCAAAACACACAAGTTTTGATGCTCCCAAAACAAGTTAGCATGTCACCGTCTTTCACCCACTAGCATAAACACGGCGGCGCCGCCGCCTCCCAGAACGAGCCTGTGCCTGTAATTGGAGTGGTGTTTGTTGCCGAGAGGTGTTGAGCGTCGCTGTAATTGCCAGGCAGGCGGGTTTGACGTTCCCTGTCTCTTTATTTTTTAAGGACCGGGTAATTAGCCGCCGGAGCCGCCATCACAAGCGAACAGGTGTGGGAACCAGCAGCCGCTAGCGCGCGCGGTGCGGCGCCGCCGGCACCTCGCTGACGTCACGGACCGACCGCGGCGGCGGCGAGGAGAGCCGACGGCTTCAGCAAAAGGCTGGGAGCTGAAGATCAGCGCGATGCGTGGAGGTGAGGCTGAGTGCGGCGAGGAAACGAGCAGATTGTGAGGCAGCAGCGACAGAAAAGACACCTGTGAATGCAGCTAATAGCTCAACAAGAGCCGCCGCCGCCGCCGTGGAAACCGGCATGTTTGCCTTCTCCTAATCAGCTCCAAACAACAAAGTACAGGGTGATGTCATTAGGTTTTCAGGTATTTCAGATAATAAATCAGTTCTAATGAGTGAACTGAAATGTGATTATGGAGCAGAAGAAGAAGTCAGGAAATAAGTTAATCATCTGTGTTTGTCTCCTAAAATCTGTCATGAGGCGCAAAGAGAAAAACCTGCTTCAGAAAAAGTTTTCTAATTACAGGCAGAATGACAAAGAAAATAAGTACACCCGGCGAGGCGGAAAGGCCTCAGCAGTGACCTTACAACTTATGAAACTTCACTGAAACAAGGCGACAAACGAACCAAACTTCTGATTATTAATTATTAAAAAATAATCATCCAACTTGAAAACAAAACCAGAACGGACTCAAAGTTCTGCTCTTTACGTGTTTTTTGGTGTCGATTCTTGATACACCTGAATGAGTGATTTACACTGTTGGTTAGTGGAGCTGTTGTCAGTCGGTTGCCATGGCAACAGGTGTGCTTGAACAGTATAGTCCACAAATGTTCCCCTTTGCTGTGGCGAACTGCAAAACTGGAGTATTCATATCAGGATAACACAACATATACAACAAACTACCGATCCTACAGCTCCAATTATGAACCTCCCTCTCAGATTAATAAAGTATATTCACTCATTCATTAATTCAATTATGTCAAATGAAATTGTCCAGTTTAGAGGAGAAAATGTTTAGTCTTCTCTTGCATCTTGAGAAAAACCTCAAGATGCAAGATTTACATCGCGCAAGAAAATGTGTCACATATTAAAACATTGGCAATTCTCTAACATTTAATTTAAGTCATATTTTATAGAAATCGGATAAGAAATAATGAAGTTACAAGCATTTTTGTGACAGATGGTCCATGACTCGCTATAGCGGCTAACAGGCTAGCCGCTAGTTAGCTTTTCGGCTAACCGTTAGCTCTAATCCACAGAGTGAACATTATTCACGTAACGGCCGACTCCAAACCGATGTCCGTAATCCTCTAATCTCCGTTTTTCCTTGGTCTGAAACTGGAGTTTTAATGAATCCAATAAAAGAAAAACTTACAAAAAAACAGCAAACACGAACCGGAACCGGAACCGGAACTCCGTCCTGGTCCGGTATTTTTATAAACTTTATTTTCTTCCAGAGAAGCGCATCGGTTTTGGGTGATTAATTGTGCAATTAATCACAACGTATATCATAAAATAAACTTCTCATTTAGTAGTACTAATACCGCTGCTGCTATTTTTATTTAGTATATAAAAATAAATAAAACCTAAAAACTAATTATTTAGTTTTTGTTCCTCCTGCTCCATTGTGGAAGTTAAATCGGACAAAAAGCTTCCCTTTTTCACGTGGAAACAGTGATTTATGAATAAATATTTAGAAACACTTTGCAGTCAGTGTTCAGTTTGTTTTGTTTTTCAGTTCTGAAGGTATTAAATTTAACTTGAGGATAAATTTATATTCCCTCTGCAGGTTTACATGCTAAAGTAGTGAATGCACAGGAATGAGAAACCTTACAAAACCCAAACATGAAAAACAAAACAGATTTAAAATGTTAAATTTCACTCGATTTTAAATGATTGTTGAGCCTGAAGTGGGAACTAAAGTTACAAAAAAACAGATTTAAAACATTAAATTTGACTTTATGAGTTTAGAGCCTGAAGTGGGAACAACAAAGAAAATCCATAAAAAACTAAAACCAAGTTTAAAATATTAAGTTTGACTTGATTTTAGAGCCTACAGTGGGAAGCAAAGAGCACAAAAAAACCATAACAGTTAAAATAGATGTAAAATTTTACATTTGACTTGAAGTGAAACAATTTGAAAGCCTAACAAAAACTAGAAGCCCAGAAAACAGACATAAAAACAAGTAAAAGACATTTAAAGTGTTAAGTTTGACTTGTTTTGAAATGAATGTGGAGCCCAAAGCGGAGCTAAAGCTAGCAGCTCAGCACCTCTGGGCCTCATCTTGGGGGAAAACATCTGGCGCGCCGACTCGGTGGCGAGCGGCCCGTCGGAGCGCCGCTCTCCTGGGTTTCAGGAAGAAACCCGTCGGCTGCGATCGGAGCTCACAGGCGCTAACCTTGAAATCACTGCCTTTATTAGTAAAGTCATTATTAGCATTAGAAAAGCAAATGGGGCTAATAATATTTGCCATTATAGCTAAAAACGCCTATTAATCCCTAATCCAGGCACAATTAGGAGCATGGCTGGGTGTTTTTGTGAGCCGTTCTGCGCCGCCATGCCGGGGAAAACGAGACAATTTAGCAGCGAGCGGCGGCGGGGGGTGAGGACTGCTCTATTCTGAACGCCGTGAGCCGCGGCGGCGTTGAGTGACGGGCGGAACGGAGCCACATTTCACCGGATAAAGACAGGAGGGCGGCGGCGGGGGCGGCGTTATCGGCCTCCGAACAAGTGCATCAAATCAAACGGAGAGGGGATGTTATTAAAGCAACCCCCTTTCTGCCCCGCTGCCAACTGTGACTTAATAAGCTATGCCAATTAGAGGAACAAAAATCAGGCGCGCCATCGGGCCGCGTGCGCCCAGATTCCCCCGCTAACGCGTGACGCTCGCTGGCGGGCGACGCGTTCCCGCGTTTGTCTTTAAGGTTTCGACGAGGAAAAGAGAAATGAATGGAGTAAAATCCACTGAAAGGAGCGGATATTTATAACCATTAATACATTCAGAGCAAATAATACAAACTCCAACGCTGAGACTGACGGAGAAAGAGGATTGTTGGTGCTGTCAGGGTGGAAGCGCAGCAGTTTAATCCGCTTTACTGCAGCACGGCGACGCTCTCTGGCCTCGGTTACCAGGTTACCGACTCCAGCAGCGGCGTCAGAACGAGCTGCCACCAGTTTTACAACTAAAACATGAAAAGTTTCATCAGAAACAGGAATCAGTAAAAATAAACTCCACTGTGATGCATGGCGGAGGCAGCATCATGCTGCGGGACAGTTTATGAAAACCTGAGCTCGAGGTTCAACTCACTGAACAGGAAGCCAGAGATATTATGGGATGGATAAAGTAAAAGCTGATTCATGGGGTAGAACGGCCTAGTCAAAGTCCAGACCTGAATCCTAAAGAGAATCAGTAGGAGACTGATGTTCTCAGATGTTCCCCAACCTGTCTGAGCTGAAGATGTTTTAGAAGCAGAAATGGGAGAAACCAGTGAAAGAATGAGACAGAGGCACTCCACACTAATCAGATTCACACAGAAAACCATGAAGAAGCAACTTGAACATTCTGGTGGATGGATGGATGATGGATGGATGGATGATGGATGGTTCTGATCCGGTCCATTCCCATCAGAACTTTCCCTCGTCTCTTTCGTTTCTTCTCTTCCATAACCCAGTGGATCGTTTCCTTCTGTTTCCATGGTTTCAGCTCCGCTTGGTTTGACCTCTGACCTCTGCAGTTCTTCCTGACCTGGACTCCCAGCAGGTCTGGAACATTCTGCTGTTTCCCGGTGAAACCCGGAAGGACGAGCGGCGGCGGTTCTGATGGACGACGTGAAGCCGAACAGCTTCATCCAGGAGATTACACACACACACACACACACACAAAGAAACACTCTGTGTCTTTATCTTTCCAGGGATGATCCCAAAATAAACAACGCTGAAATCTCTCAATAATTAAAGCTCCTAATCCACTTCCTGGTCGGCGGTGATCGTGGGCGCCGCCGCTGTGGGCCGCATCGCTCGCTCGCCCCTCTCTCGCCCATGTTTGGAGGCCTTTGTGCGGCGGCGAGTTTCTGGCCCGGAATGAAGGCGTTAATTCAGAGGGAAGCTGTCATTTGGGAATCCAATCTCATCAGGAAACAAGTCGCTCTTTGTGGTTTATTCATTAGCCTGGGCCTGATTTAGCTTAGCATCCGACATGTTTTCACCTCCGCTTCACGGCTTTCATCTAAACGCTTCAGCAACAATGTGCAGATTTTCAGACAGAAATGACAGCAGAGGAAATGAAAGGAGGAATGAAGGCTGGGAACGTTTGTGGCTAAAACAGGAATAAGAAAATGATAAATTAATAGAAAACGTCAAATTAATTTCCTTTTCTCCTTCAGTCGAACCAATCAGAGGAAAACCTCCAAACACATTTATTAGAAATGATTTTTAGCTGCAAAAACAGAAACTGGTGCCTTTTTTTAAAGTGCAAAAGCCAAAACACTAATAAAGAGCTTAATTAAAAAAAGAAAAACAGAAATACATATTTTTAAAAATTAAATTAAAAAAATGTTTAAAAATGCCGCTGTGAGCCACACAGTCAGGTTAACAATGTTAAGGTGGAAAGATAAGAAAATAAAAACATTTTTGCAATTATATTTATAAAAAATGTCAATTTATTTTAAATTAAAACTACATTTTAAAATTCCCACTTTGTGTCACACAGACGTGTTAACAACGTCAGGGTGGAAAGACATCAGCAAGAACCTCTTCAACCTGGGAAAGGTCAAAGGTCATCTCCAGAGGAAAACATCTCAGACCTCAAAGCCGTTTCATTATTTTAATAAAATATTTTGACTTGCTGTACGACATGTTCTGGTATTATTTTGACAATTTTATCCTTCCACTCAACTTTCCACCCCTACACTTGGCTACATCATTCTGCAGTTTGTCAATAACTGATCATTTTCATTGATCTTCTAATTAATCAAAGAAACTGACTTGGATTAATCAAATAAATTCCATTTTTGCTCCAATAAAGACATTTCTCAAATTAAATTAAAATAGTAACCAAGGCAGATTTTTAATTCAGACGTTTCTTCATAGGTTGAACTTCGGAGAAAAAGCCAAAGTCGTGACTGAAAGGTGTGAAGGACCCCGTTTGTTCTGGGCCCGTCCCAGCCTCTGGCCGCGCCCCGGCGGTTGGGAACCTCCGCCTGGTGGTTGTGTGAGCCTACAGGCTCTAATTAGCTGCATTCACAAACAGCAGCCGGCTCATCAAAATGCCGAGGCCTGCAGAAAGCCACAGCGGGGGCGGCAGGCCGCGTGTGTGTGTGTGTGTGTGAGTGTGTGTGTGTGTGAGAGAACCAGGGCGTGATTAGTCCAAGGAGAGCGGCGCACGTGTGTTTGTGTGATACAACTATGTGAATCAAAATAAAAGGAACACTCTGGTTATAAGTTAGAGAACCTCGGGCCCAACAGAACCGACAGAAAGAGAGAGAGAGGGCGAGCGAGCTGCCAAATCTGTAAATTTCTCGTCCTCCCTCCGTTCTGCAGTCGCAGCATGGGAGCAGACAACCTCTCTGAAAACAACAACCAGGCACATCGGCGCGGTAAACAAAGGCGACACCTCGCCGTCCCTCTGCTTCCCAGCCAAGAAACAAAATGGCTTCCGAGCTTCGCTTGGAGGCAGAGCGCCAACAAAACGACCCGATTCGCTGCTGATGGGACGTTAGAACAGGAAGTGTTTAATGATTTCTGATCGCAGAGAAATCCAGTTGAACTGGAGTTTAATTTGATTATTTATTCTGTAGTTATGACAGAATATTTCAGATTCATGCTAACATGTTACAAACATTTCAGTGTAAAGCTCGGTGGTGGAGGGGTAATGATACGGGCTGTGTTCATCTGGAAACTTTATGTTCAACAGGCAAAACAAACGTCAAACACAGCTAACACCTTAGCTAATGCTAACTCCATTAGCTGCAGGCCTCAACTGAACCCATTAGCTTAGCTTCATGCCAACCGATGCTAAACCTCAATCATTTCCTACATCATCTCATGAGTTTAACCTTTCAGTAAAACTTTAAAGATATTTGTTTATCTCTGCTCATCTAGCTGTTAGCTATATTAGCTAGAGCTAACGATTAGCCAAAGCTATGTTCCTTAGCTGGACTGCAGTCTGACTCCATGAACAAAGTTTCCAATAAATGAGTGTCTGGTGTAAAGGTTTAGTTTAAATTGGACTTTGGATTTTATTAATGGCTAAAAAACAAATTAACTTTACATCTGAGTTGAGGATGAGTTAGCTAGTGAGCGCTAACATGTGGAAAAACTGTTTTAATAAGAGAAACAAGCTTTAAATCTAATCAGTGACGTTTGTTTAACACATGAAGCAAACATGAAATTATTTATAAATTTAAAGGAAAATAAATTCTGATTAAATCAGAAAACCAAAAACAGAAGGTTGTAAATATGATCGTTTTTAAAAACACTGGCTGCAAGGATGGAGACAAATCTAACCCAAAAACATTATATTTGTATTGTTTTATCTAAATTAGAATTTCCTTTCACTTAAAACAACTGAAGGTTTCTGGTGTTTTCTGCTACGAATTAAATGCGACTACAGATTTCTGTGTTTACGACCCCAAAGCTTCCCGCTGACGTCACGGCGGTCATAACGTCTACCGATCGATTTCCAACTCATTCAGAGACGAAAAGACACCACAAAACTTTCAATCTTTAGAAATGATCATTTACGATTCAGTTCCACACGTGAAACTGGTTCAAATTCGATTTTTGGGGGAGAGAAAAGATCAGAACTGAGCCGTGAAAAAGTCGTATTTGGGTCTCATTAGCTTGTTGTGTTCACCTGAATGCTAACTGGATGCCTTCCCACAAATAGAGTCCATACATGGTCAACAGGAAGCTGGCAGTGTTGAACTAATGAATCAGCAAATAATTTATCTTCAAACTGCATGAAAATAATCCTAAAAGTTAAAGTTGTCGATTCCTTAACACCATCAGCTCCTGTCAACAGTCTGAGCAACAACAAACCAAACTGTTTCATGGCTTCTTCTGTCACATTTTCCAGCTTTAGACATTAAAAGCATCAGCCCACAAACATTCACTAAAATACAAATAACAGCAGCCTCCATCAAAAACAGCTGGAAGAGGCAACAGAAGAACAAAACAAGTTAATAAGCCGCAATATAAGAAACTTTACTCTGCATGTTGAAAATCCACAGCTTGTTTCTTTGCTTTTGAACCCAAACAATGCATGTAATCACCAGGGTTATGTACCGACCTCAGCAACACACCGGCAGGAAGGGATCAGGGCAGCAAATCAGAAAAACAGGAAGTCTCCATGAGGAGTGAACATGAGCAACAACGTTTGTGCATCACAGCAAAATTAAAGACAATATAAACACCTTGGGGTCTTGGTCAGCCTGAACATGTGCTGCAGAAACAACACAATCCTCCAGTCAGAAACCAAACAAGTTTTAATAGTCACTCTGGACAAATACTCTAAAAACTTCTTTAGCATAAAAAAAATAAATCAACCAAGCAGCTTCTTTGTCAGCAATGCCTACAAGACGCTCCAGTAGAAAACCCAAACATTGCAGGAATATTCAAACAGCCATCAGCAGCAGGTGTAGGGAAAGAGAGAGGATTGAGGAAAAAGAAAGGATCAGGAGGAAGTAGAAGAAGAGAGGAAGGGGGGTGATGGTGACGTACTTGAGCCGGAGAAATGTCCGCTCCCCAGGGAGGTGGGTCCGTTCTTTCCACTGCTAACAGGAGGGGAAAACATCTACAAGACAAACAGAGAACAGATTACCTCTGAGAGCACTGACGCTGCAAACAGCTAGAAACGTCTCTACATTACATCACTGCACTGTGGCATGAAACGCTTCACTCCAAAACGCTTCACTCCAAAACAGCACAACTGCAGCTGGACCACAGCACATCTGCTGCCTTTTATCAGATTATCTGCATTTTTTAAATAGTTTTGTCTTCATATAATGACTTGGACTGGGTTTGATCATCGAGCAGCATCACTTAATATCCTAATCGATGCATGACTGGGGTTAGTTTTATAAACCTGGGTCTTCATGTCACAAGGATGTTTCACATCAAGTCAAAAAGGCTCAGTTAAAGTCTAGGATCGGCTCTCAAGTCCAATCTAACAACACAAAAGTTATAACAAGTAAGTCTAAGGTAGGAGATCTGACAAGTTGTCAAATCTCAATTGGAAGATCCAACACTGACTGAGTCAAATCTTACAGCAACAGGATCAAAGTCTGTAACTAGGACTTGAAGTCCAAACATACTGTGGGTATCATGAGGAACAGGGAATGTTTAAGACGTCAAACGTCAGAAATCCCAACTCAAGACCAACCAGTACAGTAGTTTGAGGGTCCAACAACTGTTTATATCCATTATTCACTCAAGATCGACAACATCTGCATCACAGCCAACATCTGGTACAATCAAGTGCCATGAAACTGCATAGAGCAAGTCCGATATCAAGACGTCGCTTGGAGGATCTTTAAGACCAGCAACACCCAACTCTGTTGGACCTCGTCCTACAAGTCTGAAACTAGGGTTGGAATAGGAACAGGAAGGTCTGGGCACAGAAACTACAAGTCAATCTAACAGGTTCAACACCAAGAGGGACTTGTCCAGAGTCAAACCATTTAGACCTCAGGTTTGGTTCAGTCAGTCCACAGTTCTGGTTGACGAGTCCATGGTAGAGAACAAGAAAAGTCAAGGCAAAGACAACATGTCCAGAGTCCAATCCTCGCTAAAGGAAGGCAGCTTCCAGGTCCAACAAGCATAAAGTTATAAGCAAGTCCAAGGTAAGTCACAGCAGCAGCCTGACAAACCAAACCAGGACTAGCATGCTACTGTCAAGCATTAAAACTGGGTTTCCACGGCGTGAGACCAAAATCAGGATCTTATCTGGAATGAAATGCTTAGTCAGCATTAGCTACATCCTGGTTGGGGCTGTCTAGTCCACAATGAATATAAATAGTCCAAGACAAGGTACAACAGTTCAACAAGTCAATGAGTTTTACAGCCAGACAAAATGAAGTGAATCCAGACGATGTTCAAGATCTGGTTAGAAAGTCCAAAGAACTGAGACTCACAATACGACCAGCATCTAGTTTCTGACCTAAAACCTGGTACACATCAACGCCAGGTCATCCGGATTCAAGTCTCAAGTCAAGATGAGTAACATTCAAGTCAGGTCAAAGGTCTAGTGCAACAAATCAAAGACATGATGGACCTAAAAGAGCGACTGGTGCATCCACGATGGCAAACCTCCAAACACAACAGGAAGTCTGAATTATACGAGTTACGATCCCCGAGTCAGGAACATGTCAAGGCTATAAGGGTTACGACTCGTCTTACAGCTACAAGTGTCTTTACTCAGTTAAACAGCCAGGAAACCCGATTAGCTTTTACTACGAGACGAGTCAACTAGCCAGAGATCAGGTCCAATCAGTTCATTTTGTCTAGAGAACATTAGAAAGTTGGGATCGTCACGAGTTTGTTGGTTTGAAGCCAGAAAGTTTGGGAACAAATTGTCTCAAACTCAAGGATTTCCACTTCAAGGTCGAGTCTGAACGTTTGTCTCGTCTGAAGACTTTTAAAACAAAAACATGTGAAGCAGGTCGTCCATCCGACGACTTTGAGCCGAGTCTCCGGTCCAACAGCAGAATCAAACTGACCGCTGAAATAATTCACTCAGGTGTTTGAGGAGGATTGACTCGTTTCCATGAACCCCAGTCATCATAAAAAGACAAAACACAAGAGGAGAGACACTAGTTTTCAGGAGTCACTTTGGACGAACGTGTCGGTTTGTTTTGGAGTGAAGCGATCCGGTTCAGACTGAAACGTTGCAGAAAACCATCACGCCTAGTCACCATGTACAGCAGAAACACGAGCCGAGTTACAGCGGCCAATCAGAGGCGCCCTGACCCTGACGGACAACGCCACGACTTTCAGGAGAAACGTGGGAACGTGACTGTTTTAGTCGTTTTTCTGGTCGGGATGAAAAAATCCTAATCTGGATTATCAGCGTCTCCATCGATAAACGGCTGTGAGGCGCCATGAAGGCAGATAATCGCATAAATTAGAGAGAGGAGGCTGTTTTAGCTGCTGCTGCCCTCCTTTGTTTCAACGCGCTGATGGAGGATGCTGCTTCCAGTTCAACAAAAACACCCAAACAGAAAAACTATCAAATTTACACGTTAGGAACGAAGTTTGTCATTAATCTGACGGGATGTTGTAGAAATATGAGAATAACAGGAAAAAAGTGGGAGAATTAGAGAAATAAACGATATTTAGATTAAAGGGAAGCTTTAAGTGATTTTATTAGACTTTTATAAGCCGATTTACTGGGACCTGCTGCAGACGGCAACAAGAACGTTCAGTTTTTAACTCTTTATAATTAACATGAACAAAACTCTCATTTCTTTACGGTTCTTAAGAATTAATTAGTCAATTTGTGGTAAAACTGAAGAATTTTAAAGAATTGCTGGATATTTCCCTGCAGGCCTCATTCTATTTTAAAGGTGTAATTTAAAACATTATTTATTTAATCTCTTAAATTGTTTTTTCTTTCCGATTTGCATCCGGACGTTTCAGAATCTGAGCTTTTTCCTGCGAGCTGCGGCGCATTTCAGGGTGTTTCAGTTTCTCTTTTCCCTCCTCCTCACAAAAGTTGCTCCCAGAGGGGGAGAGGCGCAAAAAAAAAAAAAACATGGCAGGGGGCTGGGGGACTCTATTTCCTGTCCGTCAAGTTCAAAACACAAGCTGTTCATCACAAACCGAGAGGAAGAAATTAAAATAAAGTTTGGAAAGATAAAATCCTGCCGGTTTTTTTTTTCATGCATTTTGCAAATCCAACATCGAGCATTTCTATCCTGCTGCAGAAACTAAATAAAAATCAGAATAAATCATCAGGCGACACATGAACAGGGAGAAAGAAAAGGACTTAAAATGAGATATACTACCATGGATGTTGGGAACATTTTCAAATCGCTGTTTGGCATCTACAAGACAACAAAATTACTGATGCAGCATCACAATTGTCTGTGCGCGCACACGCACACACACACACACACACACACACACACACACACACACACACACACACAGGCAAAGAAATCAAATTCAAACAACAATATATGCACAGAGTTTGTTTCTGTAAGAGCAAGTTACTCCAAACATCAGAAGCATCAGAAGTTAAAGTCGGAGCTCCGCAGCGGCGCCGAGCCGCGGCCGGCGGCGGCCGGGGAGGCGCGTCTCCTTACCGCGCTGAAATCCAGCAGGTCGCTCAGCTCCTTGTCCGTCCCCAACGCGGCCATCCGCTGCTGATGATGGTGCATTTTAGCTAAATCACCTACAAACATGGACACAGCAGACGGACAGAGAGATGGAGAGGAGACAGGAGGGGGGAAGAGGAGAGGAAGAGGAAGAGGAAGAGTAGAGGGGGCTCTGTGCGCACCGGGTCGCTTCTTTTGCTTTTTTCTTTCCTCCACAGCGGAATAAATCCAGAAAAACGAGCGCGGAGCCGCGACCAGCGGGGCTAGTTCGGCTTCATCCTCCGAGCTGCGGCTCGCTTCAGTCCCGGTTCCTGGTTTCTGGCAGCAGGAAATAAAACAAACTGACAGGAAATAAAAAGAAGAGAAGAGGGGAGTGTTTTCGCGTGTTTCCCCCCCTCACTCCGCACTCACTCGCTCTTCTTTTCCAGCCGCAAAAACCCAAAAAAAGAAGAAAAGAAAAAAAGGAAAAAGAAAAGAAAAAGCTGAGTGTTTCAGAGGGAGAGTCCAGGCGGGATGCGCGCTGCTCCCAAGCCGGATGGCAGTGCGCTCCTGTCGGCTGCGGCTGCTGGAGATCCCCCGGTGCGCAGGACGGAGCCCATGCGCGGCGCTGCCTGCCTGGATGCGTGGCTGGCTGCGTGATAAATGCGGGAGTGCGGCCACCTAGCTCACAGCTGCTGCGGCTGCAGGAGCGAGCAGAAACTCTGAGCGCACAACTAGAGCTGGAAGAAGCAGAAAATAGACGAGACGCTTTGATTGACTGGCGGTTTGATGCGGTGATTGGCTGCTTTCATCCGCGATAATTAGGAAACAAACACAGGTGCGTCTCCACGAATCACCCAAACCCGCATTTATTTCATTAATTCCCATCAAAATCCCCACGCAGTCCACGCAGGGGGACATGTTAAAGTTTTTCTGTATTTGCGTTAATTTGAGCGAAAAGTTTCCTCACAAAACAATAAAAACATCCAGAAAACAAGAACATGAACGTGTTTTAAAGAAGAAATATCCCGTTATGGGGGGGAGAGCTACAAAAAGGTCACCACTGAAGAAGCCGCTGGATATGTTCAATGGAAAGTTTAGTGGAAGGAAAAAATGTGAGAAAAATTTGCAAAACAGTGAAAAAACAACAAACGTGTCCAAAAATACTTTATGTATTTAACTGGTTTAGTCACAAAATTTAATTAAAATAAAAATGTGAAGTAAATTATAAAAATACTTTATTTCCTTCATATAATATTTTGATGACTGAAAATTATTGAGAATGGAAACCAAAATATTAATCAACATGTTGAACCACAAACATGTAGCAGCTGAAGAGGCTGGATGGATCTATTCAGATATCAGTGGAAAGTTCAGTAGAAGGAAAAAATGCAGGAGAAAAAAGGTGCAAAAAAGAACAAACTTATCCACAAATAGTTAATTTATTAAAGTGATTTAGTTGCAAGAAATACAAAAATTAAAAAAAGTAAATTTAATTTTATGGATTTAATTTTTTGGGGTTTGAGGTTGAGCTGGCTAGACATATTAGCAGAAAGTTAAGTGGAAGGAAAAACTGCGGCACAAAAATACAAACTAGAATAACTGCAGCTTTCAGAGGATTATGAATGAGTGTCTGAAGTTCTGATTTTAATGTAAATGTAAATGTTTGCTTTGTTCTAAAACTATTTGATCAGATCAGATTATCACCATCCGCCCCCTGGTGGAAGACTGGAGTATTGCACGTTGGCTTCCCTCAAACCCAAAGCCTTTCCTTGGAGTTTTCCTGCTGTAAATATTCAAGTTTTATGAATGTGGCTCAAAACAAATTAAAAACATAACACTTTAGAAATTATACAATAAATTACTTTAAATTTCATTAAAAGTTTTTCTTTCAGAACTTTTTACTCATTATTTGAGCTTTATTCTCAATTTTCTGATTTTATTGTAGCAATATTAAGACTTTTTTCTTGTACAACTTTATTCTCGTAATATTTAAAATTTATTTCTCATGACTTTATTTTCAATTTTATGACTTTACTCTCACATAATGCCAACTTTATTCTCATCCTTTTATAACTTTAATTTTGTCATTTTAAGGGCCACAAACGGCCCGCGGCCCTCACCCTGCACTTCAGGGGTTTTTCTCTGACCCACAGCATGATGCTGCCACCACCAGGTTCACCAGGAGGTTTGTTGGTCTGAACGCCTGAAAGTCCCAAATCTGAAAGTTACGCAGGAGCTAAAGGGGCTAGCCAGCTAGCTGGTAGCAGCATGTAGGTAATGATAATAAGATATACAGAAGTTATACGGAACTACACACACGGTAAAAATAAAGTGCATCATCTTTAAGCAAATATTAGGGATAAGAGAATAAAATCTTAAGATTACAGGTTTATCCTTGGAATATTGACTTTATTCACATTATTTCAACTTTATTTTTGTACAAGTTCATTATCAAAATATTATAACCAATTCGCATATTTTTACAACTATTTTTTGTACAAGTTTCTAATCAAAACATTGACTTCATTCTCATAATCCTACAGCTTTATTTTGTATTATTATGAATCTATTTTCATATTATATTATTAAAGAAATATTAGCAGGTAAATAGACCTGGTAACTATTAAAGTTTACTGTTTTCTGAAAGATAATCCCTTCAAATAAACTATAAATTGATTAATTCTGCAGATTATGTTTGAATATTTCAACCAAAAAAAAAAGACAGCTAAAGGTAACAGTTTGAAAACTTCAGACAGTATTTAAAATGATCACAAAAACCTAAAAAAGAAAGAAACTGCTGATTTAAATGTTTAATTTGTTTTTAGCAGGTTTATTTTGTATTTTTTTCTGTCTGAGCAGCAGAATAAACTGGTTTTATCAGCGTGTGAAAGGCGGGAGAAGATTTAGAAGAACAGTTTAGTCTGAGTTTCATCCTTGAGTCTCGGCAGAACGAACAGTTACAGTCTGACACCGTTTCTCCGACTGAGCGGGTCAAACAACAACCAGATTCAGAAATAAAAGATTCACCTGGCGTGACGTCCAGAACCGGTCCGTTTCCACTCAGACGCTCCAAACTTCAACTCTGAGAAAATATCCTGAAATTAAGACCATTTGTTTCCAGCCTTATGATATTAAATATAAATAGATACATTTAACAGAACTGTAGAAAAGTATTTCTCTTGTCTTTATGTTTTCACGTTTCTCTTCATGTTGTTCAGAAAGAGTAAATTCAATTCCTCGTTTATTGGCTTTAAATAAACTTTTTAAGCCTTAATTACTTTTTTGTTTTGATCGTTTTTGTCGTCTAAATGCAGAAAGGTTGAATTTATCCTCTCCTGTTGCTCCTGGTTGCTTCATTTCTTCAATCTGTTCGGTTTTCTCTACTTCTTATTACGTTTCTCAACATCCAGGTGCGTCTCTAGGCTTTAAGGACCAGGGGGGCTTAGCCCACAGCATGTTAGCAAACGTAGCAGGAAAGCACAAAATTGATCAAACAGCAACAAAACAAATAAATTCCACTTTTAAAATAGAAATAACTTCCACTACAAAATAACTAAACAGTTAATGAACATCGTCACCTTCCTAAAATAATAATCTTTTTGCTGAAATACGATTTAGGCAAAAATAAAAAAATAAAATTTGTCTTATAATTTGTCTTATTTAGCTGAGCTAAAATATGGTTATTTTAATTAATTTCAATAAAATTAATCAAAATACAAAATAAACCTGCTAAACTAAACTTAGACTAAGATAGTTAATATAATTATGCTACGCTTTAATAAAATTATCAAATTACAATTAGCTAAATAATTTTATGAAAATGATGAAAATTTCCCAGCAAACATAATTATAATTTTCTTTGGCTTTAGTTTCCGGAATCTTTTGAAAAACATTTGTGTAAAGTTTAATGTTTGTATCATTTTCTGAGAAATTCTAGTCGTATTTCACAAAATCACATAGAATATTATATAAAGATAAACTGACAGATTTCTGATCAAATTTTAACTAAAAATAATAGTTTATATGATTAAAAAAATAACTTGAGTGTTGATGTGACATCCTAGCTGTTGTTTTTCTAGCAGTAGCATCATGCTTTCTGCCAATGTTAGCGCTGTGTGCTAACTGTTAGCTCCTTGAATATATAATCATTCTGCATATTTTGAATATTACTGATACATAAACAGCTGGACATTGTTTAATCATTTTTATCTTTGGGAACAAATTAACCAAATACATCCAGAGACGTTCTTGGTGCTAGCGTTAGCTAACTTGCTAACGACGTTGAGGCTTTTTTTACAAGACATGTTTGTTTGTGTTTTGGTAGCATTTTCTGCCTCCAATACAAAAACATTTTTAATCAATTTGGGAATAAAAAGTTTAGATGATTGAAATCTGAAAAGAAAAAAATGTAAAAGCAAAACAAGTAAACTTTATGCAAAGCTAACAAGCTAATTTAAAAGGTGATGAGAAGTTAGGAAAGCTAAATAATAAGACAGGCTAAAATAGTCCAGGTTAAGACAAAGCTTAGACATTTCTAAAGTCTCATTTTGTTTTTCCAGACCATCTAGACGGCGCAGGAACCCGGACCACGCTGGTTTGTTTTGAAAAGCATTACAAGCATGACCACAACTGAGACGTAGCTGGAAACTCAGAACGTGTGGTGAAAGTTTTTAGCACCTATTCAGACCAGCTTTCTTCCTGCTCTGAATCAGTGCTAATAAAAACACACACATTCAAACACAAAAGCCCTGCAGGAAAGCTGAGCAAGCAAACACACACACACTCACACACACATCCCCTCTGTGGTCCAAACAGCGTGTTTTTGCCAAACACCTGTGTAATCGTCCAGCTGTGGGGCATGGTGGGAAGTGAGGAGGGAGAACTGGATACCACACAGCTAACAGCTAGCAGCTAACGGTTATTAGCTGCATGTACACAGCAAAGCTTTGGTTGTCAGTGTTTGGTTCTCAAATCTGACTTAATGGATTAAACTGTTCATTTATTCTGCTGTAATTTCAACCAAAAAACGCCAAAAGGTGGAACGTCTTAGAACTTTGTTTCAAGTTTGTTTCAGGTTAACAAACCAACCAAGCATCGATAAAACAGTGGAGGTGCTAAATGATGACTAGCTTAAGTTAAACAGCCTAAATATAATAATGCAAAGTATAAGCAGCTAAGCCAAGGTTTGGTTAGCTTAACTAGAATGAGCTATTAATGATTAGCTAAAGTAAACATTTAAGTAAAATTAAGACAAACTACAAATAGCTAAGCTAAAGTCATTTTAATTTACATTAAACAAGATGATGCTAACTATTATTAGCTAACTAAGCCAGCTAATATAGCTAAGGGAACCTAAGCTAAGAAATTATGAGCTAAGCTAAGCTAATACATGACTATAAACTGAAAATGTAAAGGTATGTTTATGTTTTCTCACTTTTATACCAAATTTCTATATCATAATTTCTATGATAAACTGCAATTGTCAGTTTAAACGTTTTCTGTGAAAAATATTCTGTTTTCTTGGTGTAAAATTTGAAAATGATTATTTCTAATTTCTCACTTCACATTATTTAGACTAATTGTGACGCACATATTAGATTTTTTCACATTATTTTGTCCTCTTTGAGGCTGATGTGTTAGCATGCAGCTAGCCGAACCTCCACCTGATCGCTCAGGTGAATGTGACGACCACTAGCAGCTAAAAACACCTAGCTTCCCTCCATGAGGTGTTTAAACTCGTCCTGTGCGCCTCACTGGGCGTCTCGGCGTTTTTCCTGACAGCAGAAGCAGGCAGATGGCGGGAGGCAGCGGTTTACACAGGTGTCTCCAGTTTGTATTTACTGTAAATGTGTTCGCCAGAAGGTGACGGAGTTTGAAGCTGAGGTTAAGTTCAGGTCAGTTTCTGTAAAACTCTCCAACCAGCGCTCACATTCATGCAGAAACAGAAAACTTTAAAGAGAAAAACGCCACATTTACATTTTTCTGACTATGTTTTATACATTTCTACAGTAAATTCATGATTTACATTATTAAATCATGTCATTCTTTCTTCATAAATATTTAATTAGGTGTCTAGCAGAACTTGGAAATAGTTTCAAGAGTGCAGTCATTTTGTAACAAGATGCAAATCGTGTGAAAATGAGAAACTTTATTAAAATGAGAAACCTCAGTTAATGGGAAGTTTTTTATCTTGTAATAAAGTTTCTCATTAAAACAAGAAAAGTTTCATTCAATGTGAAACACAAAATAAGTTTCAATGAGAACTTTCTCATTAAAATCTAATTATAATGAAATTAAAAACTCATTATGACCATATTTAAAATGTTTCTCATTAAAACAAGAACATTTCATTAAACTTTCTCGTGACAAAACGAGAAAGTTTCTCATTAAACTAGATGAGTTTAATATCCTGCAGATGTTAAAGTTTTTGAAAAATGTAAAATTATGATTAATTGAAGACGCATAAAATGGATCAAAATGAAGAAAAGTTTCTCTCCGTTTCTTCCAGACGACGTCTAAAAAGCTGTTTTACGATTTTTATTATTCATTTGGTTCAAATTAAAACGAGATAATTTTTACCCTTAATCTGGCACTGAAAGGCTTCCGTACACCAGAAACAGGACAGAGCCACAAAAACTTTCTAAAAATACCAACAACAAAACAAAACGTGTTTATTTTCACCAGCAGCTGATTTATGGATTCAGACGGAGATTCTGCTGACCGAGGAGCGACTGAGCGCCGCCGAGCTAACGCAACGCCGCGTGTCGAAGTGTGTGTTGTCGTGTGTCGCCTTGTGTGTTGTTGTGTGTCTCTCTGTGTGTGTCATTGTGTGTATCATCGTGTGTTTGTTTCTAATACTTTGTTTATACCACTTTGTGGGGACCAACTGCTTCTTATGGGGACCGAAGCCTGGGCCCCATAAGAGGAAATGCTGCTTTTGGGTCCGGGGTCAGATTTAGGACTAAGGTTTGAATTGGGTTTTGGTTGGTGTTGGGGTTAGGTATGTAATGGTTAGGATAAAGGTAAGGTTAAGGTTTAGGCTGTAGAAATGAATGGTAGTCAATGGAAAGTCCCCACAGAAAGCTGCACAAACATGCGTGTGTTGTTGTGTGTGTTGTCGTGTGTGTTGTTGTGTGTGTTGTTGTGTGTGTCACCGTGTGTGTTGTTGTGTGTGTTGTCGTGTGTGTTGTTGTGTGTGTTGTCGTGTGTGTTGTTGTGTGTGTTGTTGTGTGTGTTGTTGTGTGTGTTGTTGTGTGTGTCACCGTGTGTCGTTATCTGTTTGGAGGCCTAAAGCGACACTGCTGAGTCAGCAAACAGAAAGCAGGAAGAGAGGCGAACGCTGCTGCAAGGCATTCTGGGAGGAAAAGAAGCAGTTGATGCTGAATCCTCCTGTAATGGAGGCGTTGGCGTTTGGTTTGGTTTCGCAGGCCGTCGTGGTTCCTGAGTGAAGTGTGTTTATTTGGAGCTGCGGAGGCTCAGATCCGACATAAAAAGATCAGAACCACTTCAGAGAAACGCCGAGCTGCAGCCGGGACAAAACGTTACGGAGAAGCAGCTCAAAACCAAAACCTGGAACTGAATCAGGAGCCGATTTACTGAGAATCACCAGAGATTTATAAACACAAAGTTTTCATGATTTACTAATTATGGTGCTTGTTTGGTACAATTCAAACATCAAAATGATTTAAACAATAACTAGTAAAAGTAGATTTACTTACTAAAACCATCGTCTGATGGACTGAAATAAAGAGTTAAGTGGAAATTTTGGTATTTTAAGGATGAAAATAATTTATATAAAAGATCATTCCAATTCGGTTTCTTTCAGTATAAACTAACAAAAACTACAAGTGTGTCTAAATTTGGTCAATATTTGGTTAAACTGAGTTTTTATTCATCTAAGTTACTAAGAATATACGGAAACTTCACTCAGGACTAAAATAGTATTTAGTAAAAAGAAATACTAAAGTACTGATGACAACATGAATTATTAAAAGTAAAAATTGCTTAATGTAAAACTGGAAAAAAACATTCAGAAAAAGTTATTTTAGGTCAGTTCTTAATTTCTGTACATACACACGGTTTTGAACAGTTGTTGTATTAAATCGTGGTTAAATATATTCCAGTGGGGCGAGCTGTGATGGTGTAGAGGATAGAACAACCCACATTTGGAGGCCTTGACGCAGCGGTTGCAGGTTCGATTCCCTGACCCAGCCGACCTTTGCTACATGTCTTTGTTTACCTGTCAGCCTGCTGTCATGTAAAGGACACTAAAGACCCCCTGGAGGGGGAAAATACATATTCCAGGGTTTTGTTTATTGTCCGCATTTTTTTCTTTTTTTTCTTACATTTTTTGCGTCAGAGGTTTTGCAGGGTTTGTTTGTTGCTCCAGAAATATTGTTAATACAATAAAATACTTTGTCTCTTATCTAAATAAATAAATGTAAGAATTTCTATTCTTGAACTACAGAGAGGCCAAACAAAATGATCCAGAGGGCCACAAATGGCCCCTGGGGCCACACATTGGGCATCTCTGCCTTACTACATAATAAAAATGTTTAGAATAATATTTAGATTTACTCTTTTCACATTCCTTATGATTTAAATAAATCTTGTTCTGCATGTTAATTGTAATTTTTTTTTACTGTTTTCCATCAACGGTCTAGAAAATTAGCTGCTAAATCAGCATCTTTACCTGGTACATTTATGCTGATTAATATGCATTTTCCTCTTTATGAAAACTAAGATCTTTAAATCTGAATTTGCGTCAGAGAATGTGTCTGTGGGGCGAGGAACCTCCAGGTGAGTCGGAGGTTTCTGCTTTGATGCTCAGAGTGTTTTCAGGTTTTTTAAGATCCGTTGCTGAGCAGATTTATTTTTAGCTTCTTCCTCTCAGTAAAAGCCCAGACTCAGATTTTTGGCTGCCGCACGGCGGAGCGCCATCTGCCTGTTGATATTTAAACAAAAGGTCACTCATTGTTGGAAATCTTAGCTTCCAACAACTCATCAAATTGTGTTTGTGCTTCTATATGTGCGAGCTGTAAATGAGCAGATTGCAGAGTAATCTCTGGATGGTTTTTTTTCCATTTTTCACTGAAATACATTAGACTTTTTATTATTGTCAGTTTCATTGCAATCAGATTTTATGTGCATAAAAATGCTGTTTTTTATTTTAAATAATTATATTGTGGACAAAGCGAGCTAGCTTGTCAAATCGCTCAACAGCTTCAGCCCAGAAATATTAAGCTGATACAAAGCTAGCTCTACAAATCACAAGCTAGCCAGCTAGTTGGACACTAATAACTTTAATCTATTAGCTCACTAACTCCTCTTACAGTAAAGTAATATTTTGATAATGTGAATTTATTTATACATAAAAACATCAGATGTTGACAAAAGTGCTGTATAATTCATTTAAATGAAGCAATATAAGAATAATAATAATAAGGAAAATATATTTAAAAGTAAGGTTAAAACCAAATACAAATATAATCTATTGAACCTACAAGGCAGCCAGCTAGCTAACTTGTTGTGAAAGCTGACATAAATTAAACTAGCTAGCATACAATTTGATTTAGCTTGGAAACAAGACCGTGAACCTGATAAGTTTTGAAATTATTTTTGCTAAGTTGTTAGATAACGGGCTAATCAGAACGTGAAAACAAAAAATATTTGCTAGCAAATAAGCTAACTACCCAACTAGTTAAAGAATAGTTAGTTAGCCCAAAAGCTTACATAACTTGCTAATAAGCTGTGTTGTTTGAGCTAGCCAGCTAATTAGCGATCCAGCTTTAGCTTACTGCCCTGACAGTTGTGATTGCTAACTGAAATCATGTTGGTGTTTCTCAGTCTCATTAGCCAACTTAAATTTATTAGCTCACAGTGAACTAGTGTTGGAAAGTATTAGGTTAGCAAAGACAGCAAGCAAACATCTTGTGAAAGCTAACATAAATGAAGCTAGCTAGTAAAACCCAAACATTTTGATTTAGCTTGGCAACAAGACTGTAGTGATGCTGAACCAGAGAAGTTTTAAATCTATAAGCTAGCTAGGTAAAGCTAGCTAAATCTTGTCCTGCATGTTAAAAGCAAACTTAGTTAGAGGATAAGCTAGTTAGCACAAAAGCTTTACAAATAACTAGCTAGTAAGCTACATAGTTAGCAAACTAACTGTAGTGACTGTGAACTCGTCATGTTGAGATTTAACTAAATAACTACCAAGTTCTCCGTCAAATCATTGGGGGATAAAAATAACTTAATTTTTAATAAAAATGTAAACTGTTTAGTTTAATTTAATTTCAAAGAAAGCTTCATTGTTTTCATGCTGTAACATTAAAGTCAGTCCAAGGACGACAGCGAAAGCAGAAACGGTTCCAGAACCTTCTACCGGTCAGCATGAGCCCAAACAAAAGTTAGACACAACATCCATTATGCAACACGTTCAGGAAAACATGTTGCCTCAGAACCACCAGTTCAGGTCCAACAGATAAAAACTGGGTGACATTTTCACACAAGGCTACGCCTGAAACTACAAAACCAGACCGTTTTCATTTAGCATTTTATCTGCTGCTCGGCTGAATTATGTTGCAGCTTCAGAAAATCATTACAATCTCTTGGTAAGTTTAAGCTAACATTGTACCAGTTCAAGTGTTTATTTGAGTCCTAAACATGCAGAAAACATGAGAATCTGTTAGCCTGGATCAGAAATGTTTAGCTACTGGCTAAAAAACATCAGACCACAAACCTCAATTTGGGTTTGGTTTGAATGTGAACGCCAAGCGGACCAGAGACCGCGCCAAAAGCAGGAAGTGGACTGCAGCTCAGGGCATTCTGGGTAATTACAACCAAAGCTAACATGCTAGCCTAGCGCTAGCAGCAGAAATGTCTCCTGGTCTTCAGCCAAAGACTAAAGAGAAATCCTCCAACAGTAAAATCTGACGCCTCCATCTTGTTTCCATCTGGTGAAGAAGGAAGTTGCTCTCAGAGTCTTCAGAGGTTTTTGTGTGGTTTCCTTCAGTGGTTCTTGGTGCAGCGCCCCCACAGGCCAGGAGGGGAACAGGCTGGTTTGACTCAAATGATGCAATTTTAGTCCCCTATTAAACGAGATCAGATGTTAAACACCTCCAGGTGAATATCTGCATCTACAATCGGTGAGTTTATCTTCTGATAACGTGAAAAGCTGGGTTATCGCATCGCTGAGCGTTTTTTAAATTAGCAACAAGGTGGTGACAGGAAGCTCAACGCCAGCGTCTCCACAGCGCTGGAAAGCAAACGGCTAATTGTTACTTTTCAAAGCTCGCCTTGAATAACAAGCTGCTTCGTCCCACATGCACACCGTGAACAGAGCTCCTGCTTTTCATTAACCTTTTCCTTTTATAGGTTCACGTGTGCATTCCTGCTCCGCCGGCCACGGCACACACGCGTCAACACACACATACTGTACATGAGCGCAGCGCTCTGAGGCACAGAAAAAACATTGTTTCACACCAACTAATGGTTTTAATAATGTGTGTTTGTGCGAGGCAATGTGTGCGAGAGAGGCACACCAAGGCACTTTGCAAAGATTGCTGGCAGCTGCTGGGAAAATACCTACACACACACACCCACACACACACGCACACACACACATGGCGGAGCCTTTGAACAACCAGATGTGGCTTTGCAGCAGGTTGTGAGCATCAGCGCACCAAAGACGGGTGAGAGGAGGGCTGGATCCCAGCTAAACCAGTTAATGGAATACAGATTTCCTCAACCTGCTTCAGCCTGAGGGGACGCACACACACACACACACACACACACACACACACACACACACACACACACACACACACAAACACACACACACACACACACACACACACACACACACACACACACACACACACACACACACACACACACACACACACACACACACACACACACACACACACCCACACTCCTGCTTTCCTTTAGGGTTATGATAAAATGTGACTTTTATTACGGGTTTATTTTCATAATTCTGTCAACATTTGTGCTCGTTTAAAAAGCCATCGACACCATAAACATGAATTATAAATAAACCATAATCATCTTTTCCATCAGTTTTCAGACAGATGTGAATTTAAAAACAGAAAAACGTTTCCAGACACGCCTGACTTAAAGAAAGGAAGTGAACACCATATATGGAGTGTGGTTGGTTGTAATCATGAAATGATGTGATTTCAGGAAAACTCCTTTAATCTGAACACATCTAAACCCCATTAAATATCTACTAATATTAATAAAAATCTGCCTCTGGATTCCAGGAGTTCTTCTAGAAATTAAATCATTTTGAATCTCTTTTCACATTGATATAATTCAGTAAAATATTGATAAAAACTGATTGGATTTGATTGATAAAATAAGATTTAAACACAATTAATTTCTGAAGTTCTTGTCGTGTCTCCCAGTTGAGTACAGGGCCACATACTAATCTATGGGGGACCAGATTTGGCCCCCGGGCCTCAAGTTTGACACATGTGATCTAAGACATTCAGCTGTTTGTGAGCATAAAGTTAATAAGAAAAATACTTTCACAGTTTTTTTCTCTTTTTGTTTCAGAACAAAAAGAGTTTTTAGATCAGTTGCTGTCATTAAATCATTTAAATAATTAACTTAAAGCTTAATTTTAGAGCCAAACATGTGAGAAAACTAACTGGATATGTACCAGCAGGGCGGCCATTTTGTTAGCTTGCAGCTAAACACTTATGAGTGAAACATGGAAGAATTATGTGGAGAAAAGTGAGACCTGCACAAACGTATCTGAATGCCAGTGGTGGACACTGCTAACTAAAAGGCTAGCTACGCTAAAGCTAAAGCTGTTTGCTTTTTAAATTTAAATGAATTTATTTGGTGGGAACAATGCACATTAACATTTCTGTGAATGTGTCAGAATAAATGTTTTCTTTACGTAACCAAGTTTAAGACAGAAAAAAGCTGATTTGGATGCAGAATATTTGGATTTTCAGTAAAAGTTTTCTTCTGTTAAAACTTGGTTATAAAAACATGAATACTTCGTGTTGTATTGTAGATTCTCCTGTGTAAGAACATTTGATTTTTCACCATGATTACAATTAAAAATCTCCATCTGAATTTACGGGACAAATTTAAATCATTTTTGATTTGCAGTTATGGGCCACACAAAATCAGTTTATGGACCACAAACGGCCCTCGGGCCACACTTTGAACACCCCTCCACTACAGCATTGCAACGATTTATAACTTCATTGTTTTAATGTTTTGGTATTTCCATTTTCTTCTCCTTTCTGACTTATCAGAACCGAACTCGAAGCCGCCGTCCGTGAAACTTTTCATCTCGTCTGAAAATAAACGGCGCAGGCGATGAATTTCTGTGCGAAGCTCGTTATCGTTTCCTACCTGGGAAGTGTGAGCCGCAGCACACCTTAGAGGGAAACGTGTCGGGAGCGACGAGGAAAGGTGAGAAGCTCAGAGCGGGAAAGAAAGCGGCTCCCTTCGGGGAAGTTTTCACCTGAGAGGCGTGAAAAAACAGAGCTGGAATCCCAAACCGGATCGGATCTGCAGGGAGACGATCTGCGGTCACCTGATTGTTCAAAACTTCAACAAATCAACAGATTGAACAATTTCTTCAGTGAAATGTTGTTTCAGAGAGACGATTAGCATCTTCGTCTCACTGGAAGATTTGAGAAAAAAAACAAAAAATTAAATGATTGATAGAAGTTACAATTGAATATTTTTAGCTAAAATTAGCAATAATACACAATTTCAGAAGTAAAAAATGTAAACTGTCAACTGAATAAAGTCCAACATCTGTGCTGCAGTAACAGATTTGGCCCATTGGAGGGCGATATAACACCTGGCAGGTGTCAACATAGTTTAAAATAGAACTTTAGCATTAGCTCCTGCTAATGACTATGTTGGTGTAGCACCGTAGCATTAGCTTCTGCTAATTACTATGTTGGTGTAGCACCTTAGCATTAGCTCCTGCTAATTACTATGTTGCCATAGCGCCTTAGCATTAGCTCCTGCTAATTACTATGTTGGTATAGCGCCTTAGGATTAGCTTCTGCTTATTACTATTAGCACTTTAGCAAAATTTGTGTTTATCATTAGCCTTTAAGCTAATGATAAAGCTAACATAGCTAACTTTTGAGCTAGTGGTGAACAACTGGATTTTAATCCGTTCATTAGATGTTTTTTAAATTTCCTCTTTAGTTTGTATTTTAACCTGTTTAGTTGTGAGTAGATCTTAGTTAAAAAATGTTCTAATTATAAAGATTAGAAGCTAATTATGTTTTTTTGTAGCTGAAATGTGCATAATTAGATATTAATTATAAAAGTTTTCTTTTGAAAATTTTTGAAAGTTTGATGTTGGCCGCTAACGCTAACGCGGCTAACAGGTTAAAATATTCAGTGCTTTCCATGGTTTCACTCATCT
This sequence comes from Gambusia affinis, assembly GCF_019740435.1. NCBI lineage: Eukaryota > Metazoa > Chordata > Actinopteri > Cyprinodontiformes > Poeciliidae > Gambusia > Gambusia affinis. Next base: position 25,012,260 of record NC_057884.1, read on the forward strand.
GACAGTCCAGTTTATCAAGAGAGAGCAAATAAACCACAGGCAAATTACAGGCTGAATGTGTGTGTGTGTGTGTGTGTGTGTGTGTGTGTGTGTGTGTTTGCTCTCTAACAGAGAGGACTGAGCCATCAAAGCGCTGTGGTTCTGCTGCGGTCGGGTTCTGACGTCAGCGCGCTGCTCCAGGTGATGCTGCCATCTTCAACGTTTACAAAGTAAAAACTGAAAATGGCCAAACGTTCCTCCTCCTCCTGTCGTTAGTGAAGCTGAAACGAATGAACTCGTTTGATAGTTTGGTGTTTTCGTGGCGAATCGTTCGGTTGCTTCACTGGTTCGTTTTCCTCCTGCAGCTTCATGATGTATTCTGGGAAATCCTCTGGTTTTGGTTTGGAGTCGGCATGTGGAAAAGCTCAGTAACATCTGGAGCGCTGGAAGACCTGCAGCAGGGAGGGGCCACGACATACACACACACACACACAGACACACACACACACACACACACACTGCGCTGACCACAGGTGGCTGCTTATTTTAGACCCGGTCCTCTGAGTTCAGGGAGAAACGCGGCTCTGATGAGCAAAAACTGATCACATTTATCATGAATAAAAGTGAAAATATGTTCATTTATAAGTGGCAGCAGCTTGTAATAAATAGTTAATTAATCTAGATTAACAGATTAATTTCTACCTCTTTAGAAATTACAATTAGAGTAATTTAAAGTTCCCGTACCAGGATGGGAACTTTGAGTTTTCTCTAAAATAAAACCAAATATTTAAAAATAATGAGTAGTTTTCTCCAGTTCAACTCGTCGCTCTTGTTCGACTCAGAGTTTTTTAGCTGCTGTGTCGCACTTTGACCTTTCTGCCTGTGAAAAAGTGAAATCCAAATCATCTTCTCCTGTTTTTCTAGTTCAGTCTGTTTCTGTTTCCTCTGGAATCCAAACTCCTTGATGAAACGTCGGAACCTGGAGGTGAAGCTTCACAGGACGGCTGTGAAATGGAGAGAGAGAGAGGGAGGGAGAGGCAGAGAGAGAGAGAGGGAGGCAGAGAGGGGGAGAGAGAGAGAGGGAGAGACAGAGGGGGAGAGAGAGAGAGAGGGGGTCACATCCTGCTGAATGGGGACCAGATGGGACACACAGGGTGTGTGCGTGTGTGTGTGTGTGTGTTTGTTTCTAATACCTTGTGGGGATCATCTTCCTGACATATACCACGTTATGGGGACCCACTGCTCCTTGTGGGGACCGAAGCCTGGGCCCCATAAGGGGAAACGCTGTTTTTGGGTCAGGGGTCAGATTTAGGACTAAGGTGTGAATTGAGTTTTGGTTGGTTAGGGTTAGGATAAGGGTAAGGGTTAGGATGTAGAAATTAATGGAAGTCAATGGAAAGTCCCCACAGACAGCCGTGCAAAGGCGCGTATGTGTGTGTGTGAGCGTGTGTGTGTGTGTGTGTGAATGCCACTAGTTGGTTTGTGTGATTGAAGGAGGAGCAGCTTTGAAAGGAAATCAGATGGGAGGAAGGTGAAGATGACGGAGCGGAGTTTGGTTGGGTTGTTTTAATGCTGTGTGTGTGTGTGGGTGTGTGTGTTTGTGTGTGTGTGTGACGTCAGGTGCAGCGCAGGTGGGCAGCAAATGAAAAGGTCTGCAAAATAAACACACCTGATCTCAGAGGGAAGAAGCAGCAGAACGAAGGACGGATTATAGGTTCAGGTCAAATATTCCATCATCCATCCATCCATCCATCCATCCAACCATCCATCCATCCAACCATCCATCCATCCAACCATCCATCCATCCAACCATCCAACTATCTATCCATCCATCCATCCATCCATTTTTTCTTTCTCTCGTTTCTCTTCCTTTCTGTCTCGTTCCTCTCTAACCTTTCCTCTCTTCCTCTCCGTTATGCATATTCATAACCCTGAGAATGTCCGACGTGTTTAATCCCTCCCTGGATGTGTGTGTGTTTTCTATCTCACACACACACACACACCCCCCACCCCCCTCCCCCCCCACACACGTCTCCTCCTTAACATCCAGCAGCTGGCCAACAGATGGGGCCCGCAGCCAAAAAAGCAGCTCTCTGCAAAAATAAAAATTTACAAGACGCAAGCAGTGGAATTCATTTAAGGGTAAAGGAGAAGAAGAAGAAGAAAAATAATAATAAGAAGAATTTGATGCTTAAAGTTAAATAATAATCAGTTGTAGATTATGTGATTATTTTTGTAAATTTGTGGTGCTAATTTAAAATTATTTGTGCTCATCAATGACATTAAATGCAACTTTCTTCTTAGCTGCCACATTAATGACAGAAAATATTGTCACGTTGAAGCCCAGCCAGCCGTGGAGTAGAAGTCGGTAACACCGCCACCTGCAGGTGGGAGTTGGAATCACTCAAACCCATTTTTGTAAAAAAAGTTGTAATGAACTCGTTGTGCACCAGCATGAAAAAGTCCATGATCCAGGAATCTCCAGAAACTGGAGCGACTGATTGATGTAACTCTTCTAAAGAGAAGCTGTGGAGGGCCACATTGGGCCCCCGGGCCTCGAGTTTGACATCAGTGCTCTAAACCATCCCATAATATCTGTCTGAATGTTGAAGGCGGTTTTCTTGAACCGGAGTTTGATTAGCGTTCACACTTCCAAACCGAACTGGACTTTTCAGAAAAACGAACCGGAGTCGGACTAAAGCGGACCGGACTGCAAAATGGCTCTTAAATTAATAATTTGGGTTCAGTTATCAGAAGAAAAGCACAGAGTGAGGGTGCAGAATCACAGGTGTGTGTGTGTGTGTGTGTGTGTGTGCGTGTGTGTGTGTGTGTGACCCAGTTTTCCCAACACTTCCCCTCTCCTAGTTGTTAAATCCAAAGGAGCAGCGCTTTGTGTTTCAGTTGTTTGTTGAACTGTTGTTTCTGTCGACAGCAGGGGCTTCTTCTGCGTGTTTGTGTGTGTGTGTGTGTGTGTGTGTGTGTGTGTGTTTGGGTGTGTGCTCCTATTTCCAGGACAAAAAGTCTTCAGTGACCCAATAATGAAACTAAAATAAAAAGGCAGAATTATGCTGCTGCTTTCACCAGCAAAACATTTCCAGTTCCAGCCTGGGACTCTGACCCGGTTTCCTGCTGCTTACACACAGAGGTTCTGTTCAAACTGGAGCAGCGGTTCTGGTTCGGTTCTGCATGGAAAGTCCAGACCTGTCATTCAGAGTCACCTAGATTCGTCCAGAAGTTTACATACACCAAAATCAGAGTTAATTTAAATGACGTGGTAAAGTCCTGATGATGTCACAGCTTTGTAAGCTTGTGATTGGTTTATTCCCAACATTCGTTTGGTCAACAGCTCAAACGAGGCGCTGCACCGAGAACCACTGAAGGAAACGACACAAAAACCTTGAAGACACAGAGCAACTTCCTGCTCCACCAGATGGAAACAAAATGGAGGCGTCAGATTTTAGCGGTTGAAGGATTTCTGAAAACATTTCTCCAGCTAGCGCTAGGCTAACACTTGTTTTGGTTGCATTTACCCAGAATGCCCTGCACTGTAGTCCACTTCCTGCTTTTGGAGTGGTCTCTGGTCCGCTTGGCGTTCATGTTCAAACCGAACCAGAGTTCAGTCCAACTGAACCCAGACCAGTTTGGAGGACCAGAGTTTGATTCTTTGGACTTCAGTTCTTTCCAAATGATGGATCGTCGCCGCGCCTCTCACTGCGTCTCCACACCTTTGGTTGGAATCAAGTTTTTCACAGGAAAACCTGTTTCATTCACATGAGGAAATTCACAAAATTCATCCTGGCAGCTAGTGTGTGTGTGTGTGTGTGTGTGTGTGTGTGTGTGTGTGTGTGTGTGTGTGTGTGTGTGTGTGTGTGTGTGTGTGTGTGTGTGTGTGTGTAACAACATACGCTTCAACACGCCGGTGGCAATAAATCTGTGTGTTTGTTCTCCATGTTTTATCAAGCCGTCCTGTTCAGATGCTTTCCAACATTTATCACCAGTTTTCTTTAGAGGCTGAGGGAGGTAGGGTGGGTCGGCGGTCGGTCGGTCGGTCGGCGGTCGGTCGGTCGGTCGGTGGTCATTCGTTTTGACAAATGTTTCCATCCGGTTGTGACGCTTTAACTCCTGATGTTTTCTGTTTATCTCTGATTGTTTCTGGGAGGCACCAGTTTTAGAGACACAACTGGAGATTTGAGTGTTTTTCACTCAAGTAAAAGTGAAAATTACAGCATCGTAAAAATACTCTTAAAAGTAAATATTTTTTAAAAGCTATTGAAGTAAATGTAACCAGTTACTACCCAACTTTGAAATGTCCAGTTTCTGAATCACAGAAAACATGAACATGAGAGCAAAGAGAAGGAAGAGAAAAATGAAAACTAAAATAAAGGAGTTGTAGAGGATGATGAGCTGCTGATGAAGAAACGCTGACGGGTCTCGTTCAGGTGTTGCTGTGACACATTCAGGTCCCAGAGGAGCTGCAGGTGCAGACGGCTCCATCTGCGCTTCACATCACCACACACACATCTGATACAGGAGTGTGTGAGACGTTTCTGTGGATTCACACTCCGCTGCTCAGCGTTCAGCGCTGACATTAAATCTAAATCAGGCAGACACCAGTTACACCAGTTACACCAGTAACCAATCAGTTAATCAGTTACCAACCAGTCATTACCATTAAAGTAACAACAGACTTTATTTTATTTTATTTTTAGTGCTTGTAGAGCCAGTAACGATCCAGAACCAGTAAGGAACCAGTAAGATCCGGAGCATCAGAGCTGCTCTGTGACCTTGGCTGCAGTGAAGGTCGTCCTGCTCTGACATGCTAATGGCGGCGCGTCCTGCCGGCTGCTTGATGCTGATTGGCCGCCGCTGCTGTTTGCGTGTTTCATGAATCAGAATGAGATGAATCGTTAAATATGAAAATATGGCAGGCGGCCGCCTTGACGCTCCTCACCCTGACAGCAGACATCTGCTGCGGCCTGTGGAGAGACGCAGCGCACAAAATGTCTCATCTGCATTCATCCTGGCTTTTCCCCGACAGCCATGCATTACTGCTGCTGCAGCTGCTGCTGCTGCAGCGCGGTGGAGCCGCAGCTCCTGTCAGGGTGGAAACATGGAGGAAGTCTCTGGAGGAGGGGAAGCGGCTGACGGCGAGCGGCGCCCGGGTCTGATTAAAACACAGCTAATACTTTAATGAAATATTAACACAGTTAGCTGTAATTAAATTAAAAGGCGAGCCGGCAGTGAGATTAGCGGCCATGTCAGAGCAACCTGAGGAGGATAACCTCCCCCCGCATTAGCAGCAGCTTAGCCGCTCCGCTGCTGCACCAATCAGCAGCCTCGTAATGAGCGCGCTCAGACCGTCTCTGACATCATGCTAATGATCAGAGCGGCGCAGGAAGACGCTAAAGCTACAGCCTGCTGAGGATTCACTACAAATATGCTTCATTATATTCAGACACTGATTAACATCAGTTACCTCAGCCTGGAAAGTTCTGGAAAGTTATTCCAGGAAGCAACAAGTTAGAAATGATTGTAATAGATTTACACTGATCCCCATAGAGACATAAAGTTTACATACAGGGTCAGGAAAGAAGGGATGGCTTGTTTGTATCAACAGGTAACATCTCATCACATGAGGTACCACAGGGACCAATCCTGGGAACCCAGGACTTGAAGGGGCAGCATTATGTGTTTTCCAGGCATGTTGTGCAATTCTATAAAATAATCAGGAAACTATGTTAGCTTCAGTTGTTATGAAAAGTGCTGTATATGTCAAATAAGAATTTTACTTTCTGATTTAATGCCTTGAATTTGCCTCTCTGTCTCTTTAAGAAGCTCCTGCTGTTTCTGAAGCTCCGCCTCCAGGAAGTCATGCCAACATGGCTCCTCTATTAACCCTTTAACAACATTTTTACCAGTGTTTTTCTGAGCAGCAGCTCCTGTCACGAGCTCAACAGAAGTTTGCTAATTGCTGCTGGCTAGTCTGAAGGAGCTGAGTGAGGGAGGAGCTCCGCCTCAAAGGCGGGGCTAGGACCACCCAGGTAATTTGCATGGATAGATGGTTGGATGGCTGGTTGGTTTGTTGGATGATTCAGTGATTTGTTGGCTGGATGCATGGTTGAATGTATGGATGTATGGTTGGATGTTTTGTTGGTTGGATGTTTTGTTGGATGCCTGGTTTGATGTCTGGTTGGATGTACTGTTAGATGTGTTGTTGGATGTATTGTTGGATGTACTGTTGGATGGATGTCTGGTTGGATGTATTGTTGGATGTGTTGTTGGATGTATTGTTGGATGTATTGTTGGATGTCTGGTTGGATGTATTGTTGGATGTGTTGTTGGATGTATTGTTGGATGTGTGGTTGGATGTATTGTTGGATGTCTGGTTGGATGTGTGGTTGGATGTATTGTTGGATGTGTGGTTGGATGTATTGTTGGATGTCTGGTTGGATGTGTGGTTGGATGTATTGTTGGATGTCTGGTTGGATGTGTGGTTGGATGTATTGTTGGGTGTCTGGTTGGATGTCTGGTTGGATGTGTGGTTGGATGTATTGTTGGATGTCTGGTTGGATGTGTGGTTGGATGTATTGTTGGATGTCTGGTTGGATGTGTGGTTGGATGTGTGGTTGGATGTATTGTTGGATGTGTGGTTGGATGTGTTGTTGGATGTCTGGTAGGATGTGAGGTAGGATGTCATGATGGATGTATTGTTGGATGTCTGGTTGGATGTGTGGTTGGATGTATTGTTGGATGTGTGGTTGGATGTATTGTTGGATGTCTGGTTGGATGTGTGGTTGGATGTCTGGTTGGATGTGTGGTTGGATGTCTGGTTGGATGTGTGGTTGGATGTGTGGTTGGATGTCTGGTTGGATGTGTGGTTGGATGTGTGGTTGGATGTATTGTTGGATGTCTGGTTGGATGTGTGGTTGGATGTATTGTTGGATGTCTGGTTGGATGTCTGGTTGGATGTGTGGTTGGATGTCTGGTTGGATGTGTTGTTGGATGTCTGGTTGGATGTCTGGTTGGATGTGTGGTTGGATGTCTGGTTGGATGTATTGTTGGATGTCTGGTTGGATGTCTGGTTGGATGTGTGGTTGGATGTCTGGTTGGATGTATTGTTGGATGTCTGGTTGGATGTCTGGTTGGATGTGTGGTTGGATGTCTGGTTGGATGTATTGTTGGATGTCTGGTTGGGTGTCTGGTTGGATGTGTGGTTGGATGTCTGGTTGGATGTGTGGTTGGATGTATTGTTCCTCCTGTTGGTTCAACAACCCCAGACTAAATTCTCTCTCCTCCTCCATTGGTGCATCGTCGGCCGCGACGGCGATTGAAGGTTCTTTGATTAATGTCCGGATGCAGCAAGGGGAGCGGAGCGCCGATCTTCTGTGGTATTAATTAAACCGCCGCTAACATCCTCACCCGTCACACACGGGGGGAGTGTGGGAAAACGAGCCGAATCGCACGGCAGCAGCTAGAAACCAACAAAAAGAAGAAGAAACCCTGGAGGTTCACTGGAGGGAGGATACAGGCGAGGCGGAAAGATATCAACGAGTGTTATCAGGTCATTTCCTATGGAAGGAGATTAGGGCCAAGAGAAAAAAACATGGAAATCTAACTTTAATTTTCTGAGATCAAAAGTCAAAATTCTGAGATTACAGTCTGAATTCTGATATAAAGTCAAAATTTTCAGAAATAAAATCTGACTTCAGAGTGTGAAGTCAAAATGTCAGAATTCTGAATCTAAAGTAAAAATTCTGATATTAAAGTCAGAATTCAGGGAAGAAAGTCCAAATTCAAAATTATGAGGAAAACAATTTGAATTTTCATTGTAAAATCAAAATTCTGAATTTAAAGTCAAAATTCTGATATATAAAGTCTATTTAGTTGGTTCAAACTTGAGGTAAGCTAACTTCCTAATATTTCAGAATAGGAAAAGTTTTCTTGTTGCTGCAACTTTATCCAACTAAAAAGAAACAAAACTAGAGTTATAATCTAGATGCACAGCCTCAGTTACAGCAGATAGAAACCAGAGATCAGGCTGAAATCTGGGTTTGGACATTCATAGTCACATAAAGACGGTTACAAAATAAGCCTTCTATCAGCTGAAGAACGTTTCGCTCTGCTGCTGTTGTGTGAGCCCTCAAGAAAACTGCAAAACAGCTGAAACACTGACTTGACTGATTGGAGCAGCTCTTGATTATTAATAATTAGAATATTAATTAGTTTTTGTTGATCACTTTCTTTCATTTTGCTCCTTGAATGTTTATTTACTGATTGTTGTTTTGTTTTTGTACGGCATCCTGTTAAAGGTGTATTTAGTTTTCACTCCCTTCAGTTGTAGAAATCCAAACAATCCTCCTTTTAGGACATCAGTCTGAAATATTAAAACCCAGAAATGATCATTTAATTGTAAACAAAGAGAGAAGCTCCTACAGCGTATTGTGTTTTTTTTTTTTAACGCCTGGCAGCCAATTGAACTCCGGTTTCAGAAATACTAATAGACATAATTACATCCGTTTGCTTTATCAGGCGCAGGAACGTCGTTCGGGCGTCGCCGCGTCGCTCAGCCGCCGCATTTCAAAGCGTTCGCCGTCGGCCGCTCGCTCTCAGATAACGAGACTTCCAGATGTAATTACAAAACTGTTTTCTGGAAACCGCCTCCGTCACTGCAACACACACACACATGTATGTAAATACATGTATAAACACACACACACACACACACACACACACACACACGTTTCTTTGCATCTGCTCTAATATTAGCCCAGTTTGCACAGATAAGGATCAGTTGATGGATTTACAGAATTATGGCTGGGATTAATAAGAATTTCCTGCATATGTGGAACCGTGTGTGTGTGTGTGTGTGTGTGTGTGTGTGTGCGCGTGTGTGCGTGTGTGTGTGTCATCATGCTATCAAGCTAAGCTCTCACTTATAAGGTCAACTTAGAGTCAACGCCTCGTTTACCGTGTTTGTTGTTGGAGTTTTGGAGGAAGTCACCCAACGTGACGCCACGTTTCATCAGAGTGACTCTGAAAAATATAAAACAAAAATAAAATTTGTCTCACTTTTTCCCCAAACACTTGGACTGAGAACGAAACCTTATTTTATATCCCAAATAGCTGAGAGCTTCTTTGCAAGAAGATTCATCTCAGAATATTTCTAAAAAACTTGAAAAGTTTTGAGCTCCAAAATTATGAAGTTTGTGTGCGGATGGCTGGTTGGTCAAAAAGTCAAAAAGTCAAAAAATTTTGACTTTTGAAACTCAAAGTATTTTGCATTTGAAACTTTCCTGCTTTACCATCTCAAAATAGAATCTCAAAATTTCTGAGCTCAGATTTTTGTAGAAAATTTGAGATATTTTCCTTTGAAAATTGAAATTTCCAAGATTTTTCTAGAACTTTTCTGAGATTAAGATGAAAATATTTTCTTACAAATTTACGACTTTCAAACTCAGATATTTCAATGGTTTTTTTTGTAGAAAATTTCTGATTAATCTCAGTTTTTTCTTGCAAATTTTTCACTCTTCAAGCTCTGAAATTTCCAAGACTTCATCTGGAAAATTTCTGAGTTTTTTTCTTGAAAATATTAGACTTCTGGAGTTCAGAAATTTGTAAGATTTTTTTTATAGTAATCTCAACATTTCTGAGTTTAAGAGAAATTTCTTCCTCTTTTTTGGATCTATTGTGGCCCTAATAAGCTACCATACAGATCTCAACTTGTTTAGACATTTTCCTAGTATCATCAGCTCAGCGGTCGGCGGACGAGGCGGTGGATGAGGCAGCAGTGGATGAGGCGGCGGTAGACAAGGCAGCGGCGGCGGCAGCGGAGGCTAACTCTGATGAAGCTGAAATTCTCCAGGAAACTGGAGTTTTGTGTTCTGACTTGTGAAGTAAAACTCAGATGTTCATC